>NC_142028.1:2177954-2489090 GCF_982192425.1 Myodes glareolus
GTAATTGACTGTACTAAAAAATAACTTAGATATATAAACATGATTATCACTGAATTGCTCCAGGATTAAGAAGACTGGAAAGGTTTTACAAGCTATCAAGGTCTGAGTAAGTTGTTTAACGTACACCAAGGATAAGGTTTAGGGACTATATATTTTTAAAATTTGCATGGTCAGATTCCAACTATTTCAAGAACTGGGTAAAAATATGTCAAACAAAGTTTACTGAGTTATATCTGACTACTGAAAAATTACAAAGTAGTAAAAGTACAAAACTAGTAAAAAACTGACCTTCTAGGTGTTTTAATAATCATTCTTAGAGACTATTCTAATGTCATTAGAGGGTCCAAAAGGCAGAATATATCTCTCATTTCTATACAAGGTCAGTGAGGTCCCTAGGAACAAAGGCTATTTATTGATCATTTATTGTCCTGTTCATGGAGGCCATGGATAACTCAATCAAAGATTTGGAATCATTATCAAGTATACAAAGGGAGGATTTATGTGGGAAAGATTTCTTCAAGGCTTCAAAGGAAGCCACAGTACATAAAGCAAAGCTTTTGCCTTATCCTCACATTGATGAACAACTGATAATAGAGAGACTTGAAGAATCTGAGATTCCTTTCAAGCACAAGTAACCTCTAAAGACTAGATGCTCAACTGATCTTGACAACATAGAAAGAAAGATCAATTCTGGAAACCTTCATTGTTCAGTACTCAAGGAGAAAATTTAATCAAAAACTAAGAGAATTAGTAACAACACAAGGAGTCACACTCTACAGGCATTAGATGTAAGTCTACATGAGATGTTATGTAGATAACAAATCTCACAAATATCTTCTTCTTGATAAAAAGATGTTATCAAGATGTAAGACATCAGACCTTGGAACACCTTCCCACATCAAAAAAGGACAGGCCATTAAATGTTTTAACATTCAAATTAAATGATGCTAGATACCTTTTCTCTCTGTATTCATAAGCTACATGGGAATGGCATCATGCTGACTTTCACCTGATAAAACAGCTATAAAACGGTGTTAAAGTTGGTTGTGGGTTCATCACTCTGGAGACCAACTCTAGAGGTTAAAGGGAAACAACAAATAGATGGGGACTATTGTGAGCTAATCAAGAATGTGTTATGGACTTTTGATATTTTAGTTCTTCCAAGACAACAGTAAAGGAATTCCTTTTCTGTCTACATTTGAGAACTTGGTCTTTACAATAATCCCTCTGTAAGCATTTCACAATAATGCCACCTGATAACCCAAATTCAGGTAGGAAAACCAGATCAATCACTGCCCCAATCCCACAATGGTCATTAGTGTTACATGTTCAGAGGGAGGTGGAATAAGAACTAGAGGGAGAAATCAACTAGACAATTTAGGATAAAAACCTATCAGGCTTACACCAGACTTCTCTATGGAAATCATGAAAGCCAGAAGATCCTGGATAGAGGTACTGCAGAAACTAAGAGACCATGGATGCAAACCCAGACTACTATACCCAGCCAAGCTATCGTTCACTATCAACGGAGAAAACAAAATATTCCAGGATAAAAATAAATTTAAATAATTCGTAGAAACAAATCCAGCCTTACAGAAAGTAATAAAAGAAAATTACAACCCAAGGAATCCAACATTGCCATCACTGCCTACAATAACCCAGACATCTAGCGACCCTTCACAACCACAACTCAAAGGAGAGAAACTCACAAACTCTACTACACACACACACAAAAAAAAATAATAACCGGAATCAATAACCACTGGTCATTAATATCACTTAATATTAATGGACTCAACTCACCTATAAAAAGGCACAGACTAAGAGACTGGATAAGAAAACAGGATCCAACATTCTGCTGTTTAAAAGAAACACACCTCAATCACAAAGATAGACATCTACTCAGAGTAAAGGGATGGGAAAAGGTTTTCCAAGCAAACAGACCTAAGAA
Organism: Myodes glareolus; assembly: GCF_982192425.1. Classification (NCBI taxonomy): domain Eukaryota; kingdom Metazoa; phylum Chordata; class Mammalia; order Rodentia; family Cricetidae; genus Myodes; species Myodes glareolus. The sequence goes on from NC_142028.1 coordinate 2,179,906, forward strand.
ACAAGCTGGTGTGGCCATTCTAATATATAACAAAATTGACTTCAAACTAAAATCAATCAGAAGAGATGGAGATGGACATTTCATACTCATAACAGGAACAATTAATCAGGAGGAAATCTCAATCCTGAATATCTATGCCCCTAATATAAAAGCACCCACTTATGTAAAAGAAAAACTTCTAGAACTCAAGGCAGTCATCAAACCACACACACTAATAGTAGGAGACTTCAACACACCTCTCTCACAAATGGACAAGTCAATCAAACAGAAACTCAACAGAGAAATAAGAGAATTACTAGAGGTAATGAATCAAATGGACTTAACAGATATGTATAGAACATTCCACCCAAATAGGAAAGAATATACCTTCTTCTCTGCAGCTCATGGAACCTTCTCGAAAATTGATCACATACTCGGTAACAAAGCAAACTTACACAGATACAAAAAATATTAGTAACCACCTGTGTCTTGTTGGCTCACCATGGAATAAAGTTAGAATTCAATAACAGTTCGAACACCAGATAGCCTACAAATGCGTGGAAGTTGAACAGTCAACTACTGAATCACCCCTGGGTCAAGGAAGAAATAAAGAAAGAAGTTAAAGTCTTCTTTGAATTTAATGAAAATAACGACACAGAATACTCAAACCTATGGAACACAATGAAAGCAGTGCTAAGAGGAAAGTTCATAGCACTAAGTGCCCAATTAAAGAAAATGGAGAAAGCACATATTGGAGACTTAACAGCACACCTGAAAGCTCAGGAAAAAAAATGAAGCAGACTCTCCCAGGAGGAGTAGAAGATTGGAAATAATCAAACTGAGGGCTGAAATCAACAAAATAGAAACACAGAAAACAATCCAAAAAATCAACGAAACAAAAAGTTGGTTCTAGAAAATCAACAATATTGACAAACCCCTAGCCAAACTAATCAAAAGGCAGAGAGAGAACACTCAAATTAATAAGATCAGAAATGATAAGGGGGACATAGAAACAGACACAGTGGAAATTCAGAGAATCATTAGATCTTACTACGAGAGTTTATATGCCACAAAGTTGGAAAATGTAAAAGAAATGGATTGGTTTTTAGATAAATACCATTTACCAAAGTTAAATCAAGACCAGGTGAACAATCTAAATAGACCTGTTAGTTGCGAAGAATTAGAAGCTGTTATCAAAAATCTCCCTACCAAAAACAGCCCAGGACCAGATGGTTTCAATGCAGAATTCTATCAGAACTTCCAGGAAGAGCTAATACCTATACTCCTTAACATATTCCACAATATAGAAACAGAAGAGTCATTGCCTAACTCCTTTTATGAAGCTACAGTTACCCTAATACCAAAACCACACAAAGACACAGCCAAGAAAGAGAATTACAGGCCAATCTCACTCATGAACATCGACGCAAAAATTCTCAATAAAATCCTGGCAAACCGAATCCAAGAACACATTAGAAAAATTATCCATTATGATCAAATTGGCTTCATTCCAGAGATGCAGGGCTGGTTCAACATACGCAAATCTATCAATGTAATCCATCATATAAATAAACTGAAAGAAAAAACATATGATCATCTCACTAGATGCTGAAAAAGCATTTGACAAAATTCAACACCCATTTTTGATAAAGGTGTTGGAGAGACTGGGGATACAAGGATCATACCTAAATATAATAAAAGCAATATACAGAAAGCCGACAGCTAACATCAAACTGAATGGAGAGAAACTCAAAGCCTTTCCACTAAAATCAGGAACGCGACAAGGCTGTCCACTCTCTCCATACCTCTTCAATATAGTGCTTGAAGTTCTAGCAATAGCAATAAGACAACATAAGGAGATCAAGGGGATTCGTATTGGAAAGGATGAAGTTAAACATTCGTTATTTGCTGACGATATGATAGTTTACATAAGTGACCCCAAAAACTCTACCAAAGAACTCCTACAGCTGATAAACACCTTTAGTAATGTGGCAGGATACAAGATCAACTCCAAAAAAATCAGTGGCCCTCCTATACACAAAGGATAAAGAAGCAGAGAGGGAAATCAGAGAAACATCACCTTTCATGATAGCCACAAATAGCATAAAATATCTTGGGGTTACTCTAACCAAGGAAGTGAAAGACCTATTTGACAAAAACTTTAAGTCTTTGAAGAAAGAAATTGAGGAGGATACAAGAAAATGGAGAGACCTCCTTTGCTCTTGGATTGGGAGAATCAACATAGTAAAAATGACAATTCTATCAAAAGCAATCTATAGATTCAATGCAATCCCCATCAAAATCCCATCAAACTTCTTCACAGACCTTGAGAGAACAATAATCAAGTTTATATGGAAAAACAAAAAACCCATGATAGCCAAAACAATCTTATATAATAAAGAAACTTCTGGAGGTATAACCATCCCTGACTTCAAACTCTATTACACAGCTACAGTATTGAAAACAGCTTGGTACTGGCATAAGAACAGAGAAGTCGACCTATGGAATCGAATAGAAGACCCAGATATTAACCCACAAACCTATGAACACTTGATTTTTGACAAGGGGGTTAAAGGTATGCAAGGAAGAAGGAAAGCATCTTTAACAAATGGTGCTGGCATAACTGGATGTCAACCTGTAGAAGAATGAAAGTAGATCCATATCTATCACCATGCACAAAAATCAAGTCCAAATGGATTAAAGACCTCAACATTAATCTGACCACTTTGAACCAGATAGAAGACAAAGTGGGAAGTAGTCTACAAGACATATGCACAGGAGACCACTTCCTAGGTAGAACCCCAGTAGCACAGAAATAAGAGAATCAATGAATAAATGGGACCTCCTGAAACTGAGAAGCTTCTGTAAAGCAAAGGACACCGTCAGTAAGACAAAAAGGCTACCTTCTGACTGCGAGAAGATCTTTACCAACCCCTCATCAGATAAAGGCCTGATCTCCAAAATATACAAAGAACTCAAAAAACTAGACACTAAAACTCTAATTAACCCAATTAAAAAATGGGGTGCTGATCTGAGCAGAGAATTCTCAACAGAACTCCAAATGGCCAAAAAACACTTAAGGTCATGCTCAACATCCTTGGCGATCAGGGAAATGCAAATCAAAACAAATATGAGATACCATTTTACACTGGTCAGATTAGCTAAATTCAAAAACACCAATGATAGCCTATGCTGGAGAGGATGTGGAGAGAGGGGAACTCTCATCCATTGTTGGTGGGAATGTAAAGTTGTGCAGCCACTGTGGAAATCAGTGTGGCGGTTTCTCAGGAAACTGGGAGTCAACCTCCCCCAAGACCCAGCAATTCCACTCTCGGGAATATACCCAAGAGATGCCCTAACATACTACAAAAGCATTTGTTCAAGTATGTTCATAGCAGCACTATTTGTAATAGCCAGAACCTGGAAACAATCTAGGTGCCCCTCAATAGAAGAATGGTTAAAGAAGGTGTGGAACATATATACATTAGAGTTTTACTCAGCGGTAAAAAACAATGACATCTTGAATTATGCATGCAAATGGATGGACATAGAAAACTCTTTACTGAGTATGGTAAGCCAGACCCCAAAAGAGGAATATGGTATGTCTTTACTCATAAGTGGATTCTAGATATAATTAAAGGTCTTTGAGCCTATTATTCGTGATCCTAGAGAAGCTAAATAAGAAGGTGAACCTGAAGAAAATCATGTAGTTATCCCCCTGGAGATTGGAAATAGACAAGAGTCCTAGGTAACCTCGGGTGCATGGGGGCGGTGGGAGGGTTGTTGGAAGGGGAGAGGGTTAGAGAGAAGGGAGTAGGGGAGGAATGGGAAAAACTTGGGGGACTGGGATGGGGGGAGGGAGGAAGGATGGATATGGGATCAGGGAAGAATATATCTCAACTAAGGGAGTCATTTTAGGGTTTACAAGACACTTGATTATAAATGGGATCCCAGGTCCAAGGAGAGATACCCATATTGTTCTCTGGACAGAGGAGAGGGTGCCTGAACCGGCCTTGGCCCATAACCATACTGATGAATATTTTGCTTATCACCATAGAACCTTCATCTGGTGATGGATGGAGATAGAGACAGAGACCCACATTGGAACACTGGACTTAACTCCCTAGGTCCAAACTAGAAGCAGAAGGAAAGAGAACGTGAGTAAAGAAGGCAAGAGGGAACCTTCATCCGATGATGGATGGCGATACAGATGGAGACCCACATAGGAACATCAGACTTAGCCCCCCAAGGTCCAAATGAGGAGCAGAAGGAGGAAGAAAATGAAAAAAGAAATCAGGACCGCAAGGGGTGCGATCACCCACTGATACAAGGGGACTGATCTAATGAGAGTTCACCAAGGCCAGTTGGACTGGGACTGAACGAGCACGTGATCCAACCAGATTCTCTGAATGTGGCCGGATTCTCTAAATGTGGCTTGCCTGGAGTCTTTCTGAAAAGCCATTGACAATGACACTGGGACTTGTTTCCTCTGCATATACTGGATTTTTTGGGATCCAGTCGGTTTGGATACTCACCTTCCTTGACCTGGAGGGAGGGGGAAGGAACTTGAACTACACACAGGGCAGGAAACCCTGACTGCTCTTAGGGATGGAGAGGGAGGAGGAGAGGGAGTGGGGGGAGTGGGAGGGTTTGGGAGGGGGGCGGAAATGGAAACTTTTATAATTTAATAAACTTTGAAAAAAAAAGACATCTTCCATGCAGTAGAATCAAGATCCATGGAAGATATCTTAAAGGTGGGAGCCTGCTTTGTTTGGATGCTCACCTTTATAGTCCTGGATGGAGGGGGGAGGACCTTGGACTTCCGCCGGTTCATGGAACCCTGACTGTTCTTAGGACTAGACAGGGAGGGCGTGCTGCAAGAGGAGGGAGGCTGGGAGAAGGTGGAAAATTTTTAATAATTAAATAAATAAATAACGACATCTTATCTTCAGAAGATTTTCTTTTGTAATTTTGTTAAAATTATTTTGGGGTATTTGAGTGTAATTTTTTCTTTTTTCTCTATTCCTATTATTTTTAGAATTGGTCTTAATGTTTCATGTTTTATGTCATAAGTTTTTTTAGAGCTGAGATTTTCTTTGATATGTGTTTCTCTTTCTTCTTTCATATCTACAATACCTTATATTAGGTATTCCATTTAATGTAGTCTGTTAGTGAAGCCTGTCTCTGTAGATATTGTTAGCATTACTAAATTTTTATCTCCACAATTCCTTGATTTTTTAGTTGATTTTTTCTTTATTAATCCCATTATCCTTTTCAGCTCTTCCACAGCTTAATTCATTTCTTTCCACTGTTTTTCGTTTTCCTAGATTTTTTAAATAATTTGTATATTTCCTGTTTTAGAACCTCTATGATATTTACATAGGCAATTTTAAGGTGTTTTTCTTGTGCTTCATCCTAATTGGGATATTCAGGGCCTAATGTGTGAGAGTTACTGGTCTTTATTTGAGACATATTTCCTGAGATTTGGAAGATTATAGTTCCAGGTGCTGATATCTGGGTTTTGTTTTCTTTGTTTTTTTTCTAGGTTGGTTAAGTGTAACATTTCCTATTTTCTATTCCTTCTCTGGATTTTAAGGGGTTTTGGTGGCTATATGTTACCTAATAGGAAATTTCCTAAGGATATGATTGATACAATCACTGGAGATTCCATGTCTTGACTCAATAGTAGAATCCCTTGCTTCAGAATAATTTAAGTTCTTGACAGTTCAATATGTAGTGTGTAGAAATACTCTTTGAGAAAAAGAATTTAAGACTCATGTTAGCAATATTTCTCATTAATTCATCAATAATCATTGAAGAATATAATTCCATTGGATACATATTATGTGACTTTTTTAGCAATTAATCTCTGATCAGTTTCTGATTCTTCTAAGCTTTATATGTTATAAGCATGTTTACATGAACAAATTTTACCTTCATCCTATATTTATCTTCTTCTTTACATTTTTATACATGTTTACAAATTTAGAAAACAGTCACAATGTTTTCTAATATGGTCTTACTATTTTCATCACTAACACCCATGTTCCCACACTTTTGTATACAGTTGTAACTGTCTTGAATTTAAGTTTCAGCTTCCACCGTCCGTGAATATGTTCCCTTAATTAAGCTTAGTTGTTTGATTATACATGTTTAATATAAGCAATTATACTCCTTTCCTACTTAGGACATTTTTTTGTATTAAGTTATTCAATATATTTTTGATTTAAAGAGTCCAATTCATGTTTTCTAACCTTATGAATTATTTTGTTATTTTATTTTTGTGGCAGTATGTTCTAGTACTGGAGAGTAGATTAGATTGCTAGCAGTGTCACTTCTTGTCTAGAATCAGTAAGACTGGATTCGATCCTGTGTGCAAAGTTCTGTGCTCTTTACTACCTATCTTCCTTTTAAATATATTTTATGAGTTCCCAGATTTATAAATCATGTTTTGGTCATCTTCACCATGTCACTTTGCACCAGATATACCCCCCATTCTCTTTCTACCTACTAGGTGTCCTGGCTTGTTTTTTTTTTTAAATCCCCCACAAAGAGAAATTATTGCAGTACCAAATGGTCTTGGGAGTCTGATCTTAGATCAAAACTTTGTTGACTTACCAGGGCCTACACTATAGGGGAAAAATGACTCTTTCTTACCCAGATGCTAACATTACTTACATGTGTGTGCTTTCCTTGTTTGTTTGGTCTGGTTTGGTCTTGCACAGGTTCTGGGTATGCTGTCACAACCACTGTGTCTGCCTCTCTGCCTGCCACTCTTCCACTCTGATTTCAGTTTTGTTGTTTCAAGAATTATGTATTCATACTAATATCACAAACTCTGTTTATATAACCATATTTGTTTACATGTTTTTCAGTTTGAAATGAAACTTCAATTTGAAAATTGTTTGGATGCAGGTTTTGTTCACCTTTCAGGATTTTTTCATGGGAGGATGGGGTATTACATCTGAGCTAGAAAATTCTGAGGCATCTGGAAGAGTACAGGGAAGAAAGGATATGGCTTGGGCTACCCATGAGGGAAGCAAGAATAACCTTCTTTTGGTTTTCTAAGGCTATAGTTCAAAATATTTCTATACTAAACACTTTCTGATTCAAATATGCATTAACTGATTTTTGTTCCACTTCCATAATGTATTATCAATATATTAGAAAGTGCAATTTATTTTAAGTCCCTCTGATCTAATTGTTGAAACAGTATTTCCTTATGGTATATTGAATATCACCAATGCACTGTATACATTTAGATCTTTCTGAATCCTTTCTAATACCTCTATATGCACTTCCATAATATATGATTATACACAATAGACTCAAATAAAACTTCTGGACATAGTATAATAAGCTTTGAGTCAACATTTCTTCTGTGTTAGCACATGATCTTTAGAAATTCTGTTTAAATAATATGTATAAAGCAAAAATATTTGGGTTCAAGGAGAGCTGCTAAATTATAGTGGACTTACATATCTATCTTTTATTTATTTAACTTTTGAGACAATATTTCCTTTATATTAGTCTGGTCATTAACTCACAATGTAGTTTCAAGCCTGTTCTTGACTTTTTGATCCTTCTGTCTTAATCTTCCTGGAGATGAAGTGGTAACATTGCACACACATCATCATGTTACACCTTAATTTGACAAGTTTATCGAAATTAATATGAATAGTCTACAAAAAGGGAAGTTTTATTAGAAGAACAACCCTTTTGTACTATTTTGGAATTGTTATTATTTTTTTAAGTGTGCAAAGAACTAAGTGTCTTCACATTGGGCACTTGATATATGTCATGGTTGTTTCTACCTATTATAACTCTACTCTTAGGTTTAAAACTTTGTATTTTATATAAAATGGTGATTATTGCCACAATAAATTTACCAATTTTAATTTCTTTCATGAGCACATTGTCTTTTATTGACTATTTTTATTACATAATAATTTGAGAAGTATATTGCAAATGAGTGATATACACAGCACAAATGTATACATGAAAATCATTTTACATAAATATTTGAGAATTTTATACAATGTATTTTGATCACATTCATACTTAACCAGTCCCCTAATGTCTTCAATATCTATATCTATTTTGTTCCCAACTTAGTAATCTTTATCTTGTTTTTTCCACGCAGTCAAATTTGTGCTCCTGGGTAAAGGATCATCCACTGTATTCTAGATAGAATCACCAGGGGTCAATACATCTCTAAGGAAAACTAACTTTCTCTCTCCAAGAATATTAAACTGCAAAAATTTTCTCAGGCATGGAAGTTAATTATCCCTTACTAAATTTGTAAAAATGTTGACTTCTGAAATCAAATTTGTTTTATTTTCTGGATTTCTGTAGGCCCCCTTAATTAAAGTTCACCCAAAACAGTTCACTACACATGAGATGCAGCATTAACTTTTATAATTAGATATTGCAGAAATAAAGTTAATAAGTCTACTGTGGTGCACAATTGTGCAAAACATATAAAGAAACTATTTCTGCAATTTTAAGAGTTCCCATATGTTGATAACTTAGTTTGTAATTTTCTCAGTGCTACCATGATATCCTTATTTCTCAATGTATATATGATAGGATTCAATAGTGGAATCAAAATGGTATAAAATAGAGACAGCAGCTTTCCCGTGCCTTCTGATCGATTTGATTTTGGTTGTGCATATGTTATTGTAGCTGTCCCATAGAATAAAACTACAACTATAAGATGGGATGAGCAGGTGGAGAAGGCTTTAGACCTTCCTCCAGCTGATGAAAGTTTTAGAATATTGCAGATAATCTTGCCATAGGAGACAAGGATCAAGAGAAATGGAACCATGATAAACACCACCGAAGCTACATAGATTGCCAAATTATTCACAAATGTGTCTCCACAAGCAAGCTTAAGTATAGGAGGGATGTCACAAAAATAGTGATTAATTTTGTTAGATCCACAATAAGGCAAAGAGAAAATCTGATAAGTTTGCCCAATCACAACTGGAATGATACTGATCCAGCAAGCAGCCACAAGCTGCACACAGACTTTATTGTTCATGACCAAGGGGTAGTGCAGAGGATTGCAAATGGCCACATAACGGTCATAGGCCATGACTGTCAGGAGAAGGAACTCCATCCCTCCAAGCATAATGACAAAACAGAGTTGTAAAGCACAGGAAAGCAAGGGAATAGTTCCTTTCAGTGTACAAAGATCCATGAGCATCCTCGGGATGGTGACTGTTACGTAGCAGATTTCCACAAAAGAGAAGTTGCTAAGAAAAAAGTACATAGGGGTCTGCAGAGCAGGATCAGTTCTTGTTATTAGCATTATAGTGCTGTTGCATATCAGAATAGTCAAATACATGAGTAAAAATATCCCAAAAAGCATCCACTGGAGATGGGGAACATCTGAAAATCCTAAGAGAATAAATTCTGTAATTGTAATATTTGAAATTTCTGTCTTAATTTGCTCTTCATCTGCAGATAAAACAATTTCCATATGTTCCAAGCATTTGCTTTTTCAAGTTCACAAGTTTCTTATGTTGGCTGAATGAGATAAATACATATTTTCATATGTTTTATTACAAAGACATTTATCACCATTTTGTTTATTAACTACAGCATGAGAATTTTAATATCAAAAATGAATTGGTATATGGTTAAAATAAACCCATTACCCTGAAGAAAATCATGTAGCTATCCTCCTGGAGATTGGAAATAGACAAGAGTCCCAGGTAACCTCGGGTGCATGGAGGGGTGGGAGGGTTGTTGGAACAGGAGAAGATTAGAGAGAAGGGAGTAGGGGAGGAATGGGGAAAGCTCGGGGGACTGGGATGGGGGGAGGGAGGAAGGATGGATATGGGATCAGGGAAGAATATATCTCAACTAAAGGAGTCATTTTAGGGTTTACAAGAGACTTGACTATAAATGGTATCCCAGGTCCAAGGAGAGATCCCCATATTGTTCTCTGGACAGAGGAGAGGGTGCCTGAACCGGCCTTGGCCTATAACCATACTGATGAATATTTTGTTTATCACCATAGAACTTCATCTGGTGATGGATGGAGATAGAGACAGAGACCCACATTGGAACACTGGACTTAACTCCCTAGGTCCAAACGAGAAGCAGAAGGAAAGAGAACGTGAGCAAAGAAGGCAAGACCAGAGGGAACCTTCATCCAACGATGGATGGCGATACAGATGGAGACCCACATTGGAGCACTGGACGGAGCCCCCCAAGGTCCAAATGAGGAGCAGAAGGAGGAAGAAAATGAAAAAGGAAATCAGGACTGCGAGGGGTGCGATCACCCACTGATACAAGGGGACTGATCTAATGAGAGTTCACCAAGGCCAGTTGGACTGGGACTGAACGAGCACGTGATCCAACCAGATTCTCTAAATGTTGCCAGATTCTCTGAATGTGGCTGGCCTGGAGTCTTTCTGAAAAGCCATTGACAATGACACTGGAACTTGTTTCCTCTGCATATACTGGATTTTTTGGATCCAGTCTGTTTGGATACTCACCTTCCTGGACCTGGAGGGAGAGGGGAGGAACTTGAACTTCCCACAGGGCAGGAAACCCTGACTGTTCTTAGGGATGGAGAGGGAGGAGGAGAGGGATTGGGGGGAGTGGAAGGGTGTTGGGAGGAGGGGCAGAAATGGAAACTTTTATAATTTAATAAAATTACTTTCTCAAAAAAATAAACCCATTACATCAATTTATTTTATTATATTCAGCTATGTTTCAGCAGATTTTTAGATGCAAGCATTACAAATATTGGCACACTGTCCAGAAATTGTATCTTTGTACCTTGTTCTTAAAAATGAGATATTATTACAAACTTTTTTCTGTTTTTGTGTTTGCATATCACCTTTCCTCCATTTTTATCTGTACAAAGTCTTTAAATCCATAGATTTATTTCAAGTTTTTCCTTAATTCTTATTCTAAAGAAGTATTAAGCCTTTTATTGTGAAATCCACATGTTGTCATGCTGTGTGCGTAGAAAGATGGAGTCATGGATATGCTTGCAGCTTTCAACTTTCAGCTTGCCACCTTGAAGATCAGTGTTCATATCTCCAGAAATCAAGAATTCTTCGTGGTTGTGAAAGACTGTGTATGATTCCACCCATTAAAGACAAAGACAGTACTGCAGACCTAGAGAGTGGAACTGTCCGGCTGGGTGGGTGATCACTCACCTCCAGTCTACTATGTGCAGTCTCAGCCTGGGCTTGAGAGTTCTGCTGAGGTCCCTTTAAATTGGAGGGTTTGGGGGCTGGGTGAGACTTGTAGTTTGCATGGTCTGATCTATAAGGTGGGGGTTTTGGAGTAGACTATTTGCAAGAAGCTTTCCTGCTGGCTAGGCTAGAGTAGCTGTGGCAGGTGGGGGAAGGAAGCAGGGATTTGATCTGGTACCAAGGGCCTAGGGAGTCGAGTGTCCAGCTAGGTGCCTTCGTTGTCATTAGGAGGTTCTCCATGCCTCCAGGAAAAATTATAAAACAGAGTTGTACAGCACAGGAAAACAATGGGTACCTGAACACTCACCTCTTGGTCTGCTATTTGCAGTCACAGACCATGATGGGAATACCTACTGAAATAGCTTACCTGAACTTATGTAAGCTCACCAAATCAGGTCTGACAGCAAGCTAACCAGTATACAACAAACCTAGGCCCTCTGAATGTGGATGACGGTTGTATGCGTGGGGCAGACTGTGGAGCCACTGGCTGTGGGATCAGGATTTTTTTCTTACTGCTTGAACTGCTTTGGCTGAGACTACTCTATCGTTCTCAACCACCCAGACCCCAAATAATTATACAGATACTGTATAAATTAAAATACTGCTTGATCAATAGTTTAGAAATATTCCTGGCTAACTCTTATATCTTAAATTAACCCATCTCTATTAATCTGTGTATCACCATGAGGTCGTGACGTACCAGCAAGGTTCCAATGTCTGTCTCCTCCAGTGTCTACAAGATTTCTCCCCAACTCTGCCTTCTTTCACCCAGCATTCAGTTTAGTTTTCTGACCTAGCTCTATTCTGCCCTGTCATTTCCTAAGCAGCTTCTTTCCTCATTAACTCAATAAAAGCAACACAAGTACAAAAGGACTTTCCACATCAGTACTAGATCTTGGAACCCATTCTCTTTGGAGGGATACCTTGCTCAGCCTTGATATAGTAGGGAAGGTCTCGGTCCATCCTCAAAATAATATGCTAGGCCTTGTTAACTGCACATGGGAGCTTTGCCCTCTCTGAGGAGTGGATGGAGGTGCAAAGGGGGAAAGTGGAGGGAAAAGGAGGAGTGGAGGCACTGGGAACTCGGATTGGCATGTAAAATGAGAAAAGATATTTTTTTAAAAAAATATAAAATTTAAAAATTACAAAAATATTAAAGACAAAGATGGAATCTACAGCAAGCTGATGTCCAGATTAGCCATCTCACTGAGTGCTGGGATTGTTCCTGAGAACATAATTCAGCTCTTTAAGTAGAAGAACAACTGGGAATTATTCCTGACATCAAAACCTGACCTCTACAAGTATGAACACTCATAGATATGGGAAAAAAACAAGCAACTAAAACAAAAACAAAAAGCAAAAAAAAACCCAAACACATTAAAGATGAGAAATAAAAAATAAAATCCACCAAAGTCAATTTTCTTAAAGCAAAACTTCTCTAATAAGAAATAAGAGTTGCATTATTATATTGCTCGATGCAATCCATCACTGATATAATTATGATAAACATGAACACTAGATAGTTCTTCTCTAATATTTTCATTTAGAACTACTTTCATAGTACCATTTTAATGCCAGATTTTCTTGCTAGTTTATTCAGTTATAGCATATGTGTGTTTTGTCTAGTTTATTTTTATTAGCATTTGTGGTAAAACTGGATCTTTCACTGTACCCAACTCATCAACTCTCTTGGCTGTTGAATGTAAGAAGAGTACCTGACAAACTAAAGCAAAACTCTCATATTTGTTCTGCTGTATAATTGAAGGAAATCAACAAATCTCATGACACTTACTAAATAATTGTTCTCTAATAGCACATGGTAAGTATTTAGATATTTCCTATCCTAGTATATCATTTGTCTTCTAGATCCATTCAGTGATGCATCTAAATTTGCATATTTAGTGCCTGGTTTTCTGAGTCAGCATTAAGAGCATGGCCTGCTCTACCACATGACCTGGGTTCCATTCTCAGCACTCACAAGGCAGCTCACTAACATCTGTAATGCTAATTACTGGAGATCTGGTATCCTCTTTGCTCTTTGAAAGGCACCACACATGCATGTGCTACAGACTTATATGCAAAATATCCTTTAAAACCATAATAAAATTTAAAATAAGGTATTGATTGATAAATATGATCACATGTACTTGTGCTTTTAACTTCTCTCTTTGCTCACTTTTGGTATATATGCAATTCATTCTTTTACCAACAGCATCATTGCTACAATTTGACAAATATCTGACTTGTGTTAATAAGGGAACAGAGGCAAGTGAGATCTACTTAATGGGTAGATCACTTTCAGAGTAAAATCATGGACATACTGTGGTATTTTCAGAGCTTTCTTTGGTAAATGGTGTAAGAAAAGAGCTCAAGCTTACCTTTAAACGTCCACTTGAAATCATCGGTGAAAGCAAATGGAAATTTTATCTTTTGTGTTTTATATTATCTTGTTTTCCTCAAACAGCCACACTGATCCTACGCTAATTATTTTGGTTTCAGATCGGGATTGTTATTAGAGACTGCCAAACCTCTGAGGAATATTTCTCTTGTGCATCAACATAATTTCAGGAAATTATTTATAATGAGCTTCTGAGAAACTCAAATTAATCAAATTTGTATTCCTCTATTATCAAATACCTAAATACTTTTATGTTATTTTCTTTTTTTAATTTTTTTATTAAAAATTTCCACCTCCTTACCTCCTCCCATTTTCCTCTCCCTCCCCCTATTCTCCTCCCCCTCCATCTCCAGTCCAAAGAGCAGTCAGGATTTCCTGCCCTGTGGGAAGTCCAAGGCCCTCCCCCGTCCATCCAGGTCTAGTAAGGTGAGCATCCAAACAGACTAGGCTACCACATAGCCAGTATATGTAGTAGAATCAAAACCCAGTGTCATTGTCCTTGGCTTCTCAGTCAGCCCTCCTTGTCAGCCACATTCAGAGAGTCCGGTGTGACCACATGCTCCATCAGTCCCAGTCCAGTTGGCCTTGGTTAGCTCCCATTAGATCAGTCCCACCGTCACAGTGGGTGGGCACACCCCTTGTGGTCCTGACTTCCTTGCTCATGTTCTCCCTCCTTCACTTCCTCATTTAGACCTTGGGAGCTCAGTCTAGTGCTTCAATGTGGGTCTCTGTCTCAATCTCCATCTATCATCGGGTGAAGGTTTCCTCTGATCCTGCCTGTCCATCGCCAGCTGAAGGTTCTGTGGTGATATTAAGATATTCATCAGTGTGTCTATAGAATAGGGCCAGTTGAGGCACCCTCTCCCCAGCTGCTCAAGGAAAAAGCTGGGGCCATCTCCTTGGACACCTGGAATGCCCTCTAGAGTCAAGTCTCTTACAAACCCTAAAATGGCTCCCTTATTTAAGATCTATACTTCCCTGCTCCCATATCCACCGTTCCTCCATCCCAACCTTTTGGAAGTATCACTATTTGGATCTAGAAATCATAAATAGTCTTCATGCACTACACAACACTTTTCTTCTGAAGTATTTCTGACTATGTATTTTATGTATGCTCATGCATACATCAACTTTTAATAATTTTCCAAACTTTCTCACCTTCTGTTCATGTTCTGAAACCTATTATGCAGGCAGGAATGGTTGTGCATGACATTAATCCACGTGTTCAATAGACAGAGTCTGGTAGATCTGAGTGCTTGAGGCCAATGTGATCTACAAAGCAATTTCTAGGGAAATTAGGGCTTTGACACAAAGAAATTCTGTAACAAAGCAAAGCAAAACAAAACAAAATACACCAAAACCCCCAAAATCCAAATACTTAACTATTATTCATCTCTATACCAAATTGCTTCTGTATCTACCTGTTGATGAGTTCATGATGTTGTTCTTTTTCACTTACCATTGATTTGATGAGTTCAGTCTCAAACATTGTAAAACAGAAATAAATGTTTGTGGTCAAATGTGTAATTCTATTTTAGCATTATTGGGTGAAATTGGATTATATTCAGATAAAGAAAAAAAGACAGACTACTTTAAAAATTTACATTAGAAACTGATTTGCAAACCAATAACCCTGTTGTAGGCTTTGCTTACAGGACATAAGAATGACATAGGAGTATGAATGACCATAAAATAGGTGCACTACTTTGAAATCCCACCACATCATGGAGGATGACATCAAGGGGGTTTAATCAAAAGGTCCCCTTCACTTAACTTCTATTTCCTATACATTCTAACAATATGTAAGACAGAATAGGGAGTAATGCTGAAATCCCACTTGAGATTCATAGGGTCTTCTGATCCATCCTTCTAGAAAGGTCAATAGTTCCATTACTACTCCCTAAACTCCTAACAATGTATCAGTTTTTCTGTTCCATTAGTTGCAGTGGTGAGCATGCTATGTTTTCTGTAGTCAAAGACTTTATGTGATGATCATTGTATTGTTAGAGGAAAACAGCTTTCTACACAGAACAGTGATTTTTTTCATTATCTTTTTGAAACCAGTACTTTAATCAGTTCTATTTTATCTACATTTTACTAATCCCATCAATAGTTAGAATTAGCCCTTTTCAATTGTTCATCATTTCATTGTTTTAACATGTAGAAGCTAGACTCGGCAGCTAAATGGTCAGTAAAATTTATTGATACAACTCTGCAGAGTTTCTAGGCCCATGCCAAGACCAAGAAGCATGCTGCCCATTGCTCATAAACACCATTTAAAAAGCAAAAACAAAACACCATTTAATGTCTCAAGACAGGGACTCTTAAAAGAGTTGCAAGGCTTTTACCACTAATGTTGAGTCAGGTAGTCTCTCTTAAAGGATCCATGCCTCTGCTTGCCACCAGCAAATAGAACTTACTATAGAAGGTGATGCTACCAAGAAAAATGAATGAAATGAAATGTATGCACTGGCAATGCTGAAGCATTCACGCGCAACCCATATTTGGCCATTCTGATGAACTTGTCTACATTGGGTTTGATGTTCTAAATTGATGAAAATGACCGATGAGGTCTCTTCCATCAGGGTACCAAATCTCATTACAGATGGTTGTAAGGCACCATGTATTTGCTGGGTATTGAACTCTGGACCATTGGAAGACCAAGCAGTGTTCTTAACCACAGAGTCATTTCCAAAACTGTGGATAACTCCCTTCTTTGGTGTTTAGAATTCCTTATCAAGCTCTCACAGTTTTATGTGGATGTAGTTGCTGAATGTTGGGTGTCATTGGTAGCATAATTAATAAAAATATAGACACAGATTTTGAAGTTCAGTCTGAAGACCAGGAAAGCAAAACAGAAGCTACTGATCTTACTTCTATCTCACTCTGAAATGGCGATCCCACCTTCAGGAAACTCAGAATGAGACTGTGTCTGAGAGCTGTCCTCTTCCATCTTATTTTCCTCTATTGGACTGGTATTAAAACCGTGTACCACTACCACCTGCGTTTTATGACAAACTAGCTTGGCTACTGGGATTAAAGGTGTGTCACCACTGCTTGGTCTTTAAGAATGACTATTGGGACTTTTTTATTCTCTAATCTACAAGCAGCTTTATTTATTAAAATACAAATGAAATATCACTCGGGGCATCAACTTCAAAGTGTCACCCAAAGGCCTCTCTACTAGGACCGCATTCAGGAACACCCCTGACACATGCTTGCCTCAGTGGCTTTTTCAGGCATGAATAAATTTCCCATAACCTATTTCTTCTATCCTTACTTCCAAAACCAGAACCATGTGGCCAAACCTGCTGAGCTCTGATGCATACTGGGGCTGGAACATGGTCCCTTCAGTCTATTACATTTTCATGAGTCTTCTGTCCTTCACTGCCTATACTTTACTACCTTGAAACTTGCTCTGTGGACCAGGCTGCCCTTGAATTCAGAGATACTCCATACTCTCTCTTCCTAGAACTGGGATAAAAGGTAGTCCCCACCATATCCATCAGGAAGATTTTCTTTAGTTACTTTACAAAAGTTGGAAAATTATCTGGGTGGATTTTGCTTTGGTTACTACTTCCTATATTATATTTCTTAAACTGTTTATCTTCTTGAACACAGATCTTAGCACCTTTCTACCTTCTGGTGCTTTTTATCTCCTTAAAATTTATATTTTATAATTTCTTCTAGTAAGCTTGGTACCTTTGATTATTAATCTTTATTACTTTTACCACTAATAACCACACTGAAGTATTCTAATCTGTTTTGAGGTTTCCTCTGCCATCAATGTTAATTCAACACTCTTCACTTTAGCTTTAGATACATTCTTGAGACAAGGGCAAAAACGATCACTTTGTTCACCAAAATATTGCAATACCAGTCACTAAGCCACACAATTTCATTCTTCTCTGAAAACACTTAAATCCCATAGTTCATTAATTCAAATTCAGCATCACTGTCTTCCATGTTTTTACCAGGATTGTTTATTAAACAGTGCTTAAGGCATCCCACTGATTTCCTAATTCAATTGCCCAAAGTACATACTATCCCAAACATAATGTGGTCAGACCTAAAACACTAGTACCCAAGCCCTGAGTATGAGCTTTTGTCTTATTTTGAGTTTTTGTTGTTGTAAGATGACACAATGACCATGACAACACTTAAAAAGGAAAACATTTAATTGAGGTAGCAGTTTACTGGTTCAGTGGTTCAATCCCTTATTGTCACGGTGAGTAACATGGTAGTATGCAGGCAGATGTGGTGCTGTAGGAGTAGCTGAGAGTCCTACATCTTGCAGGCAACAGAAATTTGATTAAGACATTGGGAGGTATCTTGAGCAAAGAAAACCTCAAAGGCTTTTCACACAAGTGATACAATTTCTCCAAAAAGGACATTCCCACTTTAACAGAGCCTTACCTCCAAACAGTGCCACTACCTTTGAGATTTTGGGGGACAAATAAATTCAATCTATAACACTTCTCTTCCCCATCTTATGACTTTTACATATTTATACCCAGTCTTTCAAGATGTTCCCTGAACACTAGGGTAAAGGAAGATGAGTCATCCCATCTATAATTGAACATTTAGTCACTGATTTTTAGCATTAACCATTGATAAATCTCTGCATAATGATCGCAAAAGATAAGTTACCTTGAGTAAGCTTGTGAGCAACACGGATAGAGCATTTAGAAGGCAGGTAACAATATAACCACTTAGCAACATCAAGAAGATCCCTAACTAGAGCCTATGATTTCCCTAGATTTGGGATTTTGACTAGATTTATAGTAACAGACATGATTTCCCTTCTGTGAAGCAGGCCTGGCATCTAATTAAAAGTCATTTGCTCTCCTCATAGGAGTCATGCAAATATTTCACTCTGGGTATATCTTACTTGGCAAGTCAACATTAAAGTACACACAGTCCAGTATTGTAGAAAAAAACATCCTATTTCATTGTGAGAAAACTTAAAATGAAATATAATTTTAAATGTTTAAAAAGCACTTTGCAATATTTATTCCTTCTTCTCTGTAAAGCTAACCTATGTAATGGAGTGACTTCCCAAATAAGATTTTTTCTTTACTTACCAATCTTTGTAAGTCAGAAATGTTTATGTGTTTTCTGATATTTTATAGCCATTCTCTTCATCCAGTTTTTTTCTATTTCTTTGGTGACTCATTTTTAATATTCCTAGAAGTTTAGATGTTATACAGATGTCTTATATAAGATGAGAATTCAATTCTTATTTATTGTCAACACTTTTCTTTATATACATTTACTATATATATTTTTAATTTTACTTGTTTTTCAGCATTATTATTAATATAAGATAAAAAATATGTGTTGATATAATTCTTTTCCTTAGACTATTACTTCATTCTGTGTAAAGAGTGGTTTGTCAGAATTTACTTTGCCCTTAGGGATTCCGTTTTAAAGGTAATTTTGACTCCACTTAGGATACAAGTTGATTGTGAATCTGAGTGTTTATATAAATGACACCCACCTTATGAACTTATTGGGATAAACTGAGATTATTTGACACAAGGGATACTAAAATTCTCTGAAAAATATGCCTAAGAATGATACCCAATAACTTATAAGATATACCAGACCAAGAAGGTGATATAACTTCCTCACCAGGACCCTATTAAAAAAGAACAAAATAATAATTTCACTAAATTAAAAGTATCCATAGGAATAATCAACTAAAGAGATATATGCAGAATATAAGATATCATTTTTAGGATGCATCAGGCTTAGAATTAACATCTAAAATATAAAACCATAAAAAATAAAAGAGAAAACATTTTAAATTATCCATAATATAAATGGCTATTGAAACAAACAGTTTACAAAAGATGATAAATAGATATCCACTACACATAGTAAAATGTTCTGCCCCTTTGGCCCTCAAGGAAAAATGAATCAAAACTACACTAAATTGTATCTTGATCCACTGTTAATTTTAGACATTAGGAAGAAAAATAATAGAACAGGAATGGTAGCTTAGCAATTAAGAAAAGTTTAAGTTCAAAGGATCTAACACCAATTTCTGATTTTCCATGGTCCATGTCCTCTGTGATAGACTTAAATTCACACAGGTGTACACAAACTCACTGAAATAGAAATCCACAATAATGAAAAGAAATACCCAAAACTAATGAGAACAAAGAAAAAATAAGAGTAATTTTAAACTTTTTTAGACTGCAAACCAGTCTAGACTTTGTGGGAAGGAGCATCAAATGTTTCAAAATCAACAGATCACAAAAGTACTCTCACATATAAACTGAAAAGACTCAAAATAAGAAATTCTTTCTCGGTAATATGATTTTATTTCTTTCATTTGCAAAAGTCTGATTTTTTTGTTTCCTGTCATTTGTAGATTCTATAATATATATATATATACTCATATATGTATATTTAGAACATGTATTAGAGTGTGTGAGAAAGAGAGACAGAGAGAGATAATAAGAAGATAGGAGAGGTACGACATTAGTTAGAATCTACTGAAAGTATTGGTGTGTTTGTAAGAGAGTATCTTTTATAAATTAGTAGTATATGCTAGTAATATATACCATTATGTGTGTGTGCAGGGAAGGAAAGAAATGTAGTTGGTCAACACAATTATAAACCAAATCTTATAGTATTTCCAATAACTTATGTTATGAATGTAGTATTAAGCGAATATATTACAAGTTACCATTTGTTTTAAGTTCAAAGATGCTTTCATTTTTATTTGAGTGTAGTAATCTTGTTGAGATAATGCGTAGGTCCAATGTTGTTTTCAATTATTGTTTTATAAACTCTAAGCTCACCAAAATTCTGACAGAATACTTTAAGTTTCATTACTCTATCAATTGCCTTAATCTATTCTTTAAAAATATTTGATATGCCAATACAATTATTAAGTATATTATGGTACTAAAGATAATACAGCAGGGAATACAGATGTGAAGATTAGGGACAATATAATTTAGATTTATAAATATGTAACATAGAAACAGACAGATTAAGCTTATTGTTTTCATATAGAGATTGTGATACACACTGCATTTCATTCCTGGTGAATGCACATTGATGTGACGGCCTAAACTGTTGACAATAAATAAGAATTGAATTCTCAGTCCTATAGAAGACATTTGTATACCATTAAAGCTTCTAAGGCTATCAAAAATGAATCACTGAAGGAATAGAGAACAACAGGATGAGGGAAATGGTTACAAAATGTCAGCAATTGAGCTTAACAAAGTCAATGAGATTTTGAAGTCCCAGTTGCAGTTCTTGATTTTACTGGGCCTGACTATAATTGGCACTGTCAAGAATAAGTTAAGAAAATGAGGAGGAAACTTACTACCTACCTACCTACTAACAAGTTCACTGAGAGTAGGAGTCCATGCCCGAGTTTGATTATGCATAATACTTTCAAACCTGTGTTCATACAAGGACCTCAGTTAATATTGTTTAAACAAAGCAAAACGACATACATGTGGGGAGGATTTGGAGGGAGGAAATGAGTTTTGAGAGGAATAGGGAATGCAATACATACATGTAGAAAATGTCAAAGAAAAAATTTAATTAAAATGCTTCATTAGACATACAAGATTGACGTTATAACAATCGGGTTAGTGTATTTCCATGCAAAGTAATGTTATACTAACTTTAAAAAGTAATAAAGAAATGTCACAGCAGTAATTAGTGTTTCAAAAGACAAATCTGGTGTTATACTTTGTTCCTAAGGCTGTATATCATGGGATTGAACATGGGTGTCACAACGGTGTAGAAAAGAGAGAGGACTTTGTCACTTATTGCAGAATATGTTGACTTTGGCATTAAATAGGTAATAAATGCAGAGACATAAAACAAAATTACCACCACCAGATGAGAAGAACATGTGGAGAAGGCTTTTGCCCATCCGTGAGCAGTTGACAACCTGAAATGGTGGCAATTATTTTGCTGTTTGATGTTATTATTAATAAAAAAGGGATAGCACCTAGCAAAATACTCACTACATAGACATACAGCTCATTAACAGAAGTATCTCTACAAGCCAGCTTAAGTACAGGGGATATGTCACAGAAGAAGTGATCTATCTGGTTAGCGTTGCAGAAGTGTAGAGAGAATATCTGACAAGATTGCCCTAGGTGGAAAGGAATGCCACTAAACCAGGAGACCACTGCCAGATGTATGCATTTTATCTGGTTCATGACTAGAGGATAGTGCAGAGGGTTGCAGATAGCCACATAGCGGTCATAGGACATCACAGCCAAAAGAATACTACTGTCTGTAGTTGCCAGAATTAGAAAGAAACACATTTGTGTGGCACAGGCCAGAAGAGAAATGCTTCTGTCCTGAGTCCAAATGCTATGCAGAATCCTAGGCAGAGTGACTGATACATAACAGTTTTCCAGAAAAGAAAAATTAGTCAGGAAAAAATACATGGGTCTGTGTAGTGCATTATCAGTTCTAGTTATCAAAATTATGGAGCTATTTCCAATTAGGATAATCATGTATATTACGGAGAACATACCAAAGAGAAAGCCCTGGAGGTTTGGAAGGTCAGAGAATCCCAGGAGGAGAAAGTGTGTCACTGTGGAAATATTTTCCTCTGCCTTGATGTTTGTGTGTTTCATCTGTGGGGATGATTCAACCATAATTACACTTCCTTATTCTTAGATTTGTTATATAATTCAGAAAACTATTTTCATATATTTGATTTTGCTTATGAATACACACACCACACACCACACCACACACACACACACACACACACACACACACACACACACACTCATCAAGATATACAGATACACTTATATCTGGATGAAAGCAATATTTGGCATGACATATACTCTTTGTCTCTAAATAAACTTTTTAGGCAATTGATACTGTTTTTCACCTTTCTACAGGGTGTATAATACATTTTCTTCTTAATGGCACAATGAAACATAATAGTTTAAATGATTATGTAAATATCCAAAGTGACAAATTCTGATTAATGACTTCATTTTCAGTTGACTCTTTAATTATATCCAAATTGTTTCCTTGTATTTTTATAAAATATCTCTATTTGCTTAAAATTATCTAGAGAAAAATACATTTAATTATTTAATTTGGTTTTTTAAAGCCCTTTTAACCCAGTAGTCCTTTAAATATGTATGCAATTTCATTGCAAAATTCATAATAAATTTAAAATCAGATTTGATGAGATTCTATTTTACATTCTAAATTTGGGAAGTTTGTTGTAAAAGCTATGCAATCACAAGATATATTTTTTACATATTTGGAATTCATTAAAACCAAAATATATAATAATTACTGATTTCTTCTTCTTCTTCTTCTTCTTCTTCTTCTTCTTCTTCTTCTTCTTCTTCTTCTTCTTTCTATAAATAGTACTTACTGGTGCAGTGTCATTTGTTTCTGGTGCAATAGTCTAAGCCACAGCCTTTTGAAGGCTAGTCAAGCAGTCTAAATTTAAGGTATTTGTTCAGCTCCTGTAAGCAAGTTGTGTACACAAAATGCAAAAACAAACTCAAATTATTGAACATTCCTCTCTCTGTCTCTCTCTTTCCCTATACCATGTCTCTGTGTGTGCAGGTGTGTCAGTTTTAAGTCTTCAGATTCTCACTTTTTATGCTAAGAAAGAAATTCAGTAGAAATTTCAAGTAACCATTATCACTTTTTATTTAAATACTTTATAAAAATTAACTGTGAGCACTTTTGAAACAATGATTTCTTTGAAGTAGACATAATGGTATTAATTAAAACATCTAATATACTTGGAAATTTAAATTAATATGAAAATTAAATAGGTATAGAATCTCCTGAATTTTAAGAGATGAGCTTGTGACTTTTGTCTTTAAGATCATTTATACACTTATGTTAAAGACATATATAGCTGCATCATTTTTAAAGAGTTTTCCTGGAAAAGATTTTGTCAAACCAGTTGAAAATGGTTATAATAACATTCTCAGACTCTCTTGTGAAAGACCTTAACATTCTGCCACTAGGAGCGTTTTCAATCACTGTAGGTATCAAGCCCACGTCAGTGATGTTCACTCAGCATTTCATTCTCTATTGTAGATAGGTGAATTGTTATGATGTGTTTCCTAGATATCATATCATTGAAACTTTTAAACATATTACTAAAAGAAAATAGCAATGCATCTTACCAACTCTATGTTGATGACCATGATCCTTAATGTATTATTCTTTCACATGAAAATGAATTGCATAAACTGTTTTCTCTGTATCATATATAAATAATTAAGAGAAAAATAGTGCAAAGCCCATCAGAAAAAGTGTTTGAAACTCAACCAATAGGTAAATAATGTAATATTTTTAAAATTACTTTTTGTAGTTTTATCCAAATGCTGATATTAAAAATAAAAGAACACAAATTTGTGATCAATCAAATGTAGTCTGTGCTCTTTGGAATTAGGTAAATAATAATCTTTACCTTGACTTAATGACATTCAGTAGTAAAATGATGAGGAATTTTTTATAAGATCAAGAGCTTCTCTTATTTGAAACAGAAGTCAAACACCTTCCAAAATATATTCTCCTGTTATAATGCACTATTCTACTTAACAAGGATTGTTCTCTACCCTGGGGACAACTCCTTTTCCGTGCTAGTTTCTAATTGTTAAGAACTCTTTTTTGTTTCAGTCATGAATTAGCATAACAAGAACCACAAATTAAGTTAATGATACATACAATATATGCATATATATAGTCAGTATTTGTTTATGTTATTATTAAGAAATACTAGAACATAACATATGAGTAATTGGTGACTACACATTTTATAGCACTGAAGGTTGAAACTAAGGCTTCCCAGTGGATAAGAAACAGTAACTGAAACACTATTTCAGCACTGTTATTTATTGAGCTATGGGACAACTAGATATCTAAACTTGCTCTGATCCACTTGTCGATGTATTCATAATGCAGATGTCAGTAGTTTGTGACACATTCCTAAAGTGTATCTGCATTTTATATACACAAGACATTTCACTATGACTGAAAGTGTGTAATATCTCAAAGTAGTTTAAAGTGTACTTTTTGACACCACAAATCTAATAACATTTTCACAACTTCAATATGTCTTTCATTCACAGATATATTGCCGAGAAGGGACACATTTTATTTCAACTGACAAAAATAAATAAAGTAACAAACAAAGAATAAATAAATAAAAACTGTCCATGTTCCACCTAAACAATTTGAACCAGGAAAGTTATGTAGAATTGCCAATAAAAATCGCTCATCAAATCTAGTTACAAATCTACAGTACCTGGGAGGACAGATTTCCAAATGTATTACGTAGATGGAATACCACGGATGGGCTAGTATTCTCAAGTATTGACACCATTTGCACTTAGAGGTCACATCAAATGACTGATGGATTCAGAGATCCATCAAATCATTGAATGAGTTACCCATGAATGGTTGTTCTTCTTGATTTCAAATTCAATAGGAGAATTTTGATAAAACTCCTAAAATCCCATATAAACATACATGAACTCACATTCCCAAAATGAATGGAAGATAATATTAAAGGACTGAGACTCTTTCATTAATTTACAGAAATGTTAAGTTTGTGATTAAAGAAACTATGATTAAGAATTACGCACTATCATCCAGTCTGTATGTTGACATCCTTCCCAATGATGGAAGACTATGTATTAATGTGTCAATTTGGGATGATGTAATTGGCTTTAATGTGGTTAAATTGAATATATTAATAGCTTACTGCTATAAGTCACTTTGTTTTCACCTACTTTTGTGTCACTACAAGTGGAAGCCCAAAAATAAGATCCTATTGCCAGGCTGACCAAAGGTCAGAGAATTGGGATTAACCTCTATTTCTTCAAGATTATTCTGTTTCTACCGTAAACAAAACTCCCACCTAGATTTAAATCAGAGCATTCTGATCTCTCAAGGTTATTTTCAACAGGTGTGGCTAATAACCACAACGCGTATTTCAGGAATCGAGAAGTAGATATGTTTCTACCTCAAACAAAAGTCTAAGGATCCAACTGAGTGTTCCTTTAAGGAGATCACTTTACAGAATACTTTGGTCTACGGTGTAAGAATGCCTTGTTTTGTTCTAGCAACACAATGTTTAACTATTGATATAGCCCACAAACTTCAACTGATCTGTTCATTTCCCTATATCATGTTAATGCCCTTTTTTTGTCTTTCTTTTAAAGTTTGGGGTCTTGGGTATTGTAAGCAATTGGAAATTAAAAGCAGGCAATTTCAGTATTCACTGAAACTCCCTTCCAATACTATTCTATGACTTTCTGCCTTATATTTTCATGTCTTCATTTTCTTTACTATACTTTTAAATCTCAATGGACCTAACCTGGCAAAAGATATTTTTGTCGAAGCTGGTCTCCGACAACTACATAATTGGTATCAAGCATCTTTTACATGCTTTGTTCCCATTTAGTCTCTTACTAATACTTTGATTTTATTCTATTGAATATTTCGTACAAAGATAAACACAATTCAGACTATGACTTTAGAAATTTATTTTCTTTTCCTTTCTGTTTTTCTTTTCTTTTTTTTTGTTTTTACTTTTTAATAGAGGGATTCTCTGTAGCTTTAGAGCCTGTCCTGGAATTAGCTCTTGTAGGTCAGGCTGGTCTTGAACTCAAAAGATCTACTTTGGCTTCTGAGTGATGGGATTAAAGGAGTGTGCCACCACTGTCTTGCTAGAAATTTAATTTTTTTTTAATTTAAGTGACCATAAATGTCATTTTCAATTACTAAAAGTTCTTTGCAAAATTTTATATCATTTGTATGTGTGTGAACACATAAAATCTCAAAAATTTGATGCTATGGGAGCACCTTCTGCTCCTTCAGCCAGTCTTCACTGGAGCAGGAGCCAGAACCAAGCACCAGAACCAAGAGAGCAAACCGAGGCTTGGTGCTCTTTTTTAAAGAGAAATATACCACGTCCCAATGGGCTGGTATTTCAGCGGCTATTGGCTGAAGGAGCAGAAGGTGTTCCCGCAGCAATCTGACTAACTAAATTCTGTCTAAACAAGGATAACAACAATAGACATGCAAAGCTGGAATGAGGAAAGTCAAGAAAGCATGAACTGTACCAAGCAACGAAAGGCAACAATAGAATATTAAAATAAGAACAAATATTCTTTTGTCTTTCCGAGATAAGAGCAGGCGAATTGGTTATCCCAAACCAAATGATCATCCCTGAAAGTATGCAAACAAGTAACATTAAACAGACAGAGCAGTCTGTGCTTAGGAAATATATATATGTCTACAAATGCACATATATGTATGTAAAATATTTTTTTACCATTGTTCTTCTACTTTATTTATTTATTTATCTATTTTTTTATTTTTTTCAAAGTTTATTAAATTATAAAAGTTTCCATTTCCACCCCTCCTCCCAAAACCCTCCAACTCCCCTCCCCACTTCCCCTACTCCTCCCTCTCCATCCCCAAGAGCAGTCAGGGTTTCCTGCCCTGTGGGAAGTTCAAGTTCCTCCCCCCTCCCTCCAGGTCCAGGAAGGTGAGCATCCAAGGAGACTGGATCAGAAAATCCAGTATATGCAGAGGAAACAAGTCCCAGTGTAATTGTCAATGGCTTTTCAGAAAGGCTCCAGGCGAGCCACATTCAGAGAATCTGGTTGGATCACGTGCTGGTTCAGTCCCAGTCCAACTGGCCTTGGTGAACTCCCATTGGAGTCCCTTGTATCAGTGGGTAAACACACTCCTCACGGTCCTGCCTTTGTTGTTCATGTTCTCCCTTCTACTGCTCCTCATTTGGACCTTGGGGAGCTCAGTTCGGTGCTCCAATGTGGGTCTCCATCTGTATCGCCATCCATTGTCGGATGAAGTTTCCCTCTGGTCTTGCCTTCTTTACTCACGTTCTCTTTCCTTCTGCTTCTCATTTGGACCTAGGGAGTTAAGTCCAGTGTTCCAATGTGGGTCTCTGTCTCTATCTCCATCCATCGCCAGATGAAGGTTCTATGGTGATAAGCAAAATATTCATCAGTATGGTTATGGGCCAAGGCCGGTTCAGGCACCCTCTCCTCTGTCCAGAGAACAATCTGGGGATCTCTCTTGGACCTGGGATCCCATTTATAATCAAGTATCTTGTAAATCCTAAAATGACTCCCTTAGTTGAGATATTTTCTTCCCTGATCCCATATCCATCCTTCCTCCCTCCCCCACATCCCAGTGCCCCGAGCTTTCCCCATTCCTCCCCTACTTGCTTCTCTCTAACCCTCTGCCCTTCCAACAACCCTCCCACCCCCCCATGTACCCGAGGTTACCTGGGACTCTTGTCTGTTTCCAAGCTCCAGGGGGATAACTACATGATTTTCTTCAGGTTCACCTTCTTATTCAGCTTCTCTAGGATCACGAATAATAGGCTCAAAGACCTTTAATTATGGCTAGAATCCTCTTATGAGTGAATACATACAATATTCCTCTTTTTGGGTCTGGCTTACCTCACTCAGTAAAGCGTTTTCTATGTCCATCCATTTGCATGCAAAATTCAAGATGTCATTGTTTTTTACCGCTGAGTAAAACTCTAATGTATATATGTTCCACACCTTCTTTAACCATTCTTCTATTGAGGGGCACCTAGGTTGTTTCCAGGTTCTGGCTATTACAAATAGTGCTGCTATGAACATACTTGAACAAATGCTTTTGTGGTATGATAAGGCATCTTTGGGTATATTCCCAAGAGTAGAATTGCTGGGTCTTGAGGAAGGTTGACTCCCAGTTTCTTGAGAAACCGCCACACTAATTTCCACAGTGGCTGCACAAGTTTGCATTCCCACGAACAATGGATGAGTGTTCCCCTCACCCCACATCCTCTCCAGCATAGGCTATCATTGGTGTTTTTGACTTTAGCTATTCTGACAGGTGTAAGATGGTATCTCAAAGTGGTTTTGATTTGCATTTCCCTGATCGCTAAGGAGGTTGAGCATGACCTTAAGTGTCTTTTGGCCATTCGGAGTTCTTCTGTTGAGAATTCTCTGTTCAGATCAGCACCCCATTTTTTAATTGGGTTAATTAGAGATTTAGTGTCTAGTTTTTTGAGTTCTTTGTATATTTTGGAGATCAGGCCTTTATCTGATGAGGGGTTTGTGAAGATCTTCTCCCAGTCAGAAGGTAGCCTTTTTGTCTTACTGACAGTGTGCTTTGCTTTACAGAAGCTTCTCAGTTTCAGGAGGTTCCATTTATTCATTTATTCTCTTATTGTCTGTGCTACTGGGGTTCTACCTAGGAAGTGGTCTCCTGTGCCTATGTCTTGTAGACTACTTCCCACTTTGTCTTCTATCTGGTTCAAAGTGGTCAGATTAATGTTTAGGTCTTTAATCCATTTGGACTTGACTTTTGTGCATGGTGATAGATATGGGTCTACTTTCATTCTTCTACAGGTTGACATCCAGTTATGCCAGCACCATTTGTTAAAGATGCTTTCCTTCTTCCGTTGCATACCTTTAGACCCCTTGTTGAAAATCAAGTGTTCATAGGTTTGTGGGTTAATATCTGGGTCTTCTATTCGATTCCATAGGTCGACTTCTCTGTTCTTATGCCAGTACCAAGCAGTTTTCAATACTGTAGCTGTGTAATAGAGTTTGAAGTCAGGGATGGTTATACCTCCAGACGTTCCTTTATCATATAAGATTGTTTTGGCTATCTTGGGTTTTTTGTTTTTCCATATAAAATTAATTATTATTCTTTCAAGGTCTGTGAAGAAGTTTGATGGGATTTTGATGGGGATTGCATTGAATCTATAGATTGCTCTTGGTAGAATTGCCATTATTTGTAGTATGAAGGCCGGCTTGTTGGGGTTTCTGTCCTGCCCGGTACTCCACAGCCGGCACACCCCAAAGAAAATCATGCACAAGACTCCATAAGATTATAAACTGATTGGCTCATTAGGTCAGGCTTCTTGTTAACTCTTATAACTTATATTAACCCATTATTCTAATCTATGTTAGCCATAATGGCTCCATACCTTTTTCAGCTGGGCAGGTTACATGTTGTCTCTTCGGTGGTCTGTACAGGAGTCGCTGAGAGAGAGCTTCTGCTTCCAGAATACTCCCAGTCTCTTTGCTCCACCCCTACTTCCTGTCTGGCTTTCCCGCCTATACTGCCTGCCTGACCAATCAGCGTTTTATTAAAATATGATTGACAGAATACAGATAATTCTCCTGCACCAATTATTACAATGTTGATCCTCCCAATCCAAGAGCAAGGGAGATCTTTCCATTATCTTGTATCCTCCTCAATTTCTTTCTTCAAGGACTTAAAGTTCTTGTCAAATATGTCTTTCACTTCCTTGGTCAGAGTTATCCCACGATATTTTATGTTATTTGTGGCTATCGTGAAAGGTGAAGTTTCTCTGATTTCCCTCCCTGCTTCTTTATCCTTTGTGTATAAGAGGGCAACTGATTTTTTGGAGTTGATCTTGTATCCTGCCACATTACTATAGGTGTTTATCAGCTGTAGGAGTTCTTTGGTAGAGTTTTTGGGGTCGCTCATGTATACTACCATATCGTCTGCAAATAACGAGAGTTTAACTTCTTCCTTTCCAATTCGAATCCCCTTGATCCCCTGATGTTGTCGTATTGCTATTGCAAGAATTTCTAGCACTGTATTGAAGAGATATGGGGAGAGTGGACAGCCTTGTCGCGTTCCTGATTTCAATGGAATGGCTTTGAGTTTCTTTCCGTTCAGCTTGATGTTAGCTGTCGGCTTGCTGTAAATAGCTTTTATTATATTTAGGTATGATCCTTGTATCCCCAATCTCTCCAACACCTTTATTATAAAGGGATGTTGGATTTTGTCAAATGCTTTTTCAGCATCTAATGAGATGATCATATGTTTTTTTTTCTTTCAGTTTATTTATATGATGGATTACATTGATGGATTTGCGTATGTTCAACCAGCCCTGCATCTCTGGAATGAAGCCTCCTTGATCATAATGGATAATTTTTGTAATGTATTCTTGGAATCGGTTTGCCAGGATTTTATTGAGAATTTTTGCGTCGATGTTCATGAGTGAGATTGGCCTGTAATTCTCTTTTTTGGTTGTGTCTTTATGTGGTTTTGGTATCCGGGTAACTGTAGCTTCATAAAAAGAGTTTGGCAATGACTCTTCTGTTTCTATATTGTGAAATACCTTAAGGAGTATAGGTATCAGCTCTTCTTGAAAATTCTGGTAGAATTCTGCATTGAAACCATGTGGCCCTGGGCTTTTTTTGGTCAGGAGGTTTTTGATAACCGCTTCTAATTCTTCGCAACTAACAGATCTATTTAGATTGTTCACCTGGTCTTGATTTAACCTTGGTAAATGGTATTTATCTAAAATCCAATCCATTCCTTGTACATTTTCCAACTTTGTGGCATATAAACTTTCGTAGTAAGATCTAATGATTCTCTGAATTTCCTCTTTGTCTGTTGTTATGTCCCCCTTATCATTTCTGATCTTATTAATTTGAGTGTTCTCTCTCTGCCTTTTGATTAGTTTGGCCAGGGGTTTGTCAATTTTGTTGATTTTCTCCAAGAACCAACTTTTTGTTTCCTTGATTTTTTTGGATCGTTTTCTGTGTTTCTATTTTGTTGATTTCAGCCCTCAGTTTGATTATTTCCAATCTTCTATTCCTCCTGGGAGAGTCTGCTTCATTTTTTTTCCTGAGCTTTCAGGTGTGTTGTCAAGTGTCCAATATGTGCTTTCTTCGTTTTCTTTAATTGGGCACTTAGTGCTATGAACTTTCCTCTTAGCACTGCTTTCATTGTGTCCCATAGGTTTGAGTATGTTTTGTCTTTATTTTCATTAAATTCAAGGAAGACTTTAATTTCTTTCTTTATTTCTTCCTTGACCCAGGGATGATTTAGTAGTTGACTGTTCAACTTCCACGCGTGTGTAGGCTATCTGGTGCTCCAATTGTTATTGAATTCTAACTTTATGCCGTGGTGATCCAACAAGACACAGGTGGTTACTAATATTTTTATGTGTCTGTGTCAGTTTGCTTTGTTACCGAGTATGTGGTCAATTTTCGAGAAGGTTCCATGAGCTGCAGAGAAGAAGGTATATTCTTTCCTTTTTGGATGGAATGCTCTATAAATATCTGTTAAGTCCATTTGATTCATTACCTCTAGTAATTCTCTTATTTCTCTGTTGAGTTTCTGTTTGATTGACCTGTCCATTTGTGAGAGAGGTGTGTTGAAGTCTCCTACTATTAGTGTGTGTGGTTTGATGACTGCCTTGAGTTCTAAAAGTATTTCTTTTACATAAGTGGGTGCTTTTATATTAGGGGCATAGATATTCAGGATTGAGATTTCCTCCTGATTAATTGTTCCTGTTATGAGTATGAAATGTCCATCTCCATCTCTTCTGATTGATTTTAGTTTGAAGTCAATTTTGTTATATATTAGAATGGCCACACCAGCTTGTTTCTTAGGTCTGTTTGCTTGGAAAACCTTTTCCCATCCCTTTACTCTGAGTAGATGTCTATCTTTGTGATTGAGGTGTGTTTCTTTTAAACAGCAGAATGTTGGATCCTGTTTTCTTATCCAGTCTCTTAGTCTGTGCCTTTTTATAGGTGAGTTGAGACCATTAATATCAAGTGATATTAATGACCAGTGGTTGTTGATTCTTGTATTATTTGTGTGTGTGTGTGTGTGTGTAGTAGAGTTTGTGTGTTTCTCTTCTTTGAGTTGTGGTTGTGAAGGGTCACTAGATGTCTGGGTTATTGTAGGCAGTGATGGCAATGTTGGATTCCTTGGGTGCAATTTTCCTTCTATTACTTTCTGTAAGGCTGGATTTGTGGCTACAAATTGTTCAAATTTATTTTTATCCTGGAATATTTTGTTTTCTCCGTTGATAGTGAACGATAGCTTGGCTGGGTATAGTAGTCTGGGTTTGCAGCCATGGTCTCTTAGTTTCTGCATTACCTCTATCCAGGATCTTCGGGCTTTCATGTCTTCCATAGAGAAGTCTGGTGTAAGCCTGATAGGATTACCTTTATAAGTCACTTGACCTTTTTCCTTTGCAGATCTTAATATTCTTTCTTTAATCTGTATGTTTTGTGTTTTGATTATTATATGGCGAGGGGATTTTTTTTTAATCAAGTCTATTTGGTGTTCTGTATGCTTCTTGAACCTTCATAGGAATATCGTTCTTTAGATTGGGAAAGTTTTCTTCTACAATTTTGTTGAATATATTTTCTGGACCTTTGATCTGCAGTTCTTCTCCTTCTTCAATCCCTACTATTCTTAGATTTGGTTTTTTTATTTTGTCCCAGATTTCCTGATTGTTTTGTGAAGAGAATTTGTTGGATTTGCCGTTTTCTCTGACCAGAGCACTTATTTTCTCTATTGTATCTTCAGAATCTGAGATTCGTTCTTCTATCTCTTGTGTTCTATTGGTTATGCTTGATTCTGTAGTCTCCATTCATTTACCTAGGTTTTCCATATCCAGCCGGTTCTCTTTTTGTGTTTTCTTCATTGCCTCCATTTCAGTTTTCAATTCTTGAACTGTTTCCTTTACCTGTTTGATTGCTTTTTCTTGGTTTTTCAGGGTATCATTCACAGATTTACTTATTTCTTCAAACTTTTTGTTATATTTCTCATCCATTACTATACTCATTTCTTCAAACTTTTTGTTATACTTATCCAATTCTTTAAGGGAGCTATTCATATCTTATTTAAGGGTCTCTATTGCTTTCATAATGGCACTTTTTTCCACTTCTTCTGGGTTAGAGTGTTCAAGTCCTTCTATTGTAGGGTTGTTGGGATCTGGTGTTTTCATGTTGTTTTTCAGATTATTGGACGAGGTCTTGCCTTGGCGTCTGCCCATCTCTTCCTTCAAATGCTCTCTATTGTGGGTCTCCGTCTGTATCGCCATTCATCACCAGATGAAGGATCTATGGTGATAAGCAAAATATTCATCAGTATGGTTACGGAGACCCACATTGGAGCACTGGACTGAGCCCCCCAAGGTCCAAATGAGGAGCAGAAGGACGAAGAAAATGACGAAGGACTGTGAGGGATGCTATCACCCACTGATACAAGGGGTCGGATCTAATGAGAGTTTACCAAGGGCAGTTGGACTGCGACTGAACGAGCACGGGATCCAACCAGATTCTCTGAATGTCGCCGGATTTTCTGAATGTGGCTGGCCCGGAGTCTTTCTGAGAAGCCATTGACAATGTCACTGGGACTAGTTTCCTCTGCATATACTGGATTTTTGGGATCCAGTCTTTTTGGATACTCACCTTCCTGGACCTGGAGGGAGGGGGGACGATCTTGAACTTCCCACAGGGCTTGAAACCCTGACTGACCTTAGGGACAAAGAGGGAGGAGGAGAGGGAGGGGGGAGTGGAAGGGTGTTGGGAAGAGGGGCGTAAATGGAAACTTTTATAATTTAATAAAATTACTTAAAAAAAACAAAAAAAACAAATGCTCTCTATTGGAACTTCTGGTAGCGGGTCAGGTTCCCTTGTTGGGCAGGGACTTCACTGACAGAATGCCCACCTTTCCTCAGGCAGGCTATTGAAGCACAGGCACTCCCGCTTTCCGGGATGAGCCTACAGCGCAGGTCCAGCGTGCAAGGCAGCTGAGCTGGGGAAATTTTATGGCCCCAGTGGGAAGGGAGAAATATAGGAATTTGTACCTGGATGGAAGCTGGGATGGCAGGCGGGAGAGCTTAGCAGGGTAGAGCCAGCACTGCAGGGTGGCCTGGGAGTCTATGGGGTGGGGGAAAGCCCGAGCTCCTCCTCACTAGACCCTGCCGTGGGCCCCAAGCAAACTCACCCCTCTGATGTCCCTCTGCTAGATGTCAGGGCCCCTTGCTGGTCAGGAATGTTGCTGAGCTGATTCCGGGTCCACCTGTCCTCAGGGAGGCCTTTAAGACCCAGGAACTGCCTCCTGCCGGGATGCGCCTACAGCCCAGGCCCAGCGTACAAGGCAGATGAGCTGGGGAAATTTTATGGCCCCAGTGGGAAGGGAGAAATATAGGAATTTGTACCTGGACGGAAGTTGGGGTGGTAGGCGGGAGAGCTTAGCAGGGTGGAGCCAGCACTGCAGGGTGGCCTGGGAGTCTATGGGGTATGTAAAATATTAATGATATGTAATGATATTAATGATAAAAGAGGCCATGAATTTGAAAAACCTGAAGGGGTACAAGGAAAGGTATGGATTAAAGAAAGGAGTTGTGAGTAAAATATAATTATATTATAAAAATTAAAATAAAATAAGAAGTGAATTTTTATGAAAAGAAAAGATAAACCACTTCATCTCATGTTAATTCACACTGAACACACCTAGGATTTTCCCTTGAAATTATTTTTTAGGCAAAGTTAGTTTTAAATAACTTTTCTGAGTTTTCTTTATTTAAAGTTTCTTTTTAAAAATTCATTTCAATTATTTTGTACAATATACTTTTTTCTTCTTCATTCTTTTTTCATTTATTAAAATTTTCCACCTCCTCCCATCCTCCCATTTCCCTCTCACTCCCCCTACTCCCACTCCCCCTTGCTCTCCAGTCTCTAATATACTTTTATAATACTTTTTCCCCCCAACTCCTCCCAGATCCTTGCCACTCTCATATTTCTCCCAATTTCATTCTCCCTGCTGAAAGATACACAGCAGAAAAAAAATGACATCTTGAAATTTGCATACAAATGAATGGACCTAGAAAGCATCACATTGAATGACGTAACCCAGACCCAGAAAGACAAATATTATTATACTCACCCATAATTGGCCTTTAGATATAAATCAAAAAAAAACTGACCTACAATTCGCAATATTAGGAAACCTAAGCAGCAATGAGAAGTGTAAGGGAGACATATATGGATCTAATCTATATGAAAGAAGAAAAAGACAATATCTCCTGAGTAAATTTTGAGCATGGGGATCATGAAATTTATAAAAAAAGGATGCAATTATAGAAAAATTAAATTAAATTCATTCATTCTGTCTCAAAAAATCAATACAAAATATTTAGCTTGAGATATTTTATTGGAATTTCTAAGTTAAAGTATATATATATATATATATATATATATATATATATATATATGAGATAAAAGTAAAGGTAAAATGTTTATAAAAACAAAGGGTTAATGGGCAACTACTTGAGGAAAAAAGGGAGACAAATCAGAAGGGAGAAAAAGACATAGGAAGGTGGCATTAGTGAGAAATTTCCTCCAAGTGCACTTCCTACTGTGCGAAAATGTCCATTTGTCCCAATGTGATGTATAATGAATGGAGTCAGAAACAAAAACACTTGGCATCTTTCTCAAAATTGTTTAGATGATGTATGACTCAATTTCTGTTATATTGAAATAAATTGATGGCTATAAATGTTAAGTTAATGAACATATCATCAGTTTGTGCTGTGAAAGAAAGGCTAACATTGGGAGATATATATGTAAGATAATCTTTCAATATATGAGTTCAGTAAATTGGTCCTGATATATATTAAGTTAAATGCTGTTTTCATGTGTTGATGTGAGGTATTCAACAAAATTTCACAAAATTCTGAAATAGATTAAGAAATATTCACTGATTCAATAATGTATTTAGTCTCTTATTCAATTAATCTTCTACATTTGAGTACCACAATTTAGACCATGCAGTACAAAATGATACACAGGAAATATTCTTGTGATGATTTGGGAAATCATTATGGGAAACAATTTAACAGATATAATGTCAGGAGCAACGTGTTATGTGATAACTTCTGTTGTGATCTTTGCCCAAGTGGGTTCATATGTTTAAGGGAAGGGACTTGAAGATTAGGAATGTTAAGTAGGAGGAATGGAGATAAGAAAGAAACACAGAGACACAGGATAGTAACAGGGGTCAACTCAGAGAATGCTAACTACTGAATTCTGTCTTCTGAGTTTGTCCATGTTTATTTCTCCATAAACTTTTATACCCTAATATGAATCGGGGGAAGAAGGCAAAAGGCTGCTTTAACATGACACAATGGATAATCAAAGCAGTTACTTGCCCCAATACTTGTTACATCAAGTTTCTGAATCCTAAGTTAAGCATTCTGTGTATAGATAGTGAAAATACCCTAGATCAAGTATCCTGAGGTGAGCCATTCCTTAGGTCACATATTCTATTTCAAAAGAAAGAGCAGAAGTTTGCTTAACGACTCTGACCTTTGGACAGGGTGGAGCGGATGTACCTCTATGGGCAATCTTAACATCCAAAGCACCAAGTAACCAACCCTAAGTTAAGGTGTGTAGCCATACCTGTTGTCAACAACTTTGAGCAAGCTACATAAACTCAACTCTGATCTACAGACAAGATAGGATAGGCTCACATATTTGGATAATTTCCACATATATCAACAGATTAAATTCTGCTTATGTTTCCAAAGGAAAATGTGATATATATATATATATATATATATATATATATATATATATATAATATTACTTTATTTATTAGATATATTTCTTCATAGCACTGGAGAAAGATTGTTTTGTCTAGTAAATATATTCTTTAATAATTTAATTAGTGTAAAAATCTATCTCTTTTCATTATACATTCCAATTCCAGTTCCCAGTCCTTCCCCTTCTCCCACTACCTCAACATCCCCCTCAACTCACTTCCTTCCACTCCTCAGAAAGGGTAAAGTTTCCCAATGGGAGTTATCAAAGTCTAGCACATTGCTTTGAGGCAGGACAAAGGTCCTCTCCACTATATCTAGGGTGACCAAGGTCTCCCTCGAAAAAGAAAGTATCCTAAAAAAGCCAGAACAAGCAGAAAGGCTAAATCCTGGTCTCATTGCCACATCCATAAACTGTTGTAAAACATTCAGAGGGCCTAGTTTGGTCCTATGTTTGTTCCCCCACTGTCCAGTTGGGGTTGGTGAGCTCTGGTATTGGACATAGAGAGGGAGCTACCCTATGTGTTTATTGACTGTGAACTGAGATTATATTGCCCATGGGGTACTTAAATTCTATCAGAAAATCAGGCCTACAAATGATGCTCAAGAACTTATAAAATACACCAGATCAAGAAATAGGGATATCTTACTCACTTGGAACTTATTAAAAATGTAAAAGTAACAATTTTGTTAAATGAAAAAAAAGTCCATGGTAACAATCAATGGAAGAAATATTTGCAGAATATAAGATATCTTTACTAGGCATAGTTCTGGTATATATGCCTATATAATGAAAAATATTTAAATTATCCATAATATAAACAAACTTGGAAATATGCAGTTTACAAAATATGATATCCAGATGTCCACTACACAGAGTAACATGCCCTGTCTCTTTGGTCATCACGGAAAAATGGATCAAAACTACACTGAATTTGTATCTTGTTACACTGTAAATTTTATTCAGTAGGAAAATAAATAAAAGGGCAAATATGTTAGTGGAACAATTAAGAAAAAAAAAAGTTCCAAAGGATCTAAACACCTTTCTGATTTCAGTGGCTCCTGTCCACCTGTGAAGGACCTAAACCCACACAGGTATGCACAAATTCACATAAATAGGAAATCACAATAATGGAAACAAATACATAAAAATAATGATAGCAAGGGAAAAAGAGAGAGAACCATTTCACAGTTTTGTAGAATGCAAAACTGTCTAGACTCTAAAGAAAAGACCATTAAAGTTTTTCCAAACTAAAAATAAATCAACTATATGGCCAAGATAGAGCACTTTTGAGTAATGTTTAAGGACTCCTATATCAACAGATGACAGGTACTATCAAATCAATATTATAGCAATATTACTAATAGATAAGTTTGAAAAGCAAACTAAGTATCATTTGCAAAGGAATTACTAAAGAAAGTGTAGCATATGAACATACAGTAGATCTTATAGCAACTATGAAGAAAATAAATTACATCCTTTAGAGGAAAATTCATAAAGTCATCATAAATTAATTCTTTTTCAGACATAAAACTTTATTTCTTTTGTTTGTTAAAGTTTGCTTGTTTTCTGTCATTTGGGGTCTATATATTTTATTTATATTAATATGAATTTCAAATATATATATATACATATATATATATGTATGTATTAGTGTGTCTCAGAGATAAATAACAAAAGGACAAAGAGGTCAAGATGACAGGAGAGGCAGGTTATTAGAAGGAATTCTACTGAAAGTATTTGTGTACATGCTTGAAAAAATCTTTTATCAAATTGTAGTATATAAAAAAAATAAATAATGCATACCATTGTGTGTGTGTATGTGTAGGAATGGGAAGAAATGCGGACAAACAGACCACTTATAAATCAAATTCTTTAATATTCCAAGTAATTTATGGAATAGATGCAGTATTAAATGAAAATATTATAAGTAATCCTAGCTTTTGAAAATAAATTCAAAGAAGCTTGCTTTATATGTGAGTGCAGTAATCTTACTGAGATACATGGTAGGTTCAATGTGGTTTTCAATCATTTTTTATCTTCTTAAATTTACCAAAATTCTAATAGAATACTGTAAGTTTAAACAATTTATCCATTAGCCTAACCCGTACTTTAAAAATGTTTAATGTACCATTATAATTATTAAATATAATAAGTATTAAGGAAAAAAAATGAAATAAAGATGTGAAGAAGAGGGGCCATGTAATTTAGATTTATAAATATGTCACATGAAAGCAAACTGATTCATATTGCTACTTTTATACGAAGATTGTGGTACACACTACATTTTATTCATGGTGAATGCACATATATTGTGTGTTTAAACTTTTGACAATCAACAAGAATTGAATACGCAATCCTAGACAAGATTTCTGTATACTCTCTAAAAAAAGGAGACACCAAATGAGTATAGAGTGGCAGGATGCAGTGAATGGTTACAAAAGCCAGCAACTGTGCTTAACAAATCCAATGGGATTTTCAAGTCACAGCAGCTGTTCTCCCTTTCACTGGACATGAATGAAATTGACACTATCAAAAATAAGTTAAGAAAATGATGAGAAAGCTTATTCTGACTACATCATTCTATTTACTAACATTCAATGAGAATGAATAAGAGTCCATGCTCA
Source organism: Myodes glareolus (assembly GCF_982192425.1). Lineage (NCBI taxonomy): Eukaryota > Metazoa > Chordata > Mammalia > Rodentia > Cricetidae > Myodes > Myodes glareolus. Next base: position 2,219,534 of record NC_142028.1, read on the forward strand.
AGGTTGATTATGCATAATACATTCAAACCTGTGGTCACACAGAGGGTCTAAGTTATGTTCAATGGGTCATGAAACAAAGCAAAAACACCTACATGTGGAGAAGAATTTTGATAGAGAAAATTGAGTTTTAATAAGAATAGGGAATGTGTTACACACATGTAGAAAATGTCAAAGAAAATTTTAATTAAAATGTTTTATTGGACATAAACATTGACACTAAAACAATTTAGTTAGTGATTTCTATGAAAAGTCATGCTATACTAACTTTCAAAAGTAGCAAAGAGAGGTCATAACAGTAACATTTCAAAGGGGAAATGCATATGTAACAGTCTGTGAGAACTATGGTTGCAATTCAATCACTGTACATAAGTCTATTGTACTCTTCTAAACAATAATCTTCTCAGAGCTGCAATTACATCCTTGTTCCTAAGGCTGTATATCATGGGATTGAACATGGGAGTCACAATGGTATAAAAAAGAGAGAGGAGTTTGTCACTTACTGCAGAATGTGTTGACTTTGGCATTAAGTAGGTAATAGATGCAGACACATAAAACAAAAGCACCACCACCAGATGGGAAGAACATGTGGAAAAGGCTTTGGTCCGTCCTTGAGCAGTTGGCAGTCTCATAATGGTGGCAATGATTTTGCTATATGATGTCAGTATTAATAAAAAAGGGATTGCAGCAAGCAAGACAGTCACTAAAAAGACAAACAGCTCATTAAAGGAAGTATCTCCACAGGCCAGCTTAAGCACAGGGGGTATGTCACAGAAGAAGTGATCTATCCGGTTAGCATTGCAGAAGTGTAGAGAGAATATCTGACAAGTTTGCCCTAACTGGAAAGGCATGCCACCAAGCCAGGAGCCCACTGCCAGCTGTGTGCATTTTGTCTGGTTCATGACTAGAGGATAGTGCAGAGGGTTGCAGATAGCCACATAGCGGTCATAGGACATCACAGCAAGGAGTATATTGTCTGTAGTTGCCAGAATTAGAAAGAAACACATTTGTGTGGCACAGGCCAGAAGAGAAATGCTTCTGTCCTGGGTCCAAATGCTATACAGAATCCTAGGCAGAGTGACTGATACATAACAGATTTCCAGAAAAGAGAAATTTGTCAGGAAAAAATACATGGGTTTGTGTAGTGTAGGATCAATTCTGGTTATAACAATTATGAAGCTGTTTCCAATTATGATAGTCACATACATTATGGAGAACATACCAAATAGAAAGCCCTGGAGGTTTGGAAGGTCAAAGAATCCTAGGAGGAGAAAGTGTGTCACTGTGGAAGTATTTTCCTCTGTCTTGATATTTGTGTGTTTCATCTGTGGGGATGATTCAGCCAGAATTACATTTCCTTATCCTCGATATTATTTTATCATACAGAATTTGATATATTCATATTTGAAGATTTTAATTTCTGCTTACATATATATATATATTCATAAAGTTATACACATGTACTGTTGAAATTATAATTTGTCCTGACATATACTCTTTGGAAATAATTTTATGTTTGAAATAAATGCTATTGTTTTAACATCTTTCTACTGAGTGATTAATAAACATTCTTGTTAATGGCATGATGACACGTAATATGTTCAAGGTTTATCTAAGTAGCCAAAGTGGCAATTTCAGAATTGAAAAGTGGCTTTTCAGAAAGCCTCCAGGCCAGCCACATTCAGAGAATCCAGCCACATTCAGAGAATCTGGTTGGATCACGTGCTCGTTTAGTCCCAGTCCAACTGGCCACCCCAGTAGCACAGACAATAAGAGAATCAATGGATAAATGGGACCTCCTGAAACTGAGAAGCTTATGTAAAGCAAAGGACATCATCAGTAAGACAAAAAGGCTGCCTTCTGACTGGCAGAAGATCTTCACCAACCCCTCATCAGATAAAGGCCTGATCCCCAAAATATACAAAGAACTCAAAAAACTAGACACTAAAGCTCTAATTAACCCAATTAAAAAATGGGGTGCTGATCTGAACAGAGAATTCTCAACAGAAGAACTTCGAATGGCCAAAAGACATTTAAGGTCATGCTCAACATCCTTAGCGATCAGGGAAATGCAAATCAAAACAACTATGAGATACCATTTTACACCGGTCAGATTAGCTAAAGTCAAAAACAGCAATGATAGCCTATGCTGGAGAGGATGTGGAGAGAGGGGAACACTCATCCATTGTTGGTGGGAATGCAAACTTGTGCAGCCACTGTGGAAATCAGTGTGGTGGTTTCTCAGGAAACTGGGAGTCAACCTTCCTCAAGACCCAGCAATTCCACTCTTGGGAATATACCCAAGAGATGCCCTACCATATGACAAAAGCATTTGTTCAACTATGTTCATTTCACATCTTTCCATATCGTTTCCATCTCCCCACTATTCAACTTTATGTTATTTCTCTCCTTCTTATCATCTTAAGAAATGAAAATAATTCCAAGCCAAAAGAACAAGGCATCAATATTCAAAAATAGAAAACAAAACAGAAGTTCACCAAAACTATCACAAAAAATGGAGCCTAATTTGAGTCTTGCAAATCATGCTGAGCATGATGTGTTGTTTCTACGCAGTGACATTCTATTAGAGAATACAAACTTTCCCTTTTGGGGCAGTTATTAATTTCAAATAGTGGTTTGATTATTGGAGGGACATTATGGTTCCTTCTGCTTCTAAATGCTGGAATTTTGCTTCTTGTGAACCTGTGCTGTTGTACATGAGAAACTACCTTTTAAACATTTTTCAAATTATGTAATTAAAGATATAGCCATTATCTAAATGTGATTTTCTTAAATCTTCTTTACTTCTTTATACCTGCACAAAGTCATTTCTAAATAATTATTAACTAATTGTCATGTATAATGAGTGCTAGTAATATGTAAATCCATGATTACATTTTATTGTAAAGGCCACAACAATTAATATTCATCAGTTTTACAGAATTTATGTATTGTGTGGCATTCAGTTATAAATTTAGGTTTCAGATAATAATTTTAGTGTGATTTTGTTTTATGAACTGTGGCATTGGCATTGATGGTCAAATTCTTTGGCATTGATGGTCAAAAGAAGATCTATGTAGGGTGTGCATTTCTATAGTTTGAATGTAGATCTGTTGTAGAAAAGGATTCAACAGCATTCCCAAAACATTTATACATTCACTAATTGTTCTTATCCCTTTTATCTCATTAGTTCTATCTACTGCATTGTATTAGTTTTTAAGGGTTCATGCATGTCTTTCTTATTAAGTCCTTATTTATCCCAAGTATTCTCATTTTTTCTCTAGACCTGTATTATAATTTCATCAGTTATCATACATATATTTTTTTCTATCCTATGCATTTGGTGATTCATTCAGGCACTGACTATATGGAAATAGCATTAATTTCACATCCTCTTACAGAAATCACTCATAACATCAAATATTTTCAGTATTTGTTGAGCAATTTCTAAACTAATCATTATTAATTCAAAGGGAAATGTGAAATTCACTGCAAATAGGAAGCAGACCACCAGTCATATTTAAAGATTAATGTGTGTATGGTGTAGCAGGATGTTAGTTCTATAGCATATGAACAAGTTAGGAAACGTGTTAAGTTAAAAATCCATAACTATTTTCTGATGATTGAAATGTAAAAATACAATTTGTTCTCCACTTTGAAGTTTTTCATAATAAATATTAATGAACCTAAGGCAATAGTTAAAATCTGAAAATGCATTAAATGAAAATTTAATGAAGAGAAACTAGTAGGTAAGAGTTCACACTATGAATGTATGATGATATAGTCATATATGTACAGCAAAAAATGTTTTCACTTTTCAACACCGCATAAGATTCATATAAATATTTATTCAATCATTTAATTCAATATATATCAAATTATAGAGACAATAACTAAAAAACTATATTCAGTCCATTGATTACAAGGAAGTATTATGTTTCTGAGTTTGTTTAGTCAAATATTTCTCTCAAAAGCTGCTTCCTTCAAAAGGACACATACAGAAAATGCCACTTTCTCTTTTTACCATTTTGTGTGCTTGTTCTTACACTTTTATCCCTCATAACTTACTGTTTAGGCAATATAACATATCTCTACACTGAACTAAACCAGGTTCATAACATGTGAAAGCAATAAATAACACCTTGAACATATTCCCTATATATCTCTAGTATTATATCAATTCAATGGTCAAATAAAAATTTAAATCCAACAAATTCTTAGCACAAAACATCCAGGAAATCTGATATACCATGAAAACTCCAAACTTAAGAATAATAGGAATAGATGAAGAACTCCTGCTCAAAGGCACAGAAAATAAATTCATCAAAATCATAGAAAAAAACAACTTTCCCAACCTTAAAAAGGATATCCCTATAAAGATACAAGCTCTCAGAATATCAAAGTGACTGGAAAAAAAAAACTTCTCTTGCTGTAAAATAATCAAACTGTAAAACATACAGAATAAAGGAAGAATATTAAGAACTACAAAGAAAAACGGTCAAGCGATATTGTATGCTGGGAGGAAGAAGGGTGGAGTCAAAGAGATGCCATGGAGCCACTGGAAATAGACATGCTAAAACTTTGCATGTAGGCCACAACCTCACAGTGATATGCAGATGAATAGAAATGGGTCAAATTAATAAAAGAGTTATCCAACAAAAATCTAGAACTAATGGTCCAAACAGTGATTTAATTAACACAGTTTCTGTGTGACTATTTCAGCGATCTGGGTGACTGGGAAACAAGTGGCTAGGCGGCCTGTTGCTACAACTAGGTGTCCATACAAAAAAGTGACAAAAAGATCATACTAGTAATTTAGCAACACACCTAAAAGATTGAGAACAAACACACACAGGAGGATTAGAGGATAAGAAATAATAAAATTGAGGGCTAAAATCCAAAAAATAGAAACAAATAAAATGGTATAAAGAATCAATGAGACAAGAAACTGGTTGTTTGAGAAAATCAACAAGATAGACCACTCTTTATTCAAACTAAACAAAAGGCAAAGAAAGAAAATCCAATTGACAAAATCAGAAATAAAAAGGGGGACATAACAGAGGATGAGGAAATCCTGAGGATCTTTAGGTCATACTATAAAAACCTGTACTCCACAAAATTGGAAAATGTAAAAGAAATGGATAATTTTCTGGATAGATGTCATATACCAAAATTAAATCAAGACCAGGGGAACAATTTAAATAGACCTATAAACTGTAAGGAGATAGAAAGTGTCATCAAAAGCCTCCTAAAGAAAAAAAAAGCTCAGGGTCAGATGGTTTTAGTTAAGAATTCTACCAGAACGTACAAGAAGAGCTAAAACCTATACTCCTCAAACTGTTCCACAAAAGAGAAACAGAAGGAACTTTTCCAAACTCTTTTTCTGAGGCTACAGTTACCCAGAGAACAAAACCACAAAAAGACTCAACCAAAAATAGAATTAAGACCAATCTCGCTTATGAACATAGATGCAAAAATACTCAATAAAATACTGGCAAACTGAATCCAGAAATACATCAAATTAAGAAAAAAATCATCCACCATGATCAAATCAGCTTCATCCCAGAGCTGGAGGGATGGTTCAACATGTGAAAATCTATCAAAGTAATCCGTTATACAGATAAACTGAAAGAAAAAAAGTAATGATCATCTCATTAGATGCTTACAAAGCGTCTGCAAAATTCAACACCCATCTCCCATTCATGATAAATATCTTGGATAGATCAGGGATATATTTCTAAACATAATGAAAACAATTTACAGCAAGCTGACAGCCAACATCAAATTAAAATGGGAGCAACTCAAAGCAATTTTACTAAAATAAGAAACAACCATAAAAAGGTTGTCCACTTTCTCCATATCTCTTCAACACATATGTTGAAGTTCTCATTATAACAATAAGACACCAAAAAAAAAACATCAAGGGGATTCTCATTGGAAAGGAAGAAGTCAAATTTTCATTATTTGCAGATGATATGATAGTATATACAAGTGACCCCAAAAACTATACCAGGGAACTTACAGCTGATAAATACCTTCAGTAATGTGGCAGGATATAAAATCAACTTTGAAAATTTGTAGCCCTCCTATATACAAATACTAAATGGGCTGAGAAAGTAATCAGTGAAACATCATCTTTCACAATATCCACAAATAACACAAAATATCTTGGGGTAACACTAATCAAAGAAGTAAAAGATATATTCGAGAAAAACTTTATGTCTTTGAAGAAAGAAATTGAAGAAGAATCCAGAAAATGGAAAGATCTTCCATGTTCTTGGATAGACAGGATCAGCATAATAAAAATGGCAATCCAACCAAAAGAAACCTATAGATTCAATGCAAAAACCCTCAAAATCTCAGAACAATTCTTCACAGATTTTGATAGAGCAATAATCTGTTTCGTATGGATAAAATTTTCAGGGTAGCCAGAAACTTCTAGAGACATCACGATCCCTGACATCAAGCTCTATTACACAGCTACAGTATTGAAAACAGCTTCATACTGGAATAAAAAAGAGAGGTTGACCTATGGAATCATATCAAAGATGTGGATATTAATCCAGACATATAGAACACCTGACTTTTGACAAAAAAAGTCAAAATTATACAAGAGACAAAAAAGGAAGAATTATCAACAAATAGTCCTAACATAAGTGGATATAAACATGTAGAAGAATGAAATTAGATCCATATCTATCCTCATGCACAAAACTAAAGTACAAAAGGATTAAAGACTTCAATATAATTCTGACTACACTAAACCTGATAAAAAGAGAAAACGGGAAGTAGCCATCAATTTACGGGCACAGGAGGCCACTTTCTAAATATATCCCCAGCAGCACAGACACTGAGAGTAACAATAAATAAATGAAACCTCCTGAAACTGAGAAGCTTCTGTAAAGCAAAGGACACAGTCAACAAGACACTAAGGCATTATACTGAATGGAAAAAGATCTTCACCATGCCCAAATCAGACAAAGAACTGACCTCCAAAGTATATAAAGTACTCACAAAATTAGACATCAAAGTTTCATAGAACCCAATTGAAAACTGGAGTATAGAACTAAACAGAGAATTCTCAACAGAAAAATTCCAAATAATCAAAAGACACTAAAGGATATGCCCAACATCCTTAACCACCAGGGAAATGAAAATTAAAAAAATTCCGAGATACCATCCTACACGTGTCAGAATGGCTAAGATAAAAAACACCAATGATAACTTATGTTGGAGAGAATATGGAGTGAGAGGAACACTCTTCCATTGCTGGTGAAAATGCAAACTTGTAAAATCACTTTGAAAATCAGTGTGGTGGTTTCTCAGAAAATTGGGAATCAGCCTACCTCATGATCCAGCAATACCACTCTTGAGCATATGCCCAAAAGATGCTCAATCATACTGCAAAGGCATTTGTTTAACTGTGTTCATGGCAGCATTATTTGTATAGCCAGAACCTGGAAACAACCTAGATGACCCTCATCCAAAGAATAGATAAAAATAATGTGTCATATTTACACATTCAAGTACTGCTCAGCAGAAAAAAAATGATATCTTGAAGTTGGGATGCCAATGGATGAAACTAGAAAACACCATCTTTAATGAGGTAAACCAGATGTTAAAAAATGAAAATGGTATGTACCTACTAATAAGTAGATAACAGCTCTAAACAAAGAATATTGAGCCTATAGTTCATGATTCTAGAGTTCTATTAGCAAAGTAAACCCTAAGAAAAAGGTACATATATCTAACCTCAAAAGTGGAAAATATAAGATCGCCTGAAAAAATTGGGAGCATGGAAGTGGAAGGAGAAGAGAAGGAAGAAGAGGAAGAGTGAAGGGGAGGGGAAAGAAGAACTTGAGGAAATGAGATCATCAAGATTGAGGAAAGACAGAGATGAGAGCAAGAAATGGTATCTTGATTGAGGGACAGTTTGGGGGTTAGCAAAAAAAACTGGCTCTAGAGAAATTCCCAGGAATCCACAATGATGACCGCAGCTAAGACACTAAGCTACAAAGGAGAGAATGCCCAAACTAGCTTTGCCCTTTACTCATACTGATGAATATCTTAAATACCACAATTGAACTTTCATCCAACAACTGTTGGAAACAGAGGCAGAGACCCATATAGTAGTATTGGACTGAGTTTCCAAAATCCAGTTTCCGAGTGGAAGGAGTGAGAATGTAAACAAAGATATCAAGAACATGGTGGGTACACACACTGAAACAGGTGCCTACAAACTCATGGAAACTGAACAGTCTACTACTGAACCATCCCTGGGTCAAAGAAGAAATAAAGAGAGAAATTAAAGTCTTCCTTGAATTCAACGAAAATAAAGACACAACATACCCAAACCTATGGGACACTATGAAAGCAGTGCTAAGAGGAAAGTTCATAGCACTAAGTGCCCACTTTAAAAAAAAAAAAAAAAAAAAAAAAAAACGGAGAAAGCACATGTTAGAGACTTAACAGCACACCTGAAAGCTCTAGGAAAAAAAAGAAGCAGACTCACCCAGGAAGAGTAGAAGACTGGAAATAATCAAACTGAGGGCTGAAATCAACAAAATTGAAACACAGAAAACAAAGAATCAATGAAACAAAAAGCTGGTTCCTAGAGAAAATCAACAATTTTAGATAAACCCCTATCCAAACTAATCAAATGGCAGAGAGAGAACATGCAAATTAACAAGATCAGAAATGAAAAGGGGGACATAACCACAGACATAGAGGAAATTCAGAGAATCATTATATCTTACTACAAAAGCCTGTATGCCACAAAATTGGAAAATGTGGAAGAAATGGACACTTTTTAATATAAATACAATTTACCAAAATTAAGTCAAGACCAGGTTAGCAGTTTAAATAGGCCTGTAAATCGCGAGGAAATAGAAGCTGTCATCAGAAACCTCCCTACCCAAAAAAGCCCTAGCCTAGATGGTTTCAATGCAGAATTCTATCAGATCTTCCAAGTAGAGTTAATACCTATACTCCTTAATGTGTTTCACAAAATAGAAACAGAGGAGTCATTGCCTAACTCATTTTATGAAGTTAGAGTCACCCTGATACTCAAACCACACAAAGACTTAACCAAGAAAGAGAAATACAGACCAATCTCACTGATATGTTTCCTTAGTACAAACTCTACATAATTTTCTTCAATTATTTTGACGTATCTGGTTTTATGTTTCTAACAATTGGAAAACATTTTTGAAAACCTTTAAAATTGAGTAATTACAGCTAGAAGAAGAAAAGAAATAGGCATTTAGGATAAATCTAGGAATATTGGATTCATGAACCTTATCTTTATTTACCTGATATTTTTTATGGAATGCTGACTTCCATTACTTTAGCTATTGCTGTATTAACATTTAATATTTGACATGAAACATTTAACATATATTACCATTTAACATCAATCAGAGTACAATGAACACTTTTATTTTTCTGAACCAGTGTATAAATAAAATTCGAGGTGGGAAATAAAAAAATGATATTTCTTTAAAGCACAAAGGAATATGCAGTTTTTGCAGATTAATATACTTTTAATGTTACCTTTTAAAGGTCAGGAACCCTTTGGATAACAATAGTTTTGCTAGCTACTCCAATAATAATCATCAATATTTTAATCATCTGCTCTACATGTGGAAATCCAGATTTATCACGAGAAGTTTAAATATATTTCTAGTCAAAATATGAATTGACCTGTTACATATTAGCACATGAGATAAGAATCTTAATGATCATATCTTTAATCAGTTGTCCTTTTATTAAAAGTTTGCATTTGTTTTTATTTGATCTAATAAATATTGTTCGTTACAACAGTAAAATGACAATCTATAATAGCATTTGCAGTTATAAAAGCCAAATTCAACGACTCCTTTTCATTATCTTGTGTGATTTCACTCTAATGCTGATACTAAAAAATAAAGAGTACAGGTACAAGTAATTTGCTATTTGCCAAATGCATCTCAAACAAATCATTTTGTAAATAAATATAGTGTTCTTACCTTTCTTAATCATTAATTTCAAAAACTGATGAAGAAATTAGTTTAAATATGCTTAGAATTCATGCTTTGTCAGAGACTGGTAATAATATATATTCTATTGGTGAAAAACACACTACATTTTCAGTTGGCCATCATCACTTCTCTGGGGAAAAATTTCTTTCCCATGTTACTTTTTAATTGAATGAAACAAAATTTTCTTGCTACTTAGGGAGTTCAACATAAGAATAAATTTATTAGCCCAGCTTCCATCCAGAGGGCCTTCGGAGTGGTGAGTTGATTCAGGCCCACAGCAGGGGCCCGGCGAGGGGGAGCTAGGACTTTCCCCCATAGACTCCCAGGTCAACCTGCTCTGCTGGCTCCACCCTGCTAGCTTCCCCGCCAGCCATCCCAGCTTCCATCCAGAGGGCCTTCAGAGTGGTGAGTTGATTCGGGCCCACGGCAGGGGCCCGGCGAGGGGGAGCTAGGACTTTCCCCGACCCCATAGACTCCCAGGTCAGCCTGCTCTGCTGGCTCCACCCTGTTAGCTTCCCCGCCAGCCATCCCAGCTTCCATCCAGAGGGCCTTCAGAGTGGTGAGTTGATTCGGCCCGCGGCAGGGGCCGGGCGAGGAGGAGCTAGGACTTTCCCCGACCCCATAGACTCCCAGGTCAGCCTGCAGTGCTGTTTCCACCCTGCTAGGCTCTCCCGCCTGCCATCCCAGCTTCCATCCAGGTACAAATTTCTATATTTCTCCCCTCCCACTGAGGCCATAAAATTTCCCCAGTTCAGCTGCCTTGCACACTGGGCCTGCTCTGTAGGGGCATCCTGGAAAGAGGGAGTGCCTGTGCTTCAATACCCTGCCTGGGGAATGGTAGGCATTCTATCAGTGAACTCCCTGCCCAACAAGGGAACCTGACCCGATACCAGAAGTTCCATTAGAGAGTATTTGATCGAAGAGATGGGCAGACGCCAAGGCAAGACCTCCTCCAACAATCTGAAAAACAACATGAAAATATCAGATCCCAACGACCCTACAACAGAAGGATTTGAACACTCTAACCCAGATGAAGTGGAAAAAAGTGCCATTATGAAAGCAATAGAGTCCCTTAAACAGGATATGAATAACTCCCTTAAGGAAATGGTCGAGAAGTATAACAAAAAGTTTGAAGAAAGGAGTATAGAAATGGATGAGAAATATAACAAAAGTTTGAAGAAATAAGTAAATCCGTGAGTGATACCCTGAGAAACCAAAAAAAAACAATCAAACAAGTAAAGGAAACAGTCCAAGAATTGAAAACTGAAATGGAGGCAATGAAGAAAACACAAAACAAGAACCGGCTGGATATGGAAAACCTAGGTAAACGAGTGGAGACTACAGAATCAAGCATAACCAATAGAATACAAGAGATAGAAGAACGAATCTCAGATTCTGAAGATACCATAGAGAAAATAAATGCTCTGGTCAGAGAAAACGGCAAATCCAACAAATTCTCTTCACAAAACATTCAGGAAATCTGGGACACAATAAAAAAACCAAATCTAAGAATAATAGGGATTGAAGAAGGAGAAGAACTGCAGATCAAAGGCCCAGAAAATATATTCAACAAAATTATAGAAGAAAACTTTCCCAACCTAAAGAACGATATTCCTATGAAGGTTCAAGAAGCATACAGAACACCGAATAGATTGGATCAGAAAAAAACATCCCTGCGCCATATAATAATCAAAACACAAAACATAAATATTAAAGAAAAAATTTTAAGAGCTGCAAAGGAAAAAGGTCAAGTAACTTATAAAGGTAAACCTATCAGGCTTACACCGGATTTCTCTATGGAAACCATGAAAGCCAGAAGATCCTGGATAGAGGTACTGCAGAAACTAAGAGACCATGGATGCAAACCCAGACTAATATACCCAGCCAAGCTATTGTTCACTATCAACGGAGAAAACAAAATATTCCAGGATAAAAACAAATTTAAACAATACGTAGCTACTAATCCAGCCTTACAGAGAATATTAGAAGGAAAATCACTACCGAAGGAATCCAACATTCCCAACATGACCTACAATAACTCGAACATCTAGCGACCATTCACAAGCACAAATCAAAGAAGAAAAACACATACACTCTACTACCTAAAAAAAAAAAAAATGACCGGAGTCAACAACCACTGGTCATTAATATCACTTAATATCAATGGACTCAATTCACCTATAAAGAGGCACAGACTTAGAGATTGGATACGAAAACAGGATCCAACATTCTGCTGTTTACAAGAAAAACACCTCAACCACAAAGACAGACACTTACTCAGAGTAAAGGGTTGGGAAAAGGTTTTCCAAGCAAATGGACCTAAGAAACAAGCGGTCGTGGGCATTCTAATATCTAACAAAATCTAACAAAACTAAAATCAATCAGAAGAAATGGAGACGGACATTTCATACTCATAACTGGAACAATTCATCAGGAGGAAGTCTCAATCCTGAATATCTATGCTCCTAATATAAAGGCACCCACATATGTAAAAGAAACTCTTCTAGAATTCAAGGCGGTCATCAAACCACACACGCTAATAGTAGGAGACTTCAACACTCCTCTCTCACCAATGGACAGGTCAATCAGACAGAAACCAAACAGAGAATTGAGAGACCTATTGGAGGTATTGAATCAAATGGACTTAACAGACATCTATAGAACACTCCACCCAAATAGGAAAGAATATACCTTTTTCTCTGCAGCTCATGGAACCTTCTCGAAAATTGACCACATACTCGGTAACAAAGCAAACTTCCACAAATACAAAAAAATATTAGTAACTACCTGTGTCTTGTCAGATCACCATGGACTAAAATTAGAATTCAACAACAATGCTCCCCCCAGGAAGCCAACAAACTCATGGAAACTGAACAGTCAACTACTAAATCACCCCTGGGTCAAGGAAGAAATAAAGAAAGAAATTAAACTCTTCCTTGAATTTAATGAAAACAAAGACACAACATACTCAAACCTATGGGACACTATGAAAGCAGTGCTAAGAGGAAAGTTCATAGCACTAAGTGCCCAATTAAAGAAAGCGGAGAAAGCACACATTGGAGACTTAACAGCACACTTGAAAGATCTAGAAAAAAAAGAAGCTGATTCACCCAGGAGGTCTAGAAGACTGGAAATAATCAAACTGAGGGCTGAAATCAACAAAATAGAAACAGAGAAAACAATCCAAAGAATCAATGAATCAAAAAGCTGGTTCTTGGAGAAAATCAACAAAATTGACAAACCCCTATCCAAGTTAATCAAACAGCAGAGAGAGAACTTGCAAATTAATAAGATCAGAAATGAAAAGGGAAACATAACCACAGACACAGAGGAAATTCAGAGAATCATTAGATCTTACTATGAAAGTTTATATGCCACAAAGTTGGAAAATGTAAAAGAAATGGACATTTTTTTAGATAAGTACCATATACCAAAGTTTAACCAAGAACAGGTGAACAATCAAATAGACCTGTTAGTCCCGAAGAATTAGAAGCTGTTATCAAAAATCTCCCTACCAAAAAAAGCCCAGGACCAGATGGTTTCAATGCAGAATTCTACCAGAACTTCCAGGAAGAGCTAATACCTATACTCCTTAACGTATTCCACAATATAGAAACAGAAGAGTCATTGCCTAACTCCTTTTATGAAGCTACAGTTACCCTAATACCAAAACCACACAAAGACACAACCAAGAAAGAGAATTACAGGCCAATCTCACTCATGAACATCGACGCAAAAATTCTCAATAAAATACTGGCAAACCGAATCCAAGAACACATTAGAAAAATTATCCATTATGATCAAGTCGGCTTCATTCCAGAGATGCAGGGCTGGTTCAACATACGCAAATCTATCAATGTAATCCATCATATAAGTAAAAAGAAAGAAAAAAACCATATGATCATCTCACTAGATGCTGAAAAAGCATTTGACAAAATTCAACACCCATTTTTGATAAAGGTGTTGGAGAGACTGGGGATACAAGGATCATACCTAAATATAATAAAAGCAATATACAGCAAGCCGACAGCTAACATCAAACTGAATGGAGAGAAACTCAAAGCCTTTCCACTAAAATCAGGAACGCGACAAGGCTGTCCACTCTCTCCATACCTCTTCAATATAGTGCTTGAAGTTCTAGCAATAGCAATAAGACAACGTAAGGAAATCAAGGGGATTCGAATTGGAAAGGATGAAGTTAAACTTTTGTTATTTGCTGACGATATGATAGTTTACATAAGTGACCCTAAAAACTCTACCAAAGAACTCCTACAGCTGATAAACACCTTTAGTAACGTGGCAGGATACCAGATCAACTCCAAAAAATCAGTGGCCCTCCTATACACAAAGGATAAAGAAGCAGAGAGGGAAATCAGAGAAGCATCACCTTTCATGATTTCCACAAATAGCATAAAATATCTTGGGGTTACTCTAACCAAGGAAGTGAAAGACCTATTTGACAAAATCTTTAAGTCTTTGAAGAAAGAAATTGAGGAGGATACCAGAAAATGGAAAGACCTCCCCTGCTCTTGGATTGGGAGAATCAACATAGTAAAAATAGCAATTCTACCAAAAGCAATCTATAGATTCAATGCAATCCCCATCAAAATCCAATCAAACTTCTTCACAGACCTTGAGAGAACAATAATCAAGTTTATATGGCAAAACAAAAAACCCAGGATAGCCAAAACAATCTTATACAATAAAAGAACTTCTGGAGGCATTACCATCCCTGACTTCAAACTCTATTATAGAGCTACAGTATTGAAAACAGCTTGGTATTGGCATAAGAACAGAGAAGTCGACCTATGGAATCGAATAGAAGACCCAGATATTACCCCACAAACTTATGAACACCTAATTTTCGACAAGGGAGCTAAAGGTATACAATGGAAGAAGGAAAGCATCTTTAACAAATGGTGCTGGCATAACTGGATGTCAACCTGTAAAAAAATGAAAGTAGATCCATATCTATCACCATGCACAAAACTCAAGTCCAAATGGATTAAAGACATCAACATTAATCCGTCCACTTTGAACCTGATAGAAGAGAAAGTGGGAAGTAGTCTACAAGATTTAGGCACAGGAGGCCTCTTCCTAACTAGGACCCCAGCAGCACAGACAATAAGAGAAACAATGAATAAATGGGACCTACTGAAACTGAGAAGCTTCCGTAAAGCAAAGGACACTGTCAGTAAGAAAAAAAGGTTGCCTTCTGACTGGGAGAAGACCTTCACCAACCCCTCATCAGACAAAGGTCTGATCTCCAAAATATACAAAGAACTCAAGAAACTAGACACTAAAACTCTAATTAAGCCAATTAAAAAATGGGGTACTGAACTGAACAGAGAATTCACAACAGATGAACTTCGAATGGCCAGAAGATACTTAATGTCATGCTCAACCTCCTTAGTGATCAGGGAAATGCAAATCAAAAACACTTTGAGATACCATCTTACACCTGTCAGAATAGCTAAAGTCAAAAACACCAATGATAGCCTATGCTGGAGAGGATGTGGGGTGAGGGGAACACTCATCCATTGTTGGTGGGAATGCAAACTCGTGCAGCCACTGTGGAAATCAGTGTGGCGGTTTCTCAGGAAACTGGGAGTCAACCTCCCTCAGGACCCAGCAATTCCACTCTTGGGAATATACCCTAAAGATTCCCTAACATACTACAAAAGCATTTGTTCTACTATGTTCATAGCAGCACTATTTGTAATAGCCAGAACCTGGAAACAGCCTAGGTGCCCCTCAATAGAAGAATGGTTAAAAAAGGTGTGGAACATATACACATTAGAGTTTTACTCAGCGGTAAAAAACAATGACATCTTGAATTTTGCATGCAAATGGATGGAAATAGAAAACGCTTTACTGAGTGAGGTAAGCCAGACCCAAAAAGAGGAACACGGTATGTATTCACTCATAAGTGGATTCTAACCATAAGTAAAGGTCTTTGAGCCTATTATTCGTGATCCTAGAGAAGCTAAATAAGAAGATGAACCTGATGAAGATTATTTAGCTATCCATCAGGAGGTAGGAAATAGACAAGAGTCCCAGGTAACCTCGGGTGCATGGGGGGGGTGGGAGGGTCGATGGAAGGGGAGAGGGTTAGAGAGAAGGGTGTAGGGGAGGAACGGGGAAAGCTTGGTGGCCGGGGATGGGGGGGGAGGGAGGAAGGATGAATATGGGATCAGGGAAGAATATATTTCAACTAAGGGAGCCATTTTAGGGTTTACAGGAAACTTGATTATATATGGGATCCCAGGTCCAAGGAGAGATCCCCCAGATTGCTCTCTGGACAGAGGAGAGGGTGCCTGAATCGGCCGTGGCCCATGACCATACTGATGTATATTTTGCTTATCACCATAGATCCTTCATCTGGCGAAGGACGGCGATACAGTCGGAGACCCACACTGGAGCACCGGACTGAGCCCCCAGAGGTCCAAATGAGGAGCAGAAGGAACAAGAACATGCAAAACGAAATCAGTACTGCGAGGGATGCTATCACCCACTGATACAAGGGAATGGATCTAATGAGAGTTTACCAAGGCCAGTTGGATTGGGACTGAACGAGGACGTGATCTAACCAGATTCTCGGAATTTGGCCGGATTCTCTGACTGTGGCTGGCCCGCAGTCTTACTGAAAAGCCATTGACTATGACACTGGGACCTGTTTCCTCTACATATACTGGATTTTGGGGATCCAGTCTGTTTGGACACTCACCTTCCTGGACCTGGAGGGAGGGGGAAGGAACTGGAACTTCCCACAGGGCAGGAAACCCTGACTGCCCTGGGGGACGAAGAGGGAGGAGGAGGGGGAGTGGGGGGAGTGGGAGGGTGTTGGGAGGGGGGGCGGAAATGGAAACTTTTATAATTTAATAAAATTTACTTAAAAAAAAGAATAAATTTATTAAATCAAGAAAATATCCCTTGCGTTATCATTACTATATACCCTTAGTCTTTTTATTTTTTGTGCAATTATTCAAAAAACCACAAATTCTGAGAGGAGAAAAATGCAGTAAAAGGAACACATTGCAATTTGTTCTCTTTTGGAAAAATTTGGTTACATCCCAATGAGAGTTGCATAGGAAGAAAGAATTTTGACACTGATCTGTTTTCCCTATCCTTATCTCTTTCAAACCATATATTCACTCAGTTGTACATACACACACACACACACACACACACACAGAGAGAGAGAGAGAGAGGGAGAGAGAGAGAGACAGCGAATAAAGAGATATTTAGAAAATTCTTTGTTCTCATTAATAACTTTACTATATTTTACATATTCTCAGAAAATATACTTAAGTGAACCCTAATTTGTCATAATTTACTAGATAAATGCTAGTGTGTGTTCACAGAATTATTGTATTGATTTTTATAATATATGATTATGTTTTGGTACTATTTATTTAATCAAATCATAATTTTTCATAATAATTCTTACTTATTGTACATAAACCATGACTTCTGTACACTTATTTTAATATAACAGCTATATACCTAAGTACATTTAGGTTCTAGAAGTTACTATACGACGAGCAATTTTCAAGTATGTGCAAAATCACTGCTAAGATTCTTAGCCCAAGAAAAAAATTTTAAAGACAAACACTAGGACATTTTATGGTAAGTGATTCCTTTGGTTAGTCATATTTACACCAAGCTCTTTACATGTAGAGATATATAAGCTTTTGTTATTTCACTTACGGCTGATTATCAGTATGCCAGTGTGTTTTAAATACTGCTGTCACTAATTCATAAAAGTAAAATTTATTATTTCTAATAAGTGATACAACAACGCATGGCTTTGTAACTTAGACAATGACTCATGTTAGAAGTTCTATTATGTGGACGAATATTACTCAGAGTTTAATAAAACTTAATATAGAATTGAATTGTAATTTGTGATATATATTTTATACATAAACATACAAGCAAATTAGTTTCAACATTACATGTAAGGTTTACTTTTTAAAAGCTATTAATGTAAAAATAGGTATTCATAGAACTAAAAATGAATAATTCTCGAAATTGTATTATACACATATGAAAAGTATACTCAACAGTTGAAGTTCAAGTAATGTTTTAATAATTTATTAAAATAATAATCATAACAAAATTTTCTACTAGGGCATAAGCAAAACAAAACAGCATCCATGAAGACCACCACATGGTCCACCAATTTGTCTTTACTGGCAAGGGGAATATCAGTAGAATAACCAAAGTGGTTGATGTAGCAGGAACCAAGAGATGTTATAAAGTCTGAGATGACTCTCCTGCTTGTAATGAGATTTTCCTGATAAAGGATTCCACCACCAACTAAGCACACATGTTACAGAGTATGAATTATGACTCCATAATAGTGCAGAAGAAGCGAATGGCTACATAATGGTCATAGATCATCACAGCCAGGAAGAAGCACTCTTTGAGCCATAGGATAAGAGAGTAACACATTTTTGTAGCACAGCCAAGGAAAGATGATTCTTCTCTGGGTACCAAGGTTGAAGACTATTCTAGGAAGAGTAATTGATACATAATATATCTTCAAAAATGAAAAGTTGCTAAGGAAAATAATACTCCTGTGATTAGTACAATGGTGCTCTTGCCCAAGATTATAAATTAATACTTGAAAATCAACAGACCACAAAGAAATCACAGAATATGAGAAATATCAGAACATTTCCAAAGCAAAATCCTGTAGGTTGATATGATTTTCTTCTAATGGTTTTGGTTGTGGGTTTATTGTGAATAAGATTCAGTTAACACTGATTATATAGTTTTTCTTTAGGACAAGAAACAATCAGATATTAGATCATGAATATTAAATTTATGATCATGGTAATTATTTTCTACTGTAAAATGTAATTTTCACTGGAACAAATTTAGAAACTATATATGATTTGCAAATACAACTTTAATATTTTTATTTTATCTTTTCTTTTTTAAATTTTATTTTGTTTATTTTACATACTGACCGCAATCCCCCTCCCATCCCTAATCCCTCTCCCTCTATATGTCCCCACCCAGCCCCATCGAGTCCTCAGAGATTGTGAGGTCTCAAATGTGGAGTCAACGATATATGCGGTTGAGCAGGACCAAACAGCTCCCCACTGCATCAAGACTGGGCAAAAAAACCCACCATAAAGAATGGGTATCTAAAAGCCAGTTCATGCACCAGGGAGAGATCCTGGTGCCAATGCCCCTCCAAACAGACCAAGCAGCACACATGTCTCTTACATCTCGAGGGACTAGTTTGCTCACATGTAGGCTCCACAGTTTTTCTCTTGATTTTGTGATTTCCCATGAGCTTGGTTAAGCTGTCTTTATTTATTCTTCAGTTGAGGGGCATGTAGGTTGATTCAGGTTCCAGGTATTATGAATAATGCTGCTATGAATATAATTGAGCAACAGTCCATGTAATATGATTGAGCATCCTTTAGGTATATGCCCAAGAAGGTATTGATAAGTCTTGAGGTAGATTGATTCCAAGTTTTCAGAGAAACTGACATGCTGATTTCCAAAGTGACTGTTTAAGTTTGCACTCCCATAAACAGTGGAAAAGTGTTTCCCTTACTCCATTTGCACATCAACATAAACTGTCATCAGAGTTTTTTTTTTTTATCTTAACCTTCCTGACAAGTGTAAGATGCTATCTTAGAGTTGCCTTGAGTTTCATTTCCTTCATGACTTAGGATGTTGAGCAATTCATTAAATGTTTTTCAGCCATTTGAAATTCTTCTGTTGAGAATTCTCTGTTTAGATCTGTACAACACATTTTAATTGGATTATTTAGTATTTTGAGTTCAGTTTCTTGAGTTCGTTATATAATTTTGATATTAGTACCCTGTCAGATGTGGGTTAGTGAAGAAGACATTTTCTGATTCTGTATGTTTGTCTTATTTGCCTTATATTTTGGCTTACATAAGTTTCTCCATTTCAGGAGGTCCCATTTATTAATTATTGCTCTCAGTATCTATGGTACTGTCTTATATTTAGGAAATAATCTTCTGTGCAAATACATTGAAGGCAACTTGCAACTTTCTTTTCCATCAGATTCAGTGTAAATAGATTAACTTTAAGGTCTTCGATCCACTAGGACATGTGTTTTTTGCATAGCAATAGATGTGGATCTGTTTGCATTCTTCTATATGTTGCCATCCAGTTAAACCAACATCATTTGTTGAAGATGATTTCTTTAATCCATTGTATCATTTTGACTTCTTTTTCAAAAATCAGATATGTGAACTAATGTCAGGGTCTACAAATTGAATTCATTGATCAATGAGTCTGTTTTTATGCCAATACCAAACTGTTTTTTGTTACTATAGCTTTAGAGTAGAGCTTGAAATCAGGAATGGCAATGTCTCCAGAAGTTCCTTTATTGTACAGGATTGTTTTGCTATGCTAGAATTTTCATTTCCCGTATGAAGTAGAGTAATTTTCTCTCAATGTCTGTGTAAATTTTTGTTGGGATTTTGGTGGTGATTGCATTCAAACTGTACTTTGATTGTGGTAAGATTGGCATTTTCCTAAGTTGATCCTAACTATCAAAGAACATGAGAGATCTTTCTATTTTCTGATGTCTTTTAATTTCCTGTTTAAGGGTCTCTCTCATGTTCATAAATTTTTCTTTGTCTTTGAAGAGCATCAGTAATGTAAAATTGAAACTAAAATTGGGGTAAGGATGTAGTTATGAGACACACTATAGTACAAGGCCATGAATTACTTCTGTTGCACAAATAAGTAAATATAAGGATATATAATAATGAATGTGTAAATTTATCACTTGATTCTTTCAGCAGAAACCTAACCAAGCAACAGGAGCCACTTGCATAGTCAGAATCATGAATTTCGAACCTCAAACTCCAAAGTTTTCTTGGTTCCTTTATTCATTAGTAAAAAGGAAAAATTACAATTGCAGTTGAATTATTTTGTGTAAATAATATAACATCTTGAATTTAATCATCAGCCTATGTCTACGATGATGAATGTGTTTTTTTTAAATGTAAACTATGTTATTTGTTACATTATAAGAGTTTCTGTGTTTATGGTGTCTTTTCAAAGCAATGAAAGCCCTGACTAGAAGTCAAGTGGTACTGGTGCACACCTTCAATTTCAGCACTGTGAGGCAGAGGACACAGAGGTTGCAGATAGCAATCATAGTACATCATAGTGACATGAAGAAAATGCTTTCTGTAGCTGCCAGCATAAATGGGCACAGGACAGAAGAGAAATGTTCCCACTAACCTGGGCTCATAGGTCTCAAACAGACTGAACCAACAGGCAACCTTCATGGAACTTACCTTTTGACCTCTGCATATTTATAACAGTCTTATAGCTTGGTCTTCTTGTGGGACTTCTAACAGTGGATGAAGGGGTTGCCTCTGACTCTTTTGGATGCTTTTGGGGCCCTTCCCTCATACTGAGTTGCTTTGTATACCCTTAACAGAAGAGTAAAGGCCTAGTATGACTGCAACTTGATAATTTTGGGAGAAACTGCCATTTTCTGAAGTGAAATATGGGAGAGTAGAAGGTCAACATGGGAAGAGTAGAGATATGGGAAGAACTGAAGAAGAGGAGGATGGGAAACTGTGGTCAGAATGTAAAATTAAAAATAATTAATAGAAAGTACAAAACATATCTCCAGGAAAATTACATGGGCTTCTGTACTGCAAGGTTATTTATAGTTGTCACAATTATGAAACTATCCATTAAGATAATCAAGTACATTATAGAAACCATCTCAAACAGAAAGCTTTGGAGATCGGTAAAGTCAGAGTATCACAGAGGAGAAACTGTGTTCCTGTGGAAGCCTTTTTATCTACCCTAATTTCTGTGAGTTTTTCCGTGTGAATAATTGTGCTAGATGTACATGTTGCTTTAATGGCCATGGAATCTGTTATTTTATGCAGCAACTAAATTTATTATACCTCCAAATTACTGGTTCACATAATAAGTGAAATGTGTATCTTCATTAACTTTAAAATTATCATAAATTAGATCCCATGTTACTAAATATATGTTTAAGCAGATTATACTGAGTTTTAGACTTTAAGAGACTTTAATATATTTAATAGTTGATGGTACTGAGTTTACCAATTTAAATTTTATACTTAACCATCAATAAAATATATTCTAAATTTCTTTTAGTTACTGATTATTTCTACAGAAGTTTACATTATTTTCCAATGTTTTGTTACAATTTTCTAAAATTAATATTGAGTTATCATTCTACATGTACTCCTAAAACGTTTTATAAATCTTTCTCTGTTTTTTTTGTTTGTTTGTTTTTCTTGAGACATGGTTTCTCTGTAGCTTTGGGGCCTGTACTAGAACTAAATCTTGAAGACCAGGCTTACCTTGAACCACCGAGATCTACCTGTCTCTGTCTCCAAAATGCTGGGATTAAAGGCATGCTCCACCATTGTCCAGTTAAATCATTTTTTTTTAATTTGTGAAAAGGTCTTTTTTAACTCAGGATTTCTGTCTCATAATTCTGGACATATACAATTATATCACAATATCTTATTAGAAATGTTTGGTGTTATTGCAAATATTTCTCCTTCAACCATATATATATATATACATATATATTTTTTTAAAGGATAAATTCTTGAACCTAGTCACATGTTAATCTTCAAGCAAGATTAGAAATCAACAACTGCTTCTTTGAAATGAGTTTTACTTTAACACTAATAACATTATCAGAATTAATTTTTTTTCTCCAGATCCTAGTGTTGTTAAAATAATTTGATCTTGGAAAGATGACTATAGCCACTCTTATATCTTCTGAATACTCAGCTTCACCTTATGTGATTTGCACATACACCTTCACACTAGCTCTTTGTGGATATAAATGAAAATAATTGTTTTTCCAGTCCTAGTCACCTTAATCACAGAGAAGCCCCATATTCTTTCTGGCCTGAGAGATTAAATCACCCAAAGTATCAAACTTCTTTAGGTCAACTAGACATTGAACAGACATGTTTGTTGATATGGAATGGATTCACAAATGTTATGAAAATTTCAAGTTTCAATAATTTCATTTAAATTCAGATTTACTTATGGTGATTTTTTTCCATTCAAAAATTTACACTTCCTCTCCTCCTCCCATTCCCCTCCTGCTCCCCCACTCACCCTCCTCCCTCTACCTCCCTCCTTAAGAGAGGCCAGGGAACCCTGCCCTGTGGGAAGTCCAAGGCCCTCCTCCCTAAATACAGGCCTAGGAATCTGTGCATCCAAATAGACTAGGGTCCCAAAAAGCCAGTACATGCAGTAGAAACAAGTCCCAGTGCCTTTATCAATGGCTGCTTAGTCGTCAGCCCCACTGTCAGCCACATTCAGAGAGTTCGGTTTGATCACATGCTCATTCAGTCCAGGTCCACCTGGATTTGATGAGCTCCCATTAGATCAGGCACTATCTCAGTGGGTGGACCAACCCCTCCAGGTCCTGACTTCCTTGCTTGTCTTCTCTCTCCTTCTGCTCTTCAACTGGACCTTGGGAGATCAGTCCATTGCTCTGATGAGGGTCTCTGTCTCTATCTCCATCCGTTGCCAGACGAAGATTCTATGGTGATATTCGAGACAATCATCAGTGTGATAGTGGGGCAAGGCCAGTTCAGGCACCCTCTGCTCTGCTGCCCAAGGACCTAGCTGGGGACATCTCTGTGGGCACCTGGGATTCCCTCTAGAGCCAGGTCTCTTGCCATCTCTAAAATGACTTCCTTAATGTAGATATTTTTTTCCCTGCTTCTATATCTGTCCTTCCTACATCTCCACCCTCCCACTCCCCCAAGCTCTCCCCAGTCTTTCCCTTCTCCTTTCTCTCTCCCCACCTCCCCTTTCCCTAACCCCACTCCCACCTTTACCCGTATCCCTATGCTCCCAACTTTTGCCCGACAATCCAATTTCCAGGAGGATCTATATATGTTTTTCTTTGGGTTCACCTTGTTATTTAGCTTCTCTAGGCAAATCATAAAATAAATTTTGAACCATTTTTATGTTTAAAAATGCATAATAACTCTGGTCATCTTAAACTTGTTTCTTATTTTCCAAACACTCCATGACAAGTACAGCCTAATCATATAAAATCCTACAGATAAAGACTGGAAGAGAACAAAGAGAAGTGTTTGACTTTGTTTTTTGTTTGTTTGTTTGAATAGTATTTTTTTGCTTTGTTTTGTTTTAGAGTTACAAATGAGATGACAAGTAGAATTTCTGGAAATGATAGCTCACCTGAAATTGATCACTGTTTATAGCAATAGGGACAATAACCTTCAGAGTTGGACTTGTAGACTATCTTTAAACAGTGGAGATACAGTTTACATCACTAGTTTTTCAGTGTTCACTACCAAGGTGTCCATGATTTGAGCTGAATCTGGCCTGCAAGCTTCTTTCCTGTGCTCTAACTTCTAGTGTTCTAGAAAACACTGTACAATCTTTCATGAGATAGAAACAATTAAGTACTTTTACCCAACTACAACATCTATAAACCACAACCAGTACAAGGATGTCTAGATTTGCAAAAAGGTGAATTAAGTGACACTCACATGTTAATGGGATCCAGTTGCTATTTAATCAGACATAGGACCTATTTAACAGAAGGTAACTCAGTCTAATACAGAAAATCTAGCCAGGTTCCTGGTGTCTTAGAAAAGAAAGCTACTACTGTTACTTTTCTAGATCAGCCTAATTTCTTACTACATTCAAAATCTTATTTTATGCCCATTGGCAAGTATCCTTATCAAATCAGACTCTCTTTACAGCATATGGAAACCACAGAAAACCACAATTGAACACAATGCTAAGATAAAAAATAGTGGGAATCTGAGACCCAAGATCTGATTTATGCATATCATAAACCCTGCATCTTTGGCTCAAAGAATATCATGGGAAAAGAGATTGTTAGATCTAGAATACCAAGCAGGGTGCTGTAAGACATTCTCTTCTAGTTATGGTGGCTTAAACAAGACTGTAATAATGGCAAAATCAATGGCCCTATTAACATGGAACGAGTCAAATTTCCTGGGATTCTAAACTTAGACAAAGAACTACAGGAAAAAAATGACTACTGAAAGAAGGAAAATTAGCCTCTCCTAGTGATTCACCCCTTATTTTTTGTCCAATGCAGTGTGGTCAGCCTTAACATCACTTATAGATAAATAACAAAAATGCATATAGCCTTTTGTATTTATATATAATGTGAATATGTATACATGTGTGTTTACTTGTGTTTTTGTGTGCGGGTATAGACCTACAGTCATTTTCATGTTAAGGATTTTACGTTCAAAGACAATGAGAAGCATTCAAAACAAATAGGAAATCTGTTTCTTTGTATATTGTAAAGGCTACATGTAGATGGTGTTCAAGATTCCAATATTAATACCTAGAAGAAAACTAGGAAGAGCAAGTTATGATATAATTGTAAATACTAAGGATTTCCATACCATATTAGGCATATTAAAAATTTCATTTCTTATATACAAAATTCTATATTAAACAGCAAAGTACTAAAATAACCCATATCACTCCATCATAATATCAATTCCTTAAGTGAATAAACAACTTTTCTTATTACAAAAAATATATATTAAAATATATTATGGTTAACAATTATATTTAGGAAGTATGTACATGTTTTTATTTTGGTGGTGTTCAGTACTATAATAAACAGATAGAAACAACAACAAAATTAAAACATGACTGCTTTGTAAATCTAACACACTATCATTCAGCTATTTTACACATAATAGTAACACAACCTTGGTTAAAGAAAACATCAAATCCATCTATCTTTTTATTATCCATCAACTATCTATCTTCTATCTACATATTTATCTATTATCTATCATCTATGTATCTATATATGTGTCTACTTATATATATCTAACACTTATGTCTATGTATCTCTATATATTTTACCCATGTATTTATCTTCTATCAATTATGTTTCTATGTATTTTTCTATTACCATCTATCTAATCACATGCCAATAATAATTTTAAAAAAGAGGCCATCATTTTGAGATGGGGATGGTAAAGGTAGCAAGAGAGAGGCTGGAGGAAGAGGTGTGGGAGACATAGAGGAAAGAAAGGGAAAGGGGAAATAATATATAACATTTTAAATAAAATTTTTTTAAATATATTTTTTTTAAAAAATATATATATTTTTAAAGTAAACACATGTTATGACAGGCACAGCGACCATGTAAAAAGAATCTACACAGTTGAAATATTTCTGAGTAGTGTGGAAGAAGCTATTCAGCTATTCATTCACTTATACATAAGACTATGGCTTGATATTTTAAGTAAAACTCTTCTCAGTGCTGCAATCGCATCCTTGTTCCTAAGACTGTAAATAAGGGGGTTGAGCATGGGGGTCACAACTGTATAAAAAAGAGAGAGTATCTGATCAGTTACTGGAGAATGAATCGACTTTGGCCTAAAGTAGTTAATGGTAGCCGAACCAAAAAACAAAACCACTACCACCAGACGGGAAGAACATGTGGAGAAGGCTTTTGCCCGCCCTGTGGCTGTTGGTAACTTCACAATAGTGGCAATGATTTTACTATAAGATCCAAGTATCAACATAAAAGGGAAAGCAACAAACCCCATAACCAAAATATAGACAAACAACTCATTCTCTGAAGTGTCCCCACAGGCAAGCTTTAGAATTGGTGGAATATCACAAAAGAAGTGGTCTATTCTATTAGACTGACAGAAATGTAAAGAGAATACTCGACAAGTTTGTCCTATCTGGACTGGGATGCCACCGAGCCAAGAGCCAATGGCCATCTGAGAACATTTTGTTGGGTTCATGACCAGAGGATAGTGCAGAGGGTTGCAAATGGCCACGTAGCGGTCATAGGACATCACAGCCAGCAGAAAACACTCAGTAGTTGCCAGAATTAGAAAGAACAACAATTGAAGAGCACAGACCAGAAGACAAATTCTTCTATCTTGAGTCCAAAGATTGTACAAAATCCTCAGAAGAGTGACTGATACATAACAGATTTCTAGAAATGAAAAATTTGCCAGGAAAAAATACATGGGCTTTTGTAGTGAAGGGTCAATTCTGACTATGACAATTATGAAGCTATTTCCTATTAAGATAATCACGTACATTATGGAGAGCATCCCAAACAGAAATCCTTGGACGTTGGGAAGTTCAGAGAAGCCAAGAAAGACAAATTGTGTCACTGTAGTAGCATTATCCTGTGGCTTGTTCCCTGTGTATTCCATCTGTGGGAAGATCAAATAAGAAATGCAATTATTTCCTTGACATTGTCTATAATTTTATCTTAACAGTTAACAGTATCATACTCAATCCCTGAAACCCAGAGAATAGACTCTCAAAAATGTGGTAAACTGTGTTATGGGGCACTAAATATGTCTGTGAGGATTTTGATTTTGATTTTGATTTTTGCTTTGTGACTATATGCTAATGTGTATATTAGTTATAATGTAAAACAAGGCATGCTACTTTTAATTCTTATCTACTCAGTGGCAGAACTTCAAATCAATTTTCCTTTATGCAATTGTTCTAATATTTAAGTTTATACTTTTATTCTTACCCAATACTTTATTTTTTGTATGTGTAATTATCACACTTAATGATATTTTTAAGTTTAATAAAGATTTATTTTGTTGTTTTAAATAATACTTTCATGCAATGTATTTTTCATATTTTTTCTTTCCCACATCCTTCCAGATCCTTCCCATTTCTCTACCATCCAACTTTATGTTCTTTCAAAGAAAGAAACATACTCTTACTTTCTCTCTCTCTCCAAATATGAAAAAGATAACAAACAAAAAGAATAAGACAATATTCATACAAAACAAAGCAAAAGTCCACCAAAATTAAAACGAAACATGATATTTGTTTGCCTTGCAAATCATCCTCAGCATGGTGAGCTGTAGGTATACACAGTGGCATTCCATTAGAAAAGACAAACTTTCTGCTCTCTGCCAGGTATCAACTGCAAATAGTTGTTTCTATAGTGGAGGGACTTTATGTTCCCTTCTGTTTTTTAGTGCTGGGATTTTGTCTGTTGCGAACCTGTGCTGTTGTACATGAGGAACATTTGTTATAAATTTAGGCAAGGACATATTTATCTAAAGGTTATTTTCTCAAATGTTCTTTACTTTTTTATTCCTTCACAAAGTCCTTCATTGCTAAATAATTATTAACTAGCTACCCTGTATAATGAGGTATTATTAATATGTAAACCCATGGTTACATTTCATTGTAAAGCAATAAAAATCAATATTTATACCTTTTACTCAGATTTTAAGTATGCTGTGGCATCCAACTGTGAGTTTAGGATGCAGAAAATTATTTTAAGGGCGGTTTTCCTGTATGGAATAACTCTTGAGACAGATAAAGTTTCATTGGCATTGAGGGTCAAAAGAAGATATAAGGAAAGTGGACATTTCTATGTCTGAATGTAGATCTGTTGTATAAAGGGTATCAACTGCAGTTATCATTGTGGTAATCCCAAATCATTGGAATATTCACCGGTTGTCCCTGTCCTTTCAGTCTCATTTGTTCCATTCTGTCTACTGTATTGTTTTAGTTTGCCAGGGTTCATGCATACATTTCTTATTTATCATAATTTATCATTTTATCTTTAGGCATGTATTATAATTTCACTTGGTGTCATATATATGTATGTATATATGTAGTGAGAGAGAAACAGAGACAGAGACAGAGAGACAGAGAGATAATGTACAATATGCATTAGGTCATATTTTCAGAAGATGCATACACGAATACATTGAATAGCATTTTCACCTCCTCTTAGAGAAATCACTCACAACTTGATTTATTTTCAGTATTTGTTGATTAATATTTAAACTAATCATTTTTAATTCAAAGAGAAAATTTAAAATCACAGCAAATAGGAGGCTGACCATCAGGAATATTTAAAGATTTATGTGTGATTGGTGTCCCAAGACATTAGTTCTAAAAGATATATATATATATATATATATATATATATATATATATATATGCTAGGAAGCTTGTGTTAGATATGAAGATGATTTTGAAGTTTTTCATCTTAAATATTAATGGACTAAAAGCAATTATAAAGATGTGAAATGAATTAACTGAAAATTTAATGAACAGAAACTGGTGAGTAATAGTTAACATTATGAAGGTATGATTTTATAATCACATATGTATAACACAAAATTTTCATTTTTCTACACATGATAAATTCATGTAGACATTTATTCATCCATTTATTTCAATATACGACCAATTGTAGATACAATGATGTTAAATTTTTTTCATTTAATTGAAGAGTAGGAAGTATTAGATTTTCTTAGTTTGTTTAGCCAAATATTTCTCCCAGAAACAACTTCCTTAAAAATAGCATAAATAGAGAACACTGCCTTATTTTGTTTTAACTTCATGTGCTTCTTCTTACACTTTTATCCATCATTGCTTACTGTTTATGCAATATAATGAATATCTACATTGAACTAAACTAGGTTTAGAGCGTTTTAAGGAAAAAGAAAACACCATGAACAGATTCCCTCTACATCTCTAGAATTCTTTTGTATTTATTTATTAAACTTCTCTGATTCTTCTTGAAAGGTTTTGGATGAAGGAATTTCACTTTTACACTGTTTAAAGAACAAATAATTTTACTCATATTTATGAATTTCTACATTTAAAACTGAATAGAAATGAAAAGAGAACGAAATTGTATGATTCAAAGCATTCTTACATTCTCTGTTGCTTGTTTGTTTGTGCTTCAGCTCTAACTCAGGGGTTCATATATGTCAAGCACTCTACCCCTGACAAGTGTCCTTAATACAGTCTTGGCACCAATTTCTTCAAATGTCTCACTATGCCTGGTTTTATGTTTCTAACAATTGGAAAACATTTTTGGGAACCTTTATAAATGAGTATTTACAGTAAGAAGTAGAAAACCAATAGTCATTTCAGGTAATTCTAGGAATATTGAGTTCATGAATTTTATATTTATTTAATTGGCATTCTTAATGAAATACTGACTTCTGTTACTGTAGCTATTGCTGTGGTTAAGAGTAACATTTAATATCAATCAGAGTTCACCAACTATTCTATTTCTCTGCAAAGGTGTGTTAATAATATTGAAGATGGTTAATAAAAATATTTTTCTTTAAAGCCCAAAGGAAATATGCTAATATTTACAGATTATTTTTTCATTAATATTATCTCTTTACAGTCAGGAACACTTTGGGTAACAGTAGGTGAACGTTCTTACCTTTATTAATTAATAACTTCAGAAACTGATGAAAAAATTAGTTAAACTGTGCTTCAAAATTCTGTTTTTGTCAGAGACTGGTATATATTATATTGGTGAAAAATACAGTGCAGTTTCTCTGGGAATAAATATCTTTTCCATGCTACTTTTTAATTGAACAAAACAAAATTTTTTCTTGCTACTCAGGGAGTTTAAATATTAATAAGTTGATTAAATCAGGAAAAAGTCCCATGGGCTGTAGAACTAGTCTTTCTGTTATGTGCGCAGTTATTAAGAAACACAAAATCTGACATCAGAAAGCCTAATAAAGTGGTTAGCACAGTAATTAGAGGTTTTATACTTTTATGTATTTTGGATAAAACCTAATGACAGTTGTATATAAAGAAAGAATTTTAATCTCCCAATCCTTTAGCTCATTTAAACCACATATTCACTTAGGTGCGTAAACACACACACACACACACACACACACACACACACACGCAAAATGTCTCATACATTGGATGATTAGCTTTCAACTGGTGGTAATATTTTATAATATTTGCAATAAAAGCCTACGTTTTTAAGTAGGTTACTGATGGGTTGTCATTGGTGCCGGCTTGTATAACTACTTCTAAAAAAATGCATTTGTATGTATCCCAATATTAACCATTTGCATACTATAGATAGAAATGACAATTTCACCAAAATTTCTTCATGTTTCTTCCCTTCAAATCGAGACACTATAAAACAAAACTGAAATTTATTCTACAATAACCAAATAATATATCATATATTAAGTTTTATAAAATTATTGATAATAGAACTATGATCTTTATAATTGAGTAATTTTTCTAATCATCATATACAATATTGTTTGAGGGTATTATATTATCATAGGCACTTATTTTTTCTAGTTAAATCACCACTATTGACTATAGTAATATAATTGTTATAAACTAGAGTGCTTTATTTGGAGCAATAATTTTTTCAAATATGTGAAGGATTAGAAACATAACTCTACTAAAGAACTTCAAAACATACAAATCACATATTGAGATATTAGAAAACAAAACAAAATTTAAGAGCTAATAAGAGTGTATACATCACAGAACCATTATGCAACATAAGAACAAACCATTCTGCCTCACTTAAGACAGTATGTGGCAAACCTGATTACATATTTTATCCCTATGTTTATGGAAACAGTGACTTTTGGCATAATTTAATATTCTCTGGATTCTCTACAATGAGTATTTTCCTTTGTTAGAAAGGTGTCCACTTTTAGAAAAACTACATTCTAATGCTGAAATATTGTTTGTAATTTTGAACATTCCTTAGATTGTAAATAACTATATGGGAAACAAAGGAAAAGTAGCTTTATTTTTATTATTACCTCACATATCACATCCCTAGCACAGTTTATCCTCCCCTCCAGTCTTCACACTCTCTTCCACACTTCTCCTCTCACCTAGATTCACCCATCAACATTTTCCACTCAGAAAAGAGAAGGCCTCCTGTGACTGTAAACTTCACACTGAATAAAGAGTTACAATGAGACTAGGCATATACCCTTTTGTCAAGACCAGATGTAGAAAACCAGTAGAGGAAAAAGTTCCCAAGGGGAGGTAAAAGAGTGAGAGGAACACAAGAACAGAGATTTTACTGATGATTCTTTCCAGTAGGCAAAGCACAATCATTTCTAGTTGACTTAAAAGCTTCTGTTCACACATATAAAGCAAGGAGAAACACTGATGTTTAACATCAGAACATGGCTAAAAGCTTGCACATCAGTATGAAACACAGAGTTCATTTAGAGTAAACCATTTTATTAATTTGTTTACAAGATGAAATTATGCTCTAATTAAATGTATAAAATATATAAAAATATTTTAACGGACATTATTTTTCTCACACTGATACCAATCTCATAAAAAATTTTCTCAGTGCCCCTGTGACATCTTTGTTCCTCAGGCTGTATATTAGGGGATTAAACATTGGAGTCAAAATGGTGTAAAACAGAGAAAGAAGTTTGTCTGTCCCCTCATACTTATTAGACTTAGGTTTTAAATAGGTGATGCTAGCTGATCCATAGAATAAAAACACAACTATAAGATGGGAAGAGCATGTGGAAAAGGCTTTGGTCCTTCCTGTGTTTGATGACAATTTCAGAATGGTTGAGATGATCCTGCTGT
Source organism: Myodes glareolus (assembly GCF_982192425.1). Lineage (NCBI taxonomy): Eukaryota > Metazoa > Chordata > Mammalia > Rodentia > Cricetidae > Myodes > Myodes glareolus. The sequence continues at coordinate 2,251,984 of NC_142028.1, forward strand.
AAGATGCAAGGATCAACATGAAAGGGACAGTGACAATCAAGACAGCAAATATAAAAACCACAATCTCATTCACAAAGATGTTTCCACATGCCAATTTGAGCAGGGGAGGTATGTCGCAGAAGAAGTGATTGATTTGGTTAGATTCACAGAAGGGAAGAGACAGAATCTGATATGTCTGCCCCACCTGAATGGGAATCCCAATGATCCAGGAACCAACCACTAGTTGGGTACACATCTTGTGACTCATGACAACTGGATAGTGTAGAGGGTTGCAGATGGCCACATAACGATCATAGGCCATCACAGCCAGGAGGAAGCACTCTGTGGCCCCCAGAATAAGGAATAGGCACATTTGTGCAGCACAGGCAAAAAAAGAAATATTTCCTCTCATTGTGAAAAGATCCATAAGCATTCTAGGAAGAGTGACAGATACATAACAGATTTCCAGGAAAGAAAAATTGCTAATGAAAAAATACATGGGGGTTTGCAGAGTGGGCTCAATCCTTGTGATTAGAATGATGATTCCATTCCCCAACAGAATAATTATGTAGATGGATAGGAAGATTCCAAAGAAAAACCAGTGCAATTTGGGAATATCAGAAAATCCCAAGAGAACAAATTCCATAGGTAGAGTAAGATTTGTTTCGACGATTTTTAGTTTGTTTGCTCTCTGTAGGCTTACCAGTTTGAATTTCATTTTCCTCTTTTCAAACAAGAAGGAAGGTATGTTTTGGTCTATAACTTCTATTTTTCTGAATCTTGCAGTCGGAGTTTCTGTGCTCTGAAAATAGAAGGAAGAAATCAAAATGTAACCAGTTTTATTAATAAGGTCTTCTGAATGTATTTGTCACGTTAGATATATATTCTAATTGTACCAATGAAATCCATACAGATGCATGATTTTACTCACTTGCCCTAGCACAAAGATAATACGCACATACTTGATCTTCATGTTACACTATAGGGACAATTCTCTATCCTCCCTTGGTCTATCATAGCCTCAGAATTTGTTTAAGCTAGTTCCTGACTTTTAAAAACTTCAAAAATTTCAGAATATCATTTATCTTTGAATTTTAAAAGTAACCTTGACATATTTGAGGTTTTATTATTATTAACTTCACTCATGAATTTTTAATCTTGCATGTAGTCTGAGCTAAACAGGACTCAAGGTTTTACCTCATTTGGCAACGACTGGAGGAGAATTTCCAGTTACTTTTCGTGTGTATGGAATTACCATTTCTCTTTATATGTGTAAAACATTGAGGCTGATATTCCTTTAAAGGATGTTTCCTTTCACTTGTAGTGTAGTAAATGACTGACTATTGTTAATGTGTAATTACACTACCTATTTTAGTAACAAATAAAGTGAATCAAATAAAAATATTTATCTTTGTTTTTATTAAATAATATCCAGCTTTCAGCAATGACAATATGTTAACAATTATTTCCAAAGTAGGCTAAAATGTAGGATATTATGTAGGAAAGAGAAGGAATAAACATTTTAATCTCAATAAATAAACAAATAACAATTTATCACTTTGAATAGCTTTGACACATAGACAAGATCTGGCAGCCTACTCCACAGACACTTGCTCAGCTGTGTTTATTGTCACTTTATTCACAATAGCCAGAAGATGGAAAATAAAACTAAGTTTTCCTCAATGACAAATTAATGAAGAAAATTTGGCATGTGTACACTATGAAATTATATTGTGCTGTAAAGAAAAATGTAATCATGAAGTTCTCCAGAGAATGGATGGAACTTGAAAATTTTACATTGTATAAGAAAACGCAGACCCAGAAAGATAAACAGCACATAAAGCCTTTTATTTTAAATTGAAATTAAAATTCCTTTTAACTTTTCATATTTGATATATCTAAATTCCCTTCATATTATGTAATACAAAGAATTATTTAATTTCAAATTGGCTATTTATAATTTTTATTATCTTTGTCTCTCTTTTCTCCCTCTCCTCATGTCCCCTCTCCTCACCACCTCTCTCCTATCCCTTTCTCATTCAGTTCCTCTCTATCTTCTTGTCTCTCCATCTTTCTCTTTCTCTCTTTTTGTGTTTGTAGCCTGCACAGGGTTTTGTACAAATTCCACAACTCACGAGCAGAGGTCATAGGATTTCTATTGGTATTTGATTTTTTTTCTTGCATGTGGAATCAAAGAATTGAAATCAAACAGCAACTTCCCTTATCATTTGAGTTATTTAACCAAACTTCAACTCTGACTGTTCTTTACATAACCATGCAATTCTATGTATTCGTTACCCCAATCTATTGTTTCTAATACTATGTTCTAGCTCAGGAGCCTATGAAAGTCAAGCTTAAATAACTTCAACTATTTCCTTTTATTTTTGATGTGATAAAATACATATTTAGAAACCTTCTAATAAGGGAAACTCAGTGCATTTACAGATTTCATAGACATCACATGTTGCTTGTGAGAATTATCATGAATCACATTCATAAAAATGGGTCAAATGGCTTATTATTTATATTTCATCAATTCATGTAATAAAAATAAGTTGTTTATGTTCCCACTGTTTATTGTACAGGAAGAAAAATGAGAATCAAAATGTTCATGAAAAACAAGTCGTTGTAATACGCATATATAATCTAATTTCTTAGGGTTTGGAGGCAAGAGTATTGGTGTGAGATCAAAGCAATCCTGGTTTTAAAAGTAAAATGTCTCATAAAATAAAACATACTCCCAATAACAGATGTTGTTAGTTTAAACAACATGTTGTTTTTTGAAATTTTAGAGATTTTTCTTTTTGTCATATTTCCAAATTTTTCTTTTAAAATCTCTTAATTCTTTTCATCTATTCATTTCATTTGGTGTCTATTTGTTAATGAAAGGATTTCACCAGATTTTATGAAGGAAATAAGGCTGGAAAATAGGTCAATGATATCATAATAGCAGATGTTGTATACTAATCCAAGAAGAGAAAAATTATATGCATCTATAAATATGTGCCTTTTATGGTTGGAAAACATTCAGAGATAGTAACAGGAAAATACCACACAGTATTATATTTGCCTATTTCTGTGAAGTCAAATATTTAACAGTATTCAGAGAAAAACAAAACTCTAATCTTGTTATCAATCATGTTGTTTAGGTTCTGAAAACACCCCCTTCTAGTCTGTGTTCATGTCTGCTCTGCACTACACACAATGTAACATGATCCATTGTACTACAGATACAAACAAGATTCATCTCTACTACTTCAACTGATATGTGATTTCAAAGTAAAGTAATGATACACCTTATCACTAGAGTTGGCTACTTCATGTGAATCAAGATTTTAAAATATATTACTATTTTTTACCGATTAGATTAAAATATGTGGTGCTACATAAAATATACAATTGTTTTTATTCTTTACTTATTTGAGAAAAATTCTGTATATTTTCCTTTTATCTAAATTAATTTCATAAAAAGTAAAACAACTTTTACCATATTAAGCAGATTTAGTCACAAACTACATACAAATTCTGTCAGGATTTCTATTGGGAGTCATATGTCCAATATAAAGGTACAAATCCTAATAATCAAACAGCTACTGTTCAGCAGTCATTTTACTTGTATTGTAGAAGAAACAATTGCTGTTTGTTTTTCTGTCAGCCAGGAGAATCTTTAATACAGGGAAAGTATTTCTAGGAAAGCTGGTACAATTGTAAATTTCCCTTTATTAGCAGCACAACACAATGTGCTTTCATTATAATCAAAACAACACTTTCATTATCCTTCGTAATATTTTTTCATAATGATAGATAAATGTAAAGAAATAAATTTTCAGTGGATTACAACATTATTTTATCAATTAAATTATACAGTAAAAAATTCCATGAATACCAAGCAATAAAACTTTAAGTTCAAAATATTAAAATTCATAATTTCAGGTGATTAATATGAATCATTAAATCATGATCTTTGAACTTATATTGCAGAAAGAAATGAGAACATATTATCAGGTTACCTTTTTGGTTTTGCTAAAGTTGTTCTTTCTTATTTAAATACTTTGTTTTTAATATATATAAACAGGAGTTATAACACATTGAAATCAGAACCTTACTTGTCTTCTAAACACCCTAGGTCATTTATTGAGAAAATACTTCTTCCCAGTGGGGATAACTATTCTCACTTGTCACACCTAAATTAATACCTAGGTGTCCAAATTTGTAATTAATTTGACAAGTATCCACATTACAAATTACTATTGTGTATCACATACTAGACTTTTTCGTAACATCTCTACAGAATTCTTCCCCAAACACATTCCAATTATTCACTAACCCCAGAAGAATAAATATTACAGCTTTCATATTATCTATGAAATGTAAGCATTCACAATATTTATCTGTTTGATTTCTTAGCTGTATGATGTTGTTAGTTATCATTCCCATGGGGAGACTCTACACTAACCAGAGGAATGAAGATGAACCACCCTCCCATCACATTATTATGCTCTAGCAGTCTAGCAGACACTCCAGAAACAAATACTTCTGAAGTCACAAAATCAATGCCATGAACAACCGAAGAGAATTTTAATTGTAGAAGAAGGCATTTATCACATTCTGCTACCAGATGTTGATATTTTAAAACTTTCATGTTTCATTTATTCTAAACCACTTTCTACTCTGTCCTAAATATTTCTCCATTTAAAAAAATGCAATTCCTTTAATGATTGGAATAATTTTCTTTTTTACTGTATTTCTTACTTTTAAAATATTAATGCTGCTCAGGTTTGCAATTTTAATATTAACACTAATCAATTCAATACTTCTATTTGTTACTAAATTAATAGATTAAGATACAGCCTGTATTTTATTGAGTTCATCTGATATATATTACATGCACACAGTAAAACAAATCGATAATGGCTAGGAATCATAAAGTAGGCCTGGACTAGCCACTATGAGAGGCACAAGTCATGGGTTTTTAAGTTTTAAGTCTATGGTTCCTGGGCCACTATGAGCTTTTTCACTTCCTGAAAAGGCAGTGAACTCCCTTACGCAGTGAAGTATTCAACATTTCCTTCTATTTTTCTTTAGAAGAAAAGAAATCCTGGATGCATTATAGGACAATTGGTCTTAGACATTAATCTTGAGTAGCACACATATTTTGCAAAATTTATTGGATCCCAGTTACTACAACAGTATTGATGCTGGCAGTTCCAATATTCTGTTTCAGATAAGGATATAAAAAGTAGAATTGCTCTCAATAAAAATTGTAACAGTCTCAGTCTTGCTGTGGCTTCTCTAACACAGGTGTGGTTTAATTTATCTCCAGCCGTATCCTTAACCTTAGCCTGGTAAGTAAACACAAGTGCTTGTAATTAACACTAGTATATGATGGAAGTATACTTGATTCAATGTAATGAGAACTTTCTGAAACATTCACTAAGTGCCTTCTACTTTATAATTTTTACACCTTATACCTTATAAATTTTACAAATTACCTCATAATTTTTCCATGTTTTCTTGAATTTTAAGAGAAAAACAGTTTAGTACTCCTATGTAGTAGTATTTAGAACTTGAGAAATATCACTAACCTGAACCTATATAATAACCATCAATAACATCTCTCCTGGGATTCTCTTACTAAGTATTGGAGGTAAACTAAATAGTCACTAGAAATAGAGGTATAAATCACTATGGATTTCTGTCATGAAGATTTCTTCTAATGTGTCCTAAGTATAACACCTGCCAGCAACATTACTGACAATCAGATATTTTAATCCTACATAATTAGAAGAGAAAAATTAACAAAATTAAAGATGAAAAATGTATAGTACAATAGATACTACTGACATCCACAAGACCATGAGGAGATGTCCTGCAAAGTCTTGTTTAGTAAATTTACAGATATAAAATTGCAAAAAGTCTAAAACTTAGGCAATATCAAATATTAAATAAATAAAGTATTAAAAAAAGACCATAATGAGACAGAAAATCAATGTCATTGTTAAATCTACCAACAATATTAAATTTAAAGTCTTGCCAGGTGTAATACTTATTCAATGCATGAAAGATAATTAAGGAAATGTTTAACTTCCTCAGCAATCAGGGAAATGCAAATCAAAATACCTCTGCCATACCATCTTACACCTGTCCGAATGGCTAAAATTAAAAACACCACTGTTAACTTATGCCGGAGAGGATGTGGAGTAAGGGGGTAGCTTATGCTGGACAGGATGTGGGGTAAGGGGAAGACTCATCAATTGCTGGTGGGAATGCAAACTTGCACAACCACTTTGGAAATCAGTATGGCGGTTTCTCAGAAAATTGAGAATCAACTTCTCTCAGGGTCCAGCAATAACATTTTTGGGATTATACCCAAAAGATGCTCAATCATAGCACAAAAACATTTGTTCAACTCTGTTCATAGCAGCATTATTTGTAATAGGCAGGACCTGGAAATAACCTAAATGCCCCTCAAAACTCAAGAATGAATAAAGAAAGTGTGGCACATTTACACAATAGAGTACTACTCAGCAGTTAAAAAAAAAGACATCTTGAATTTTGCATGCAAAAAAATGGAATTCGAGAACCGTATCCTGAGTGATGCAACCCACCCAGACCAAAAAAATTTAATATGGTATGTACTCAGTCATAAGTGGATACTGGCTATAATATACAAAGGACATTGAGCCTATAGTTCATGGTCCTATGAAAGCTAAGTACTAAGGTGAACCCAAAGAAACACATATATAGACATACCTGGTATTAAACAGACAATATTGCCTAACAAAATTGGGGGCATGCGGATCAGGGAATAGAAGAAAGGGGAAAAGGGTAAGAAGAGAGGAGAAGGGGAGGATTGGAGAAGAACTTGAAGGAATTGGATAGTTGAGATGGAGAAAGGACAGATATGACCACAAGGAAAGAGATATCTTGACTGAGGGAGCCATTATGGGATTTACAAGAAACCTGAGTCTAGAAAAATTCCAAGAATCCACAAGCTAAGACCCTATGCAATGGAGCAGCGGGTTGTCGAACTGGCCTTGCCCTGTATACTGACGATTATCTTAAATATCACCATAAACCTTTGTCCAACAACAGAAGGAAACAGAGACAGAGACGCACTTGGAGCACTGGACTGAGCTCCCAAGGTCCAGTTGAAGAGTAGAATGAATGAGAATATGAACAAAGAGGTCAAGACCATGAAGGGTTCATCCACAGAAACTGCTTCCCTGAGCTAATTGGAGTTCAGCAACTCCAGCTGGACTGGGAAGGAAAAAGCATAGAACCAAACTAGTCCCTCTGAATGTGGCTGACAATTGTATGGCTGGGGCAAACTGAGAGGTCACTGGTAGTGTCACTGGGATTTATTTATACTGCATGTACTGGCTTTCTGGGATCCTATTCTCTTTGAATGTATACCTTGCTCAGCCTAGATGCAGTAGGGAGGACCTTCCACAAAGCAAAGTTCCTTACCTTCTTTTAGGATTAGAGGGGGGTGGGGTGGGAGGGTGTGTAGAGAGAATCGGAAGAGAGGAGGGAATAAAAAAATTTGATTGATATTTTTTTAAAAAAATAATAAAAACAATCTAACAATGTTTATTACTCAAACTATTCTGTAAAATTAATGATCATGTCCACTTCCAAATTCACTCTGGGAAGTTAGGATTACTATGGTAATAAATCTTTGTTCTTCTTAAAATAAATCAAGTGCAAACTAGAGATCAATTTACCTGAGAAACATAGATGCAAAACTCCTCTTAAAATAATTAAAATTATACAGCATACATATCTTATTTTTTATAAACAAGAACCTTTTTTTTCCGAATGAATGATCATACCAGAAAATCATGTAGGGAGTAATAAGTATGTTTTCTCCTAATTGTCTTTAAAATATTGTAAGTCACATTTTAAAGTCATGATATATTGGTGGATCATATGAATCCGTGCCATGTTATTGATATACTAGCAATTATTTTTCAATGTTTTTAAATCTTTGAACTTTGCATAACCTAAGTGTTTTGATTTCTATTCAATTACAAAAATCATATTTTATAAGTTGACCAAATGATATCATTGCATGTGCATATAATACCCTCCTTCCCAAGACTCTACCATGGGAACATATATGCTAAGTAGCCTATGCAAATAGAACAAAACCTATAATTTTCCCCAGTCCCTGCAGTATGGTAGTAATGAGTTGTGAATACTCATAGAGATGATAAAATTAAAAACATATGGGACTTGTTAAGAAAGATTTGACATTTTTGAAGGTGAAGTATTAATTACATATGGTGTAGGAAGTTTCAGTACATAGTTTCATTGTAATTAATCTATGTTAATGTGGTATCCATGAAATGACATATCATTAATTTAATCACATCTCTTATTTTAAAGGCAATGTTTTGATGTTTAGAAATGTTTCTACTAACTGCTAAAACAGGATTGAAACTTTAAAACCAAAATATGTGAAGAAGTGAATTCTCATACTCCAACTAGTATAACCATATGTTTAGATGGCACATCAAGAGTCAACACCTTCACAGACTTCTGAGACTTTAAATAGAGAACCAAACCATAAAAAGAAAAGGGGATATCTGATTCACATGGAGTGTAGATAATAAACTTGATATATATTGCTATGGGGAAATTAGAGGAAGAATGAACTAAAATGTTTGTAATAATATATTATGTAATAATGCAAGATTAAAATATCCACTTCTGTACCACAAACATTATCTAATGTTAAGTCTGAGGTGTTTATCTATGCAAAGTTTTGTGTTTAATGATGAGAGTCTTACCCTAATCCTAGAACTTCTCCATGTGTGGAAGATGACACTTCTCTGTATAATTAATCAAATATTCCACTGGATATTCAAATATTCTACAACAGTATTGGCAATTGGTAGCTTCTTGGAAAAGGATATCTTTTTTCAAGAGTATAACTTCTGATAAGTGAAGCAAACATCAGTAAATGATTCCACATCCAAGGGTTTGTGGACAGTATACAGTAGAAATTATTGGAAGAAATAAAAATATTAAATTGGTAAGAAAAGGCTATAAGAAAAGAATTGGAGATAGAGAATGAATATAATAAAATAAATTTTATGAATTTCCCACAAGACAAATACAGAATCTAAAAAATTAAATATTTGTTGTTGTTCTTGCTCTATTTTTGTCTCATTCACATGATATCTAACTAATTTGCTTATATTATTTCTTTTTTTAGAGATAGCAGACTGGAAAGAGGAAAGTTTCAGCTGGATTGCAATAGTTGACAGGACAAAGAGAGAGATAAGAAGGGCTAATTAAAATAGACATTTGAAATAAACGTATTGATATCTACTATTTTATGAACTTGAAGATATTAAGATAAATTTGTCTTGCAAAGACACTATGTGTTTGCTTAAACTCTTCTCTGCATTCTATCCTCATAATAACCAGGGATCATAATAACTCATGGGATTATCTAGAACCCTAACCATGATTTAGATATATGTCTAAAATATAATACTTATACAAACTAAACATCGACTAGTACAAATGATAAAGGAATAAATCAAAATTTATTTTCATGTTGTGTCTGCAACTACTATACTGAGCAAAAAGAAGTTGTGACCCTCACGAAAGATTGATGTATTTGAATTTCAAGTGATCTTTTACCTTTAAAAACTATGTAGCCCTCTTTGAACTTCATCATCCTTAGTTTTTCTGAGATTCTATTCTACTCCTTGTCACCAGTCTAAGATAAAAGATCCATACTTAATATTGGTTTAATAGGCATGTTTTGTAAATTTCTCACATATATTTCAATGAAAACTACTGTTAGAATGATAATATTCTATAAGGATGAATTATGTGGCTCAAAGTCATCATTTAATAAATAAAACCTCAGTGTCAGGTTTGTGGCAGCTTTTAAAGATTGTTGTTTGGAGGAACCCCGCAAACCTCCAAAACATCGCCGGCGTTTTACATGATTCTTTCTTGCCCATGATTCATGATTCAGAAACAGGTAAAGTCTTGTTGCTGGGCTGTGCCTTCCCTGCCATTTTCTGTGACTGCTTTTCCATATGGAAGTCAGAGTGGATCCTTGTGCTGTCACTCTTTTGAGCTGTTTTCATAGGAATTTCTAAAGGCAACTGAAAATTTTCATGTTGTAATCAGTAGAAAAATATGTGGATGTTAGGGTACCTTTTAAAACAGAATTATTTCAGGATTCGTGTACCAGATTTGCAGCTTCACAATTTCGTACTGACTGTAGGCTAATCAACTGGGAGAAATTTGAGGATGAGAACTTCATACTGAAGCATACAGGTTGTGGGATCTTGTCCATAGAAAATGCTGAAGCAAACACAGATAGCTTCCAGTTCTGCTTCTTTGTTGTCAAGCCTGAATGCCTGTGTGTCAACATGTGGTCTCCAGGAAGGTGAAATAGGGCATAAGCATTGTGGATTCCATAAGAGAACAGGAGGATTCTGGGAAGAGAATCAGTCTACAGTCATCACCCAGACAGAGGGGAAGTCAGCCACAAAGCAAGAAAGATGTTTCTGTCTTGCTGAAAAAGTTACCAAGCCATGTTTCTAACACAGACAAGAATTATGAGCTAATACAAGCAATAAGATTTAATAAGAAGCCTGAGACACTAGGCCAAACAATTTATAATTACTGTAGAACTCTGTGTGATTTTTTAGGAACTTAAAGACTGCAGGAACTGGGCAGGATGGAAACCTTAGAAAACAGAATGGTGTGCCAATGTGGGGTTCACCAAATCCACTTAAAAGGCTGAGAGAGCTTCAGAATTAATCTAGATAGAAAAGAATAGTTAAGCATAGCGTCTTGAGAATAGCACTTTCTAGGGCGGGTTCTGCTTGCTAGAGGCAAGTGTTCCATTTAAGAGAGGCTTCCTGACTCAGCTGTAGTTGCAAAAACTTGCAGGCCTTTTAAGAGGTCCTGCCTTGAAACACTTAAATGGTGTTGATGAAAAGCTGACTGCATACTTTTTGGTGGTGTCAGGGACCTTGAAACAGCATAGAGTTGTGGCAATAAACATGGCTCCAGCCAGTATGTCTGCCATGAGGCTTAACTCTCAAAAAAAAAAAGAAAAGAAAAAAAAACTATGAAATGGGGTGGATATGGCCATCAAAGTGATGGCTTGAATCCTAGCCATATTGCTTAGCAATTTAAAGACTCGTGAGATCAGAAAAAAGAAAGATACACAGTAAAGTGAGATTGAAAGATGAAGAAAACCTTAAATGGTTTACTGTTGTTTAAAAATATATATAGGCTTGGAAGAAGAAAAAAAAGGATTAAGTCCTTAAAAGAAAAAAGAAAAAAGAGAGTAGTTTGGTAAGGTGGTACACACCTTTAATCCCAACACCTGGAAGGCAGAGGTAGGAGGATCTCTGTGACATCCAGAACAACCTGGTCTACAGAGTAAATCCCAGACAGCCAAAGATATACAGAGAAACGATGCTTCCAAGAAGTCAAAAATGAAAAATAAAAATAAAAGAAATAGAGGTTAAAATAAAGCCACATAAAGATGCAAAATACACAGAGATTCTGGATACTGTATGTTATTGTGTTGTCTTTAAATTGTTTGATGACTGAGGAAGGAGCAAAAACTGCTTAAAAAACTTTGTGACTATAAATGCTGCTGGATTAATTCAATATATATATTTTAAAAATTCTTTGACTTTAAAATTTAAGTCAAAAATATGTAATTTTGGAGAAGAGGTTTTACCTTTGTTTCTGCCATGTGGCTAACACAGACTAGAATTATGGGCTGATATATTTTATAAGAATTAATTAATAAGAATCCTGAGATATTAGGATAATCAGCATTTTTTAAAAATACAGGTAACAGGGTATTATTGTGGTGGTACCATTGTCCCACAACAATAGCTTGTGCTACATTCACTTAATCATAGAAGTTTCTCCTTGCTCTGAATATCAACTGATGCTTAGAAAAGGGTGCCAAGAACATAAAATGTCATGTATTTGATTCTAAGCAGGACATTTCTACCATCTTCTATAAGACCAGGAAAAATGAATGATTCAAGGTCGCAACATTAAGAAAGTCTCAGCCCAAACTTGGTGAAGTCCATAAAAGAAGCATAACTGGATCGTTCTATAGAACTTTCTCAAAGCATTAGAGTTAAATGCTTTACAAGCAGTTTGCCAGGTTAGAAAAATCTCATCTTCCAGCTATTTTTTACTACTTCCTCAAACTTTGGGAGGGTCTTTTAAATCTTGTATATTTGTTTTCTGAGAGATTTGATATTTGCTTGTTTTCTGAGTCATATGAGACACCTTCCTCCCTTGGTGAGGAAGTGATATTCAGTTTGGAGAAAATTATATATTAAAAGGTAACTTCATATGTGTTGATGATGCTACAAAACACAACACTCACTCTTACCTCATTAAGACACAAATATGTATGATATGGGCTGGGCGGTGGTGGTGCATGCCTTTAATCCCAGCAATTGGGAGACAGAGGCAGGTGGATCTCTGTGAGTTTGAGGCCAGTCTGGTATACAGAGCTAGTTCCAGAATAGGCTCCAAAGCTACAGAGAAACCCTGTCTCGAAAAACCAAATAATAATAATAATAATAATAATAATAATAATGGCACAAATATGTATGACTACGAACGTAAAACACAGATTAATGATGCCGTGAATGGTTTAATTTTATATTGTAGTTGTTACATAAACACTTTATACCTTTATACCCTACAGTATAGTAAAGCACTTAATAAATTTATCAATATAAATATTAGGAAGGAAGGCTATAGAATTGCAAAGAAGAGTCTCTGTGGTAGGTCTCATATACAGTTTGAAGACTTGTGGGTTTGAAGTTGAAGGAGACTTACCTGTAAAGCTTAAGTATTGAAAAATGTTTTACATCATATTGCAAAGAATAATAAGTTGTTTGGATAGTTGGAAAATAATTCACAATTAAGTTTAAAAAAAGATGACTGGGGTGAGGGGGAGGGAAATGAGATGGGGGAAGGAAGTGAAAATTTTTAATAATAAAAATAATAAAGTTAAAGAAAAAGAAAAGAAAAAAGATGACTAAACTTAACTTGAGTATCAGAGAAACCATACTACACAAACAAAAAAAATTAATTAATCAACATGATGGAATCTTTTTTGCTCTGTAGACCAGGCTGCCCTCAAACTCAAAGATTTGCCAGCATCTGTCTTCTTTGTGCTGGGATCAAAGATTATACCCACTATATACCATTACTGAGTTTTTTTTTAATTTTATTTTCACAAGTTAAAAACTTAGCTGGATGAGATCTTGCCTTCGTTAACACTATCAATATTCCAATTGTTTAATCTATTTATTTCCTTGATTTCAGGACATAACTCCATTGTACTTTCTGAGGCTCTATTTTGCCTCTAAATTTAAAATTTTCATTTATTCTGCTCAGCTTTCTATATTTTAAATCTTTTATATTTATATTTAAATCTTTATCACAATTACCACTGATATCCACATGGAAGAGTCCTTACTAGAATGTTTTGAGATTTCATATACTAACAAACTTATCTAAAACTCTTCATTTTAGATTCTTCAGACAAGGGGAAAAAAGAACAGTCATTTTCTTCACCAACATATCACAGTGCTAGTCTATAGACCACATGCTGTCATTATTCTATGAACACTCTTGATCCCCATAGTTCACCAAATAAAATTTAGCAATACTGTGTTCCATGCTCCTACTAGCACTGCCCATTAAGCAGGGCTTGAAGTATCTCACTGCTTTCCTAACTCAAATACCCAAAGTACATATTAATTCAAACAAAAATGTGGCCATGCCTGCTGCATCAGTAACCAAGTCCCTGAATGTCAGCTTCTGTCTTACCATTTTTATTGTTTTGAAAAGAAACCATGACTATGGAAACACTTAAAAAAAAGAAAACATTTTAATTGGAGTTGCAGTTTACAGATTCAGTGGTTCAATCTGTCATGATCATGGTGAGGAATGTTGTAGAATACAGGCAGATATAGTACTCTAAGAGTTCCCGAAAGTCCTACATCTTGCAGGAAACAGAAAGTTGACTGAGACATGGGAGGTATCTTGAGCAAAGAAAACCTCAAAGGCATCCCCCACAAGTGACACATTTTGTCCAACAAGGCCATACTCACTCCAACAAAGTCACACCTCCGAAGAGTGTATCTCCTTATGAGATGATGGGGGTTAATAAATTTATACTACCACACTTCACCTCCACAGCTTATGGTCTTTACATATTTATACCTAAACTTTCAAGATGTTTCCAGAACACTGGGTTGAAGGAAGTTGATATGGATCTCCCATCTTTAATTGAACATTTAGTCACTGATTCTTAGCAATTTAGCCAGTGATAATTCTCTGCATTAATCATCACAAACTGTAAAAGACAAGTTACTTGGAGGAAGTTTGGGAGCATCATAGACAGCATTTAGAAGGCAGGTGATGGTATGACAACTTAGAATGTCACCATCAAGAAGATCTCTATCAGGGACTAAGGCCTCCCTGGATATGGGGTTGTGACTAGGTCCCTCCTGTGAAGAAGGCCAGGCATCTAATTAGGAGTCAGTTGCTATCCTAACAGGAATCATGCTGATATTGCACAGGACACATATCTCACTTGGCAAGTCAATATTAAAACACACATCATCAACTACTGGAGAAGGTAAATATCCCATTGAATTGCAAAAAAAAATTAGAATGGAATTTCTTTTAAATGTTTAAAAAGCCCTTTACAAAACTTTATTTCTTCTTTTCTGTAAAGCTAAACTTTCACCCCTTCATGGTCTTAATGGACAAAGAAGACTTTTCTTGTTTCTTGAAATTTTTTTAGGTTACACCTGTTTTTGATAAAATTTCTTTGTTTTATTTACATACATTTACTATATTTCATTTTAATTTTACTTGTTTTTGAACACTATCATTAATATAAGATAGAAATATAATAGTGTTGCTCTATTTCTTCTGTTCCTTACACTGTTTTACTTCATTTAGTATAAAGAATGATTTCCCAGAATTTGTTTTTCCCTGAGGGAATCCATTTAAAAGGCAGGTTTGACTTTATTTAGGATATATACTGATTGTGTACCTGGGTATTTATGTAAATGATATCATATCTTTGGAATCACACATTCAGCAAAGATTCTTAAAAAAAACTCTGACCTAGGCCCGCACAAGCAGTGAGTGACACCCAATGAATTTATTGGGGTATGTTGAGATTATATGGTCAATGGGGTACTAAAATACTATCAGATACTAGGCATAAGAATGATGACCAAGGACTTATAAGATACAACAGACCAAGAAAGTAGTACAACTTCCACACCAGCACCCTATTAAAAATCACAAAAATTATTTCATTAAATAAAAAATATCTATACAGCTCTATACAGCAACGAAACATCAACTAAGGAGACATTCACAAAATATAAGATACTTTTTCAGACAAGATATGGCATAGAATTAATGTCATATATATGTATATGTATGTATGTATATATATCAACAATTAAAGAGAAAATAATTTAAATTATGCAAAATATAAACCATACACTAAAACAGACATCTTACAAATGATGATAAGCAGATATCCATTGCACATAGAGTAAAATGTTCTGCCTCTTGGGACATCAAGGAAAAATGAACCAAACTACATTGAGACTGTATCTTGAAACCCTGTTAAATTTTAGTCATTAAGAAAGCAAATAAAAGAACTGGAGTGGTAGTTTAGAAATAAAGAAAAATTAAAGTTCCAAAGGATATAGCAGCCTTTCTGTCTTCCTGTGGCCCTGGCCTCCTGTAATGGACATAAACTCACACAGGTACACAGAAATGCAAATAATGAGAAAAATCAAAATAAAGGAAAGAAATAACAAAATTTTACGAAAGCAAGGCCAAAAAAAAAAAGAAAGGACTATTTTATACATTTGTAGAATGTTTAACAGGTTAGGTTCTATGGAAAGAAGCATTAAAGATTTGTTTTTCAAACCAAAATGTTCAAACTATAGAACTTTAGGGTAAAGAACTAACGGATCTATATCAACAGATCACATAGGTACAGGCACATTGTTGTTCTTTTAAGTGCTTACAAATGAAATATCACTACAACCTCTTTACAGAAAGTCCATACAATTGAAAAAATGATAATTTAATTCTTTTTCAGAAATATATGAGTTTATTTATGTCATTAATGAAAGAATCCTTGTTTCTTGTTTTCTGTCATTTCTGGGTTCTATATTATATCTATAGTGATGTGTATTATAATTCATGTATGTAATATACTATTGTTAAAGAGAAATAGAAGGAAAGGCCAAGAAGACAGGTGAGGAAAGACATTAATAGGAGGCATCTACTGAAATATATTATGGATTTATATGAAAAAAGTTTATAAAATAGTAGCATATACAAATATAAGTAATATATACCATTTTTGTTGTGTAGGGATGTGAAGAAGAAAAATATATATTCCAAATGCAGATGGTCAGGACACCTCTAAATCAAATTCTATAATTTCCCCCAATAAATTCTGGTATAGATGTTGAATTAAATATATTACCAGTCATCCTATGTTTTAAAAATAAGTTCAAAGAAACCTACTTTTTTATGTGAGTGCAGAAATCTTCCTGAGATACCTGGTAGGTTTTAATGTTGCTTTCAAGGTGTTCTGCTTTAGAATTTCTAAGTTTACCAAAATGCAAACAGAACACTTCAAGTTTCACTAGTTTGTTGATCAACGTGTTCTATGCTAGAAAATATTTTATGTGTCATTATATTTCATAGTATATATGATATTTAAAAAGAAGAAAAACATGTTAATCACATGCTCCATAACTCCCAGTTCAGCTGGCCTTGGTGAGCTCCCATTAGATCAGTCCCACCGTCACAGTGGGTGGATGCACCCTTCGTGATCCTGACTTCCTTGCTCATATTCTCCCTTCTTCTGCTCCTCATTTGGACTTTGGGAGCTAAGTCCAGTGCTCCAATGTGGGTCCCTGTCACTATCTCCATCCATTGCAAGATGAAGGTTCTATGGTGATATGCAAGATATTCATCAGTGTGGCTATGGGACAAGGCCAGTTCATGCACCCTCTCCTCTGCTGCCCAAGGAACAATCTGAGGACCTCTCCTTGGACCTGGGAACTCCTCCAGTACAAGTCTCTTGCAAACCCTAAAATAGCTCCCTTAATTAAGATATTTACTTCCCCGCTCCCATATCCCCCCTTCCTCCATCCCACCCATCCCGTTCCCCCAAGCTCTCCTGAATCCTCCCGTTCTCGCTTCTCTCTACCCATGGACCCTTACATCCACCACTCCACACCTCCGTGCACCCAAGTTTTGCCTGGCAATCTTGTCTACTTCCAATATCTAGGAGGATAAGTATATGATTTTCTTTGGGTTCACCTTCTTATTTAGCTTCTCTAGGATCACTAATTATAGTATCCATGCCCTTTAATTATGGCTAGAATCTACTTATGAGTGAGTACATATCATATTCCTCTTTTCGGACACTCTGAATGTGGCTGGCAATGAAGGCTGACTTAGAGGCCAAGTACAATGGCACTGGGTTTTTATTCTGCTGCATGGAATGACTTTGTGGGGGCCTGGTTTGTTTGGATTCTCACCTTTATAGACCTGGATGGAGGGGGAGGACCTTGGACTTCCCACGCTGCAGGGAACCCTGACTGATCTTAAGACTAGAGAGGGAGGGGAAGGTGGGGAGGGGGAGAGAAAAAGTAGGCGGGGAGGAGGTAGAAATTTTTAATAAATAAATAAGAAGAAAAACATTTGTCATAATTAGAGACAATATAATTTAGACCTGCATAAATATCTCACATGAAAACAGAATGATTCAGCTTATTGTTTTCCTATGGAGCTTGTGATACAACTTACATTTTATTCATCATGAAATCACATATACCTGGCTGTTCAAACTGTTCAAAATAAATAAGAATTGAATACTCAACCTCATAGAAAACATCTATATACCTATCGAAAATTTTAGGAATACTAAAACGGGTGACACTGAAAGAATAGAAAGTGTCAGATTGGGGACAATGGCTACAAAATGCCTGCAACTGAGTGTAACAAAACCATGGAGATTTTGAACTCACAACAGCTTCTCTTCCTTCACTGGGCCTGAATGAAACTAGTCATATCAAAAACAAGTAACGAAAATGAGGAGGTGACTTACTCTACTTACAGAAATCCTAACTACTAGAAAATTCAGAGATAGCAGGAGTCTGCAATTGGTTATGCATAATACCTTCAAACATGGGGTCACACAGAGGGCCTCAGTTAAATTTTATGGTTCATTGAAGAAAGCAAAAAGACACACACGTGGGCAAGGATTTGGATGGAGAAATTGAGCTTTGAGAGCAGTAAGGAATGTTCTTCACATATATAGAAAAAAGTCATATAACAGATTTAATTAAAATGTTATATTTTTCATGAATCATTGACAATATAAAAATTTGGTTAGTGCATTTCTATGTAATGTAATGTTATACTAACTTTCAAAACTTAGAAAGAGAGGACAACACAGTAACTAACATCTCAAAGTTCAAATACAGATGTAACAGGCTTTGTGATAACTGTGGTTTCTCTTCAATCACTGTACATAAGTCCATTGCACTAGGCTCTAAGCAATAATCTTCTCAGAGCTGCAATTACTTCTTTGTTCCTAAGGCTGTATATCATGGGGTTGAACATGGGGGTCACAATGGTATAAAAAAGAGAGAGGAGTTTGTCACTTAATGCAGAATGTGTTGACTTTGGCATTAAGTAGGTAATAGATGCAGATCCATAAAACAAAATCACCACCACCAGATGGGAAGAACATGTGGAGAAGGCTTTGGCCCGTCCTTGAGCAGTTGGCAATCTAAGGATGGTGGCAATGATTTTGCTGTACGATGTTAATATTAATAAAAAAGGGATTGTAGCAAGCAAGATAACCACTGCATAGGCGTACAATTCGTTAACTGAGGTATCTCCACAGGCCAGCTTAAGCACAGGGGGTATGTCACAGAAGAAGTGATCTATCTTGTAAGAGTTGCAGAAGTGTAGAGAGAATATCTGACAGGTTTGCCCTAACTGGAAAGGCATGCCACCAAGCCAGGAGCCCACTGCCAGCTGTGTGCATTTTGTCTGATTCATGACCAGAGGATAGTGCAGAGGGTTGCAGATGGCCACATAGCGGTCATATGACATCACAGCCAGGAGAATACTGTCAGTAGCTGCCAGCATTAGGAAGAAACACATTTGTGTGGCACAAGCCAGAAGAGAAATGCTTCTGTCCTGGGTCCAAATGCTATAGAGAACCCTAGGGAGAGTGACTGAAACATAACAGATTTCCAGAAAAGAGAAATTTGACAGGAAAAAATACATGGGATTGTGTAGTGCAGGATTGATTCTGGTTATCACAATTATGAAACTATTTCCAAATAGGATAATTACATACATTATAGAGAACATCCCAAATAGAAGGCCCTGGATGTTGGGAAGGTCAGAGAATCCGAGAAGGAGAAACTCTGTCACTGTGGAAGTATTGTCCTCTTCCATGATATTTGTGTGTTTCTTCTGTGAGGATGATCCAACAAGAAGTACACTTTCTTATCCTCAGCTTTGTGTCTTATTTGCGTATTTTAAGTTCTGCTTACAAATAAATACCTTATTAAATCAGAAATTGCAATGACATATACTCTTTGTTAGTAAATATACCTTTGAGTTAAATGGTGCTGCTGTTGCAGCTCTCCACTAGATATATAATGCATATTCATTTTAATGGCACAATGACTCATAATATTTTAAATGTTTATCTAAATATGTAATGTGACAAATTCTGAATTAATTATTTCATTTCTAGTTGTCTCCTTAATATACTTCCAAAATTGCTTTTTATGATTATTCCAAATCAATTTCATTTCGATTAAATATCCTTTACATCCTTAAAATTATGAACAGAAAAATTCATTCAATCTTTCCATGAGGTTTTCTAAATTCTCTTTATCTCAATAATTAAAAATATATGCAATTTCATTGCAAAGTACATAATAAATTGTACACATAATTTGATGAGATTCTCTTTTACATATAAAATTGTGGAAGTATGGTGTAAAATCTATGCAATCATAATTTATATTTTCTATATTGTTGAAATTATTGGATATTAAATGTAAATCAAAAGACACAGTAATCATAGATTTTTTAAATGGTACTCACACTGCAGTTTCATTTGTTTGTGATGCAACCGTCTCAGACATAGCTTCATGAATGCTAGGTGACCTCTCTTTCCTCAAGGTATTCCTTCAACTCCTCTAGGCAAGTTATATACACAAATTGATAATAAATAAAAAAGCTTTCTCAAATCATTTAATGTTTCTGTTCTTGTCTCTCTCTCCATCTTATGTATGTACTGGTGTGTCATTTGCAATTCTTCTGATACTCAAGTTCATATTAAGAAAGTAATTTAGTAGAAATTTCAAACTAACTACTGGTATTGATTAATATTTAAATTCTTTATTAATATTAACTGTTATTGCTTTTGAAACAATGATTTTCTTTGATGCAGATACTGTGGCATTACTTAAAACTTTTAATATGCATTGTATTTTTTTAATAAAATTTAGAAACTGAAAATAAAAGTAGAGACTTTTCTGCTATTATTGTGAGGAGGAGCTTGTGATTTTGGTCTTTAAGTTATTTATATGATAATATATAATAATCAAAAGTATTAAATATTATTTTGATTCTTATAAATGTGTTTTATTTTTGAAGAACTTTCTTATGATGAAATTCTATAGAACCAAGTAAACGTATGCAGTGATTCTATTAACATTTTTAGATTAATTACAGATAGATCTTAACATTCTGTCTTTATGAGATGTTTGAAATTGTTGCTTTCAAGGTAATATCAGTGATATTTCTTTAATATTTTCATTCTATATTGTAGATAGGTGTATCTTTTGGATATATTCTCCCTTGATGTCTTACCATAGATACATTTAAATATATACCTGACAAAAAATAGTAAACTAATACATCTTAGCAATGCTGTGTTGATGTTGATGACCACGATCCTTATGGCACCAATCTTCCATGTTAAAAAATGCAGATGATGTTTTCTTTAGCCATATTTTATCAACATGTCATCAATGGACAGAAAAATAGTGCAAAACCAAGCTGAAATGGTGTCTGAAACTTAACCAGAAATAAATAATTCAATTTTTTTTAGTAATTACTTTGTGTAGTTTTATGCAGATGATGATAGCAAAATATCAAAATAAAAGAACAAAGTTTTTCAGCTAATTGTAGTTTATGATCTTTGGAATTAGGTAAGTTACAATTCTTACCTTGATTTATTGACATACAAGAGCAAAATGATGAGGAAGTTTCTATTTCTAAGCTCAAGAGTTTACCTTCACTTGCAACAGAGGTCAAACACTTCTGAAATATATTCTTCTGTCACAACACACTCTTCTACTTAACAAGGAATGTTCTCTACCCTGGGGACAACTCCTTTCCTTGGTAATTTCTAATTGTTAACAGCACCTTTTTTTAAAATGTCTGTTATGAATTAGGCAAAACAAGCATCACAAATTAAATTAAAATCATATATACATATATATATATATAATTTGTTTCTGTTATTATTAGGTAACACTAGAATTGAAAATTTAAGAAATTAGTAGCCATACTTTTTGTAATACTGAAGACAGAAATTAAAGCCTCCCGATGGAAAATAAACAGCACTGTTATTTATTAGGGAAATGGATCACTTGATTACAAAAAATTTTTTTGCTGTGATCAATCTGCCTATGTGTTCATAGTGCTGAAGTCTGTTGTTTCTGACACATTCATAAGTGTTTCTGCATTTTATATATAACGGATATTTTACCATGATTAAAAGTATGTACTATCTTAGAATACACTGAAATGTACTTTTCCACACCACAAATCTAATAGGACTTTGACATCTTCAATATGTCTTTCATTCAAGAATAGGCACATTTAATTCTAATTGACAAAAATAAACAAATAATCAAAATTAAATAAATAAATACAGCTGTCCATGTTCCATTATGAACTATTTGAATCGGGAAATAGCATTTCAAGTAACAATTGCTCATCAAAATCTAGTTACAAATTTACAGCAACTGGAAGGAAAACCTTCTGAATTTATTGTCTAGCTGAACTACCAGGATGGGCAAGTATAAATTTAGATGTCTCAGCCATTTAGACATCTACCTTGTCACTGAACAAATTCCCCATCAATTATTGCCCTTTTTCATTCCCAGTTCATAAATAAAATTGGAAAAAATAACCTCAAAGACCCTAATAAACAGACATGAATTCACATTCACAAAATAAATTGATGAAAATATTAAATGACTTAGAGTCTGTCATTAATTTACAGATGTTCAGATTGTGATTAGAGAAATTATGATTAAGAACTATGCATTGTCATCCAGTCTACATGTTGACATCCATCCCAATGATGGAAGACTATGCATTAATAGGCTAAATTTGACCTTACAGTTTGCATTAATGTGTTTAAATCCTAGATATTATTAACATACTGGTATAGCTGAAAGTCGTTTTGTATTTCCTTACATTAGTTTCACTATATAATTTGAATTAAAATTTGACGTGTCTTTCTTCCATTTATTATCTGAGTCATCCATTTGCGTGCAAAAATCAAGACGTCATTGTTTTTTACTGCTGAGTAAAACTCCAATATGTATATGTTCCACACCTTCTTTAACCACTCTTCTATTGAGGGGCACCTTGGTTGTTTCCAGGTTTTGGCTATTACAAATAGTGCTGCTATGAACATAGTTTAACAAATGATTTTATAGTATGGTAGGGCATCTCTTGGGTATATTCCCAATAGTGGAATTGCTGGGTCCTGAGGGAGGTTGATTCTCAGTTTCCTGAGAAACCGCCACACTGATTTCCAAAGTGGCTGAACAAGTTTGCATTCCCACCAACAATGGGTGAGTGTTCCCCTCACTCCACATCCTCTCCAGCATAGGCTATCATTGGCGTTTTTGATTTTAGCTAGTCTGACAGGTGTAAGATGGTATCTCAAAGTTGTTTTGATTTGCATTTCCCTGATCGCTAAGGAGGTAGAGCATGACCTTAAGTGTCTTTTGGTCATTCGAAGTTCTTCTGTTGAGAATTCTTTGTTCAGTTCAATAACCCATTTTTTAATTGGGTTAATTAGAGTTTTAGTGTCTAGTTTCTTGAGTTCTTTATACATTTTGGAGATCAGACCTTTGTCTGATGTGGGGTTGATGAAGATCTTCTCGCAGTCGGAAGGTAGCCTTTTTGTCTTAGTGACAGTGTCCTTTGCTTTACAGAAGCTTCTCAGTTTCAAGAGGTCCCATTTATTCATTGTTTCTCTTATTGTCTGTGCTACTGGTGATGTAGGTGGGCTTTCTGTCTATGTGTTATTTTCATTGGTTAATAAAGAGACTGCCTTGGTCCTTTGATAGGACAGAAAATTAGGTAAGCGGAGTAAACAGAATAGAATGTTGAGAAGAGGGCAATGAGGCAGACACCATGCAGCCAGCCACCAGGTAAGACATGCTGAATCTCTCCAGGTAAGCTACGACCTCGTGGTGATATACAGATTATTAGAAATGTGTTAATCAAGATGTGAAAGTTAGCCAGTAACTAACTCTCTAGAGGTAACGGGCCAGGCAGTGTTTAAGTGAATACAATTTGTGTGTTGTTATTTTTGGGGTAAGCTAGCTATGGACGAATTGCAGGCCTGCCCTCAGATCCTCACTACAGAGTGGTGCTCCAACATGGTAACTAAATCAGCTTAGAAACCTGAGAGAGCTTAAAAATAAGGGAAAGAGAGTTTAACACAGATTTTGCTGTTTGCTGGGGCATGCTGTAGAGAGAGATTTCCTGGTTCAGCATTAGTGCCAGAAAAAAAAAAGCTGTGCAGTAAAACGCAGCTTCCTGGGCTGTGCCGTCAGCGTGAACTCCAGCTATAAAGTATTTCAATGGCTTTTGTGGGACTGGATGTTTGTGTGCCCTCTCAGGATAGGGAAGAAGGTACCCTGAGATTATGCCAATGGCTCAGCACTCTCCATCTGCATCTGGACATACTGTGGGATCAGGTTTAGGGAAATGAAAGAGCATGGCAGATTCCCACCACACACAGAGATGTTTCCAGGCTGCACAGTGCTCTGCCTGGTAGATTAGGCTGTAACTGAGATAAAAAGCTCATTCTCAGAGTTAAAAATGCTGATTGTATCTCCTACCTGGGGGCGGAAAAAGAATAAAAAAAGGCGTGAACTTTTAAAACGCCAGTTTTCTGGGCTATGCTCCTACTGTAACCTCTGTTTCTTGCTGGAGACAGAGAACTTGGATGGAGTTTTTGTGATTAAAATGCTTGCTTGCTTGATGGCAATGTGGACTTGCTGTGTGCCTGGAACTGTGCTCGGCTCAGGAGCACCAAATGGCTGAGGCAGGAGCAGTTTTGGCCCTGCTCAGCTGCGCGGAACTGTGCTGATCCCAGGCAGGATCTATAGTAATTACCATAATAACAGCACAATTAAGGTTTAGACTGGGCAGGAAATAGGCCGCACCGTATTACCCCTACGTGGCACAAGCTAAAATTTTTAAGAAGTGCTTAACGTTTTAAGAAATGCCCCTGGATAATATAGAATTACAGATTCACAACAGGACAGATTCAGACATACAAGACATAGCGTTAGACAGACTTGGGAGAGAGAAGAAAAAAATATAGAGAATAAAGTTAATGCCTTAAAAAAGGGTAAAGTCTTTAAAGAGACAGAGTACAGATAGTTATAGATTAAAAGAAATAAAGAAAAATAAGCCACGTAAAAATGGAAAATTCACAGAGAGTCTGGATTATGTACATTGTGTTTTCTTTATAATTTTTGACTGTGAAGGAGCTAAGTACAGAGAACATTTCATTATAAGGGCTGCCAAAATAAATCAGAATGCATTTAGGGGTATTATGACTTCGGAATTTGGGTCTAAAAATATGATGCTTTGGAAAAGAAGGTCTTCTTTTGTTTTCACAGAGGATGAGACCCTGTGGATTGCTTCTATCCCAATATGGTATGATAGACCACTCCCTCCTGAAAGGTTGCTGTGTACACCCTCAAAAAATTACTTCATTCAACTGCCAACTGAGATGAACTTAGCACAAAGGTTTTACCATGAAAGACCTGATTAACAGTGCCCCTATACAGCAGGAAGAAGTTTGGAGAGAAATAATTACGTCCATACTCCCAGATATTGTTTATAAATGTTCTTTTACATTTCAAGGGGGATATGATATAGGTATGAATAATTTGCATTGGTATAAATCTTGACTTATTGATACAAGTTTAAGATCAAATTTGTTATATGTATATGTATTTCTGATCTTGATTAAGGTATTATGATTGTATAGTTCATTTAAAAATGTAATGTATAATTTGGAAATGTAAATTGTTAATGGATAATCATCAATAATAATCAAGCTTGTAGTCATGCTTGTTAGATTTTCTAGATATAGAGAAATATATTTCAGTTAGATAGGCATTCTTCATATCTTTCAAAAACTACAGAATATGGCATTTAATGTTTTAATAACTTAGGGATTTTCATGACAATGAGACAGGTCTGCTCCTGGCAGCACCAATCAACTTCAAGAGGAAGATGGGTATCAAAGAGGCTTCTTTTGGAGTTAGTTAGCCATTTTGGGCAAGAAACTGCTCTTTACTGGACTGTTGTATAAACTGGACACAGAGAACCCACGCAGAGAGAGGACAGCTAAATTTGCCTAAAGGTGAGATGGTCTTTCAGGGTTCCTGATTAATGAAAGAGTGTGCGAGATATTCTGCAGGACACAGATAGTGACTGAACTGCATTTGAAATTTCCTGCTTCATGGAAATGTCTCTGGATACTATGGGCCTGTAGGGTGAACATGGATGCCCCAATGGTACAGAGGAACTGTACTGTGACTGTGTAGGCCTGGATAGGTGACTGTCCAGGCAGCAAGATGATTCTGTCATTTCTAGACTTTTGGAAGTTGCTTGCTTCCTGTTTACTTAGGTAATATTATATCCTTCTGGAGTCTTTGATGGAGTTGAAGAATGGTTAGTTATAGTTTTCCATTATTATGATAAAGATAAAATAGATATAAATATTGTAACTGTAATTCTTACTAGATAACTATTTGTTATATGTAATTTTACTATGTTAAAGTGAAAACCTTTCCTTTTGTTTAAATAGAAAGAGGGGAAATGATGTAGGTGGGCGTTTTGTCTATGTGTTATTTTCATTGGTTAATAAAGAGACTGCCTTGGCCCTTTGATAGGACAGAAAATTAGGTAGGTGCAGTAAACAGAACAGAATGCTGGGAAGAGGGCAATGAGGCAGACACCATGCAGCCAGCTGCCAGGTAAGACATACTGAATCTCTCCAGGTAACCCACAACCTTGTGGTGATTTACAGATTATTAGAAATGGGTTAAAGAAGATGTGAGAGTTAGCCAGTAACTAACTCTCTAGAGATAACGGGCCAGGCAGTGTTTAAGTGAATACAATTTGTGTGTTGTTATTTCTGGGGCAAAGCTAGCCGTGCAGGAGCTGGGTGGGATGAAAAGCAGGCCTGCCCTCAGATCCTCACTACATACTGGGGTTCTACCTAGAAAGTGGTCTCCTATGCCCATGTCTTGTAGACTACTTCCCACTTTCTCTTCTATCAGGTTCAATGTGGTCAGATTAATATTGAGGTCTTTAATCCATTTGGACTTGAGTTTTGTGCATGGTGATAGATATGGATCTACTTTCATTCTTCTACAGGTTGACATCCAGTTATAGGAGCACCATTTGTTAAAGATGCTTTCCTTCTTCCATTGTATACTTTTAGCTCCTTTGGCGAAAATCAGGTGTTCATAGGTTTGTGGGTTAATATCTAGGTCTTCTATTCAATTTTATAGATCGACTTCTCTGTTCTTATGCCAATACCAATCTGTTTTCAATACTGTAGCTCTGTAATAGAGTTTGAAGTCAGGGATGGTAATGCCTCCAGAAGTTCCTTTATTGTGTAAGATTATTTGGCTATTCTGGGTTTTTTGTTTTTTCATATAAAGTTGATTATTGTTCTCTCAACTTCTGTGAATAATTTTGAAGGGATTTTGTCTTTGATTGCATCCTTTTTTTTATTTACATCTTTTGTCGAAAGGTAAACAGTAATTCGGACATTGATACAATAATTTGAGCTGAATCTGGCCTGCCAGCTTCTCTCCTGAGTTCTAATTTCAAGGGTTCTAGAAAACACCATGCAAACTTTCAAGGGATAGAAACAACTAAGCAGTCCTAACAAGCTGCAACATCTATAAACCACAAGAATTACCAGTATGTCAAGATATGCACAAAGGTAAATTAAGTGACATTCATGGGTTAATGGGATTCAATTGCTGATTAATCAGACTTGGGACCTATTTAATAGAAGAAGACTCATGTCTACTCCAGGAAACATGTCCAGCTTAAAATAGAACCAACTATTGTAGCTATTCAGATTAGCATAATTTCTTACCACATTCAAAATCTTATCTTATGCCCATTAGTAAGTATAGCTACAAATCCTTATCAAAGGAGACTCACTTTACTGCAAACGGAAACTACAGGAAACCGCAGAGATAAAAAATGATGGGGATCTCAGACCCAAGAGGTAATATATCCTGCATCTATGACTCTAAGAACTTTATGGAAAATGGTGCAAAGGGGTTGTTAGAACCAAAATTATGAATAAGGTTGCTGTAAGACAATCTCTTCTAGAAATGGTTGCATAAATAAGAGCATAATAAAGGTAAAAGTAATGGACATATTAATATGGGAAGAGGGAAATTTCCTAGGGTTCTACTCTTAAACAAAAAGAAAAAAAAGAACACAGGTAAATACTTTCTACTGGTAAAAGGAAAACTAGGCTTTCCCAATGATTAGCCCCTTTTTGGTTGTTTATTGTAGTGTGGTCAGTTTTTAAAATCACATATATGCAAATAAATAAAAATACAGCATGCTGTATTTACATATAATTGTGCATTTGTACACATGTGTATTTGCTTTTAGGCATGTACGTGTGAATGTGTGTCTGTAAAATAATAATAATAAAAGAAAAAGAGCCAATCAATGAGAGTGAAGTGTTTCATAGAGATTCAAAGGAGAATAATGGAATAGAACAGAAAGGAGAAAAGGGAGGGCAGAAATGGATTTAATATTATTTCAATTATATTGATTAAATGAATACAATTGATAATTAAAATTTTAGGGCACAATTTCCCCATAGGGACAATGGGGAAACCTCAGATATTTGTTGGTCTGTGTATAAACCTCAGTTTGAAAGACATTCCAAAGCTAATATTAGAACTCTTACGTGACCCAGCTAAACTGCTATTCATCCAAACCAATTGAAGTCAACATGTCATAGAGATGTTTTCAAATCAATTTCATCTATAATCATTTTCATATTAAGGATTTCACCTTTAAAGTTAATGAGGCATATTCAATGCAATTAGGAAGTTAGCTGCCATTTATATTTTAAAGGCTACTTGTGGTTGTTGTTCAAGATTCCAAGCTTAATACCTAGAGAAAAAAATGAGTATAGTAAGATGTGATATACTTGCAAATACTCAGTATTTCATTATATCAGGAATATTAAAAAATTTCATTTTCCATATATAAAACTCCATATTTAACAGTAAAATACTAACTAAAATATCTCATCTTTCGTTACCATAATCAAAATATCCTAAATGAATAAACATGTTTTCATACTTATGAATAATATAGATTAAAAGATACTATGGTTAGCAAATACGATAGGCTGTGTGGAGATGCTCTTGTTTTGTTTGTTGGTATCAATGTTACAATAAAAAATGAAAGCAATAGCAAAATCAAAAACCAAATATGACTGCTGTAAAAACCTAGCACACTACCACTGAGCAATTTTACACATAATATTAACATAATCTCTTGTTTAAAAAAACTTTAAGAACTTTAACTATAACCATTTATGGAAATATGATGTGAACAACAATTTACATATAATAGAAATTTATGGATGAGTATGGAATAAAAATTATATTTTATAACATAAACCATTTTATGATAGTTCAAAAGAATTTTAAAAGTATATTTATTGATATTTTCACTGTTCATGTCTCACTTAAGCCACCATTTCTGGCATTACAGCTGGAATCCTTGTCTTCTGACTTCTATAATCCCCTTCTACTCTTCTGTCATGTTTCCTGAGTCTTATATGCAGGAGTTGATCTGAGGATTTATAATTTGGTGCTCTACTTTTCATAACCCATTATTATCTACATTATGTTCAGTTGTGGTTTTCTTTAATAGCCTAGTGTGGGAGGTTCTCTGTATATGTGTTACATTTATTGGTTAATGAATAAGTAACCTGCCTTGGACCTGTGCAGGGAAGAGGGTTAGGCTGGGAAGACTAAACTGAATGCTGGGAGAAACAAGGGTGGAGTCAGAAAGAACCATGTAGCCCCACTGAAGGAAGACACCAGAACTTTACCCAGTAAGCCACAGCCACGTGGCAATACATAGAATAATAGAAATGTGTTAAATTTGTATGTAAGAGTTAGTCAATAAGTAGCTAGGTCTAATGTGCCAAGCAGTAATTTAATTAGCACAGTTTCTGTGTGATTATTTCAGGGCAAAGGGGTGGGAAACCAACAAGCATAATCCTCCAACAGTAGCCTTCATTTGCAGTAAAGAAAGTGATACTTGATGAGGCTATCTGGCCTGAAATCATGAATACACAAACAAAACAGAAAGACTGAGAAAGTTGTCTTAATGTATTTGTTTATGTCTATATAACTATCTACCATCTATCAGTCATTTATGTATCTATGCATCTTTATATGTATCTACTTAGACATCATCTATCATTTAAATATCTATTTATCTATAATAAACTATCTAATTGCATAACAATAATAATCAAAGAAGAAGAGTCCATCATTTTGGAAAGGAGATGGTATAGGTAACATGGAATGGAGTGGAGAAAGGGGCATGGGAGAGGTTAGAAGGAGGGGCAGGAAATGGAAAATGATGTAAACATATTTTAATTAAATACATTAAATTTAAAAAGTAGATCATATTATAACATAAACACAGTGGACATGTAAAAGGAATCTAAACATTTGGAATATTTCTCTTAAGTGTTGAAGACGCTGTTCATTCACTTGTATATAACTCTGTGGCTCTTCATTTTAAGTAAAACTCTTCTCAGAGCTGCAATCACATCCTTGTTCCTAAGGCTGTATATCAGGGGGTTGAACATGGGAGTCACAGCTGTGTAGACCAGAGAGAGTAGCTCATCAGTTCCTGCAGAATTAGTGGATTTTGGCCTAAAGTAGTTAATGGTTCCTGATCCAAAAAACAAAACAACTACCACCAGATGGGAAGAACACGTGGAGAAGGCTTTTGCCTGTCCTGTGTCTGTTGGCAACTTCACAATAGTGGCAATGATTTTGCTATAAGATTCCAGTATCATCATAAAAGGGAAGGCAACAAACATCATAAACACTACGTAGACAGCCATATTACACATTGAAGTAACCCCACAGGCCAGTTTGAGAATTGGTGGAATATCACAAAAGAAGTGGTCTATCCTATTGGAATGACAGAAACGTTGAGAGAATATCCCACAAGTTTGTCCTATCTGGATTGGGATGCCACCGAGCCAAGAGCCAACGGCCATCTGAGTACACTTTGTTGGGTTCATGACCAGAGGATAGTGCAGAGGGTTGCAGATGGACACATAGCAGTCATAGGACATCACAGCCAGTAGGAAACACTCAGTAGCTGCCAGAATTGTGGAGAAAAACATTTGGACAGCACAGGCCAGAAGACAAATTTTTCTGTCTTGAATCCAAAGATTGTACAGAATCCTAGGAAGAGTGACTGATACATAACAAATTTCCAGAAATGAAAAATTTGCCAGAAAAAAATACATGGGCTTTTGTAATGCAGGGTCAATTCTGGCTATGACAATTATTAAGCTATTTCCTATTATGATAATCATGTACATTACAGAGAACATCCCAAACAGTAATTCTTGTAAGTTGGGAAGCTCAGAAAATCCCAGAAATAGAAACTGTGTCACTGTAGTGGAATTATCTTCTGCCTTGTTCACTGTATATTTCATCTGTGGAGATAATTCAAGCAAAAGTGAAAAGATTTCCTCGTCATTATCTACTTTTTTTTTTGAGACAGGATTTCTCTGTGTTGCTTTGGAGCCTGTCTTAAAATAGCTCTTCTATACAAGGCTGGCCTTGAACTCACAGAGTATATCTGTACACTGAAAACAGCATAATACTCAAATTCTTAAATGTGCTCATTAGGAATTTTTTTCTTTTTTTAATTTCCTGACTAGATGTCAATGTATGTTCTAGTTAATAATAATAAGGAATGCCATTATATCTCAGTAGCAGAACTCCAAAGTAGATCCTCCTTTATGCAACGATTCTATTCCTTTAGTTTATATTTTTTTTCTTTTTGCCTAATATTTTACTTTTGTATGTGTAATTATCACACTTGATGTTTTTGCAGTTTAATAAAGATTCACTTTGCTATTTTAAATTATTGTTTTACATATGTTTTATCATTGTTTTCATTTTGCCCACACCCTCCAGATCCTTTCCACATCCCTACTTTCCAACTCTATGTTCTTTTTCTCTGTTACTCTTTCTCTACAAACAATGAAAATCAAAGCAAACAAAAAAATAAGACAATCATTTTCAAATAAAACAAAAGACCATCAAAACTAAAACTAAAGCTAAAAAAAAAGAAAAAAGAAAGAAACAAACAAACAAACAAAAAAACCCATGAAGTTTATGCTATCTCTTCCAAGTCCTCCTGGGCAAGATGTGCTGTTTGTGTACTCAGAGACACTTTATTAGAGAAGTCATGTTTTCCACTTCACAGCAGGTATCAGTTGTAAATAGCTTTTAGGTTAGGAGTGGGAACTCATGTTCTCTTCTGACTCTAAGTGCTGGGATTTTATCTTGTGTGAACCTCAGCTGCTCTAAATACTCTTAAAAATTTTTTAAAGAATTTAGGCAAGAATATATTTATTATGTAAAACTGATTTTCTCAAACATTCTTAACATCTTTATTCTGGCACAAAACCTTTCATTGTTAAATGATTATTAACAAACTACCACGCATAGTGAGGTGCTACTAATATGTAATGCCAAGCTTATCTTCAATTTTAAAGTCCATAAAAATTAATATTCAGCACTTTAATGCAGATTTTAAGAAAATTTAAGTTGGATAATCTAATTTTCAGGATTATCTTCTAGTATAGATTAACTCAGGAGGCAGAAAAATTGTCACTGACATTGATGGCCAAAGGGAGAGCTAAGAAGGGTGTGCACTTCTATGCTCTGAAAGTAGAGATGTTGCAGAAAGGATATCCACTTCACTTATTTTTGAGCTGTTCCCAAATCTTTAAAATCTTCACTATTTTCCTTAATATTTGGCTCTCCTTTGTTTCAGTCTGTCTTCTGCATTGTATCAGTCCAAGTGTTCATTTATGCATTTATTATTAAGTTCTTATTTATCACAATGATAT
Organism: Myodes glareolus; assembly: GCF_982192425.1. Taxonomy (NCBI): domain Eukaryota; kingdom Metazoa; phylum Chordata; class Mammalia; order Rodentia; family Cricetidae; genus Myodes; species Myodes glareolus. Next base: position 2,284,607 of record NC_142028.1, read on the forward strand.
CATTCTCATTTTTGTCACCAGACAAATGTTATAATTTCATATGGTGTCATATACACATGATATTCCATATTTTTATATACATTCCATAATTTTTATTCAGTCATGTATTCAGTAGATGACTTCATTGGAATGCTCTTATTTCATCAACTCTTACAGAAATAGCCCACAACATACATTTTAAGGATTTGTTGAATTATTATTAAATCACAAAAAAAGTGAAATTCACAGCAAATAGAAGGCAGACCACTACTTATATTTAAAGACTTATGTGTGGATGGTTTTCCATGATGTTAGTTCTAAAGCATATTTACAAGCTAGAGAGCTTGTGTTAAATACAAAAAACTAACCTAATAATTATCTGAGTATAGGAATGTAAAAATATAATTTATTTTCCATTTTATGGTTTTCATATTGAATATTAATTAATAAAAAGCAATTATTAAAAGATGGGAATGAATTAACTGAAAATTTAAGGAACAGAACCTAGTAGGAAGTGCCCACATTGTGAAGGTGTGATTCATAGTCACAAACATACAACTAAGAAGTTTCCATTTTTCTACACAGCATCATAAAATTAATGTGAAGATTTATTCAACCATCTAACTAAAGATGTACCTGATTATAGAATACAATGATAAAATTTCATCCATTTCATTAAGAACTAGAAAATAGTTTGTTTTCTGAGTTTGTTTAGACAAACATTTTCCCCGAAAACTGTTTCCACCACAACAATGCCACATATAAAATATCACTTTGTTCTTCCTTCAATGTGCTCCTGCTTACAATTTTCACCCTCCATTGCTCTTTAAGTAATAGAAAGCATCTCTACACTGGGCTCAACAAAACTGATGAGATATTCTATAGAAAAAAAAGCCTGATGAAGAGACCCATTACCTCGACATTACTAGAATTTTACTTCTTTCTTTATTAAATTTCTCTGATATTTTACTTGGTGTTAGGTGAGAAGTCTTGCTTTTACACTGTTAAAAGAACAAGTAATTTTACTCACCTTTATGAGTTTTAACATTTAAAACTACAAGGAAAGAAAGAGTTAATGCAATTATATGATTCAAAATGTTCTTAAATTCTCATATTTTTATTTGTTTGTTGCTCTGCTCTAACGCATGGATTCATGTAGGTCAAACAACATTCTAACCTGACCTATTTCCTTCTTCAAATGGATTAACATGTCTGCTATTATGTTTCTAACAATTTGAAGATATTTTTGGATACTATTAGAAGTGAGAAACTACAGTAGGAAAGAGAAAATCAGTAGGCATCTCAGGTAGGTTTAGGATTCATGTACCTTACCTTAATTTAACTTGCATCCTTTTTGAAACACTGATTTCTGTTACTGTAGTTATTGCTGTGATATTAACAGGAACATTTAAAAACAATTTGAGTACACCTAACACTTTTAATTTTAGGAAAAAGTGTATGAGTAAAATTGAAGATGGGAAATAAGAAATTTCATTTCTTTAAAGCCCAAAGGCCCAAGATCCAAACGAGGAGCAAAAGGAGGAAGAAAATGACGAAGAACTGCGAGGGATACTATCACCCACTGATACAAGGGGTCGGATCTAATGAGAGTTTACCAAGGCCAGATGGACCGTGACTGAACGAGCATGTGATCCAACCAGATTCTCTGAATGTGGCCGGATTTTCTGAATGTGGCTGGCCTGCAGTCTTTCCGAGAAGCCATTGACAATGACACTGGGACTGGTTTCCTCTGCATATACTGGATTTTTGGGATCCAGTCTGTTTGGATGCTCACCTTCCTGGACCTGGAGTGAGGGGGGAGGAACTTGGACTTCCCACAGGGCAGGAGACCCTGACTTCCCTAGGGGACAAAGAGGGAGGAGGAGAGGGGAGGGGGGGAGTGGGAGGGCGTTGGGAGGAGGGGCGTAAATGGAAACTTTTTATAATTTAATAAAATTACAAAAAAAAGGAAAAAAAGTGAAAAAGAAGATAGTAGATAGAAATACGAAATATTTGCAAGTTTCTGAAAAAAAAAAAGAAATATGTTAATGTTTCCAGATTAATGTATCATGAACAGTTAGGAGCACTTTAGGTAACAGTAAGTTACCAAGAAACTTCATCATATTCATCAACATTTTGCTCATCTGCTATACAGTTGGAAATCCAGATTTAATACAGATACATTTAAACATATCTGTCCAAAAATAAAATGATGTGATACATATTAGCACATAAGATAACAATATCAATGACAACAATTGTCCTCATCTTTCTTTTAAAAATATATTTTTTCCTTTGTGTAATTAATGTCAAATATTAAACAGCAAAAAGTCAATCTGAAGTAATAAAAAGTCCTTAAAATTCTTTTCAATACTTTGTGTGATTCCACTAGAATATTGATATTAAAAAAATAAAAGCAGAAGTAAATTTGACATTTGCCAAAAGTAGCTTAAGAGTATCATTTCAGACTTAAACATATAGCATTCTTACATTTATTGATTGATAAATTTCAGAACTGATGAAGAAATTAGTTGAACTGTGTTTAAGAATTTGTTTAGTGTTACACTGGCCATCTTCTAGTATATATTCTACTGGAGGAAGATACACTGCAATTTCAGTGGGAGATCTTCACTACTCTAGGGAAAAATTCCTTTCCCATGTTACTTTTTAACTGGAATGAAACAAAATTTGTCTTATTACTCAGGGAGTTTAAAGTAATAAGGAAAATTAATAAGTGAGGGAAATGATAACCTTGGGCTATTGATCCTATACACCCTTAATATTTATGTTTTGTGTGCATTTATTAAGAAACACAAGTTCTGACAGCAGAAACATAATGAAGTGGTAACCATAATAATTAGTTATTTTCATCTTTTTGAAGTATTTTGTATAGATCTCAATGACCCCTGCATATGAAGGAAGAATTTTGCTACTCATCTAGTTTCCCAGTCCTTTAGCTCCTTCTTAAAACCATGTAGCCACTCAGTTGCATACACATACACAGACACACAGAGACACAATCATACACACAAAAACATTTTAAGAAGAAAAGTAAATCCTATGCTCAATGCTTTAACTCTGAGGAGGAGCATGCAGAAAATAAACCCTTTTTATCTGAGTAATAACTAAATATGCCATGCAGCACAGTGCAAGGCCTGGAAATATCTCGATGTAAGGCAGTGGGAATATGCAATGCTCTCCAGACTGTGCTCCTAGCAGACTTGTTCCTGCTGCCTGCCCAGGCTGGGAGTACTGAGCCCTGGGCTGCTGCACACTGCTCCACCATCTGTGCCCTATGTGCTAGATTTTAGCTCACGAGTTTGAGACAAGGGGCTGGAGCTTGAAGTACACAAACACACACAGAGACAGACAGATACACGGATGTCTAATCACTGGTAACAAGCCCTTTATTCAGTAGCACCATGGAGACTTATATACTCAAAAGTCAAGTGGGCCAACAGGTGAAAATCATATCCTCTGATCCTCAAGGCAAGGCATAGCATTTAGTAACTCTAATCAGAAGGCTCTAGCAGGGAAGAATAGCTGAAGGCCAGGACTCCAAATAGTCCCAACATCTCCCCCCTAAATTTTTTATAAAACAGAAGACCCTTCTGTCCTAGGTCATTTCAGAGGAGTAAACACTTACTCATCTTTGGGAGGCCCCTTCCCTGTCTTAGGTGGGACCTATTCTGTAGAAGTTGCCCGTCTACAGAGAAGTTTTCATTGTTTGTGCAGTATTTGCATCCAAATCTGGGGTACTTTCGAGTTACTGGCCAACAGGCTCAGGCCATCTTGCTAAGTGACCATATGCTGCATTCTCATAGGTTGTATGATCTTACACAGAATTCAGAGATGAATGCCCATGGCAACAGGCATTAAGATTGCCAGCAATAGGGTCCCTAATCACCACTGGACCCAGCCTCCCATTTTGGCTATGGTATTCTACCAACCCTTTGGCTAAAACAGGGCACACAGGTATCAAAAATCTGGTGTGCTAACTGTAACATTTCAAGGGCTATTCAAGTAACCATTGAGTTGTTTCACCACATAAGAGGCATTAGCAATATTAACAGATGTCACACAAATGGAATGATAAAAGTGTGAACAAGACATTTGTTGTACTAGCTATAAGTCCACCTGCTCCTACAATATGGCAGTATGTTGATTTAAATTGGAAAGTCCAAATTTAATGTGGACATTCAGGGCATTCTGAGTCTGGAGAGCATTGCTGACTTGTCTCACCAGTTTATCCACGGTGTCCGACACCAACAATATTTGTGCTATTGCCAGTCCTGCAAACATGGCTGCAGCAGCAAACACCACAATGACAGCAACCACTGCAGCTGTCTCTCCAAAATCTCATTTCTCTCGATACAGGGTCATCTCAATTTGCTCAGTCTCTTTGGTAATTGGCAGTGATATGACGCCTGGTACCTGAACCAACAAGACAGCACTGGAGTGGTCATCCCAGCAGTCGCTCAGGCCACAGTTTCTGAAAGAACAACCACGAATACCTTTTCCCTCAAAGGTGCTATTTCATACTACAGAAAGGGAAAGAAAAAAGAAAGAAAGAAAACTAAAACAAACACAGGATTTAATAATGCCTGGGCTCTCAGAGAAACATTCTAAAACAAAAGATAGGAACTACACTCACTTGTATAGGATTCCTTCAAAGTAATATTCATAGCCCACAAAAATGTAACTTCACAAAGGAAAGGGTTTGATTAATAGAAGCCTGTTCTATCACCATTTCAAACTAGTAGTTAATTTTCATAGGTAGATTCAATAATCTATCCTTTCATCCTGCTATATCTATATCCTTTTTTTCTTTTCAAAACAGGAACCTTGAATCTAATTTCTTTTGCTAGGCTTCTTTTCCTGAAAATTATCCATAACAACTTGTAACCAACACACCAAGCAAAGACAAGCATCCATAGTTCATTTTCTGATAATGCCAGTGTAGTTTTTTAGCTACTTCTTGCATATTAGGGGAGCTGATAATGTTATGGAGACCCAAAGAAAATTTAGGATTAAGGTTAAGTCCTGATTGAAGTATTCTGTAAGTCTGGATCATTCCAGGCAGCAGTCTTGAAGCAGTTCTGGATGTAGAACACAGAGGAAACTGCAGCAGGATTGCTCTAAAATGTTGAATCATCTGTGTCATCTACTCCTTTTGAAGATTTTTCAAGGGGTTTTCCTTCATCAAAGCTTATTTTTCTTAAATCAGAATGAATCCAGAGCCAATAAAACCTTATTTTTCCTTCATCAGTAATGAGTCATCAGAAGCTCATCTCCTGTGTAAACAAAAGCAAAATCTCTTCTGCAAAATAACATCTTTTGACTTAAATTTTGAAGTCAAGGCATTTTCAAAATGTTTAAGTTGGATTAATCCAGCAGCATTTATAATCAAATGTCTTTTAATGGTTGTTGTTCATTCCTCAGGAGTCAAACAATTTAAAGACAGTTCAATAACACACAGTATTCAGAGTCTCTGTGTAATTTCCATCTTTTAATGGAGGTTAAGCCAGAACAAATGGGAACTGGGATCACTAGTTCTCCTGAACCCAGATGGCTAGGTTTGGGTTCTAGTTCTGAGAGCTAGAATTCCAATCCCAGCCTTGGCTTTGGCTGGTGGATAAAATGCCTCAGGTAAATGGCTTTTTTTTTGCAAATTCAAATTACAATTGCTTTTCTCAGCTGCATTCTTCTTCTTCTTCTTCTTCTTCTTCTTCTTCTTCTTCTTCTTCTTCTTCTTCTTCTTCTTCTTCTTCTTCTTCTTCTTCTCCCTTCTTCTTTCTCTTCTACTTCTTCCTCTTCCTCTTCCTCTTCCTCTTCCCCTTCCCCTTCCCCCTTCCCCTTCCCCTTCCCCTTCCCCTTCCCCTTCCCCTTCTTCCCCTTCCCCTTCCCCTTCCCCTTCCCCTTCCCCTTCCCCTTCCCCTTCTTCCCCTTCCCCTTCCCTTTCCCCTTCCCCTTCCCCTTCCCCTTCCCCTTCCCCCTTCCCCTTCCCCTTCCCCTTCCCCTTCCCCTTCCCCTTCCCCTTCCCCTTCTTCTTCTTCTTCTTCTTCTTCTTCTTCTTCTTCTTCTTCTTCTTCTTCTTCTTCTTCTTCATTTTTCTTCATTTTCCTATCTCTGCTAGTTTCTAGGATGCTTCTGCTTCAACATCTGCTCCAACTTCTGTTAACACTCTTTGTTCTTACCCAGCTACATAGACCCACAAAATCCTGCATGCAGCCCAATTCAGAAATAAGGGAAGTTTACGACCTACTGTTCATTAGCACTTTTGCCAAATGTTGCAAATTCTAAGGGACTTTGGGATCTGAAGTTTATAGATTTACTCACTTACTCTAAGCAGTTGGAACAAAGAAGTGACCCAAGCCTCAGAATTGCCAGATTTGGGGCTTGATGCCAACAAGAGGTGCAAGTGGAGGTTTGTCTTCCTCTGGGCTGTGGGTAGATGATCAACTGTTTTTCTTTAGGTTAAGACACAGTATTAACCGCCTGAACGAAAGTCATCAGTAAACTGGGGGTGAAGATGAGCATGAGGAGTTAGGAATCATTTAAAACAAGGCTACTTTTAGATCATTGCTTCTTTAGCTACAAATGAGGTAAAACCGGTAAATGCTTATAGTTTCTATCTTTCTGAGTAGAAATGAATCTGCAAATTTGGGCACGAAGTAATTCTATGTATTCAGATATCTGGGAATGTCTTAGATGGAATATTTTATATGGACCCTAAACACTGACCAAATGCTTGTCAATAAAGATTATTGCAGGAAGGCAAATATCTGCAATTATAGAAGACAGGAGCAAACACTTGGTACTGGGACTGTTTTCACACATACCTAGAGGAAGTAATCAGTAAACAGCAAATTCATAGGTAAAATTGTGCCAAGTAAATGATTAAATAGTAATGAACTGTGGGAATTGAATCACAATTTGTAGCAGAAAGAAAAGGTTATGATGAAGAAACTACAGCAACAATCACTTTACCCACAAGGCAATAATTCCAACATTCTTTACGTTGCATTTAAACCTCCATTCACAGTTCCTCACTCTGATGGTTTGTCCCTGTGAAATGAGACTGACTAATTACTAAATAATCCTTTTGCTCATAGCAATGAAGGCATTTCCTCAACTGAGGTTCCCTCCTCTTTACTGCCTCTACTTTGTGTCAAGGTGACACTGAACTATGCAGTACAGCATACATTTGCATAATATTTTCATGAGATAGAAAATAGAACAGTTATTTTGGAATGCTATCATGAAAAGAACTAAACAATTCTTTAATAACACCATTGTTGCTTTTGAAATCAAGAATTTTCTTGAATTTTTATTTGCACAAAAATAAGAACTAAAATTTAGAATTAATGTTTTGGTTAATCTGAGTTGGTTTTGCATAACAAAAAAACATGAGCACCCTTCAGAATGACTCAAAATCAAGGTTGGTGAAAAATAATTACAAATACTGTATTAAAAAGAGCAATATTTATTGTGTTTTATGTACATGGATTTATATGTAAAAATAATTTTACAAATAGGGCTATGAAATTGAGCTGGCACAAGGGGGATGTTACATGGAATGGGTAAGAAAAAGAGAAGGAGGTAAATAAATGACATATTTACACTACAATTACAGAAAATAAAAAAATTATTAAAAATAAATCAAGCATGTTTTGCAAGTCATAATATAAAACATCTCAAAAGAATCTTTTTCAATGCAATCATAACATCTTTGTTTCTCAAACAGTATATTATGGGATTAAACAGTGGGGTCACAACTGTATAGAAAAGAGAAAGGAATTTGTCTGTTACTGCTGAATAGCTGGACTTTGGTCTCAAATATGTGATGGTACCTGATCCAAAGAACAAAGCTACAACCATAAGGTGGGAAGAACATGTAGAGAAGGCCTTGGCTCTACCAGTAGCAGATGGAAGCTTCAGAATGGTTGAGATTATTTTTACATAAGATCCAAGAATCAACATAAAAGGAATTGTGACCACTAAAAGGGCAATCACATAAATCACTACCTCTAGCAATAAAGTGTCCCCACAAGCAAGGCTCACTACTGGAGGTACATCACAGAAAAAATGATTCAACTGATTTGATCCACAAAATGGAAGAGAGAAGATCCAATATGTGAACCCTATATGCACAGGAACTCCAAATACCCAACAGCTGGTTGCCAGTTGTATACAGAACCTATTGTTCATGATGAGAGGGTAGAGCAATGGGTTGCAAATGGCAACATATCTGTCATAAGCCATAACAGTCAGAATAAGGCATTCAGTGACCCCCAAGACAAGGAATAAATACATTTGAGTAGCACATGCTATAATGGAAATGCTTCTATCTTGTCTGTAGAGATTGGTTAATAGCCTGGGGAGAATGACTGACACATAACATATTTCTGAGAAAGAAAAATTTCCAAGGAAAAAATACATGGGAGTCTGCAGGGAAGGGTCAGTCCTAGTAATTATGATGATAAAACTATTGCTCATCACAATAATAAAATAGATTATCAAGAACACCCCAAAAAGAAATTCTTGCAAATTGGCAATATCAGAAAATCCAATTAATATGAATTCCAACAATGTGGAATGGTTCTTTTGTTGGGCACTTTGTAAAGTGGATTCATCCATGGAAGAGAGGTATCAAGGTTATAAGTCATTTACTCCAACGAAATTTAAAAAAAAGTGACAAATTATGTGTCAAATCCACAGACCAGTAGAGATGTCCACTTGTTTTTATTTTCTTGAGTTATTTGCAAGCCTATGTAGTCCCGTTTCCTAAATTTTCATAGAATACAAGAAAAGGATGTTTAAAATCTGCTTTTCATACTCACAATAAAGTATGATGGTTTGTCACAAACCAAAAGAGCAAGACACAGAGCAACAACATATAATCTCAATGGTTCAGGCTTTCTATCCTTTGGAGGTAAACAGTTGCCTTCAATATGTAGCACACTGAGGAATGCTATTACCTTGAAGGAAGAAATGAGTTACTGATCAGTAATATGGAAAGAGGAATATATAAAACTCAAGATCATGTCAATTTTACAGAAGTCACGTATGAAAAATAAATCAAGTTCAGTATATTGGAAGGAAACAAAGCTAAAATGAATTTAAAAAAACAAATAATAGGATCTAGTGCATGGATGTAGGCATTGAACATATTTGATCTTAAACATAATTATTTAGGGTTAGTATTTATGTCATTTAGTTAATATTTCCTGAAATCTTGAGTTTTGCACATTCCTTATTCCGTATTACGGATTTCTGCTCTTAGGATTTCAAGTTTCTTTGTGCATCTCTTTTCCCCAAATGTTAACATAATTTAAAATCTGACCTGGTGTTTACTTTTTCTTAATCCTGAATTTCTGGGGGGTCACTAAAACTTTGATTGTTCATTTTATTTTCAAATAATTCTCAACCTCCACATATCTCCCACATTGAGAAGAGTAAATATCAAATATTTCAAAAATTTTGGATAGAGTGTAACTTTATGTGAAATGATGGAAAGTGTAATCTAAAAGGTCTTTACTTGCAAACTCTAGTTTGGTTTTCTCAACCCTGAGAAATTGTGTATTTGCTTCCTTTTCATAACTATACAATTTCTTTTCATTTTATAGCTTCTCAGGAACACTCAATATTTATATAATTTTTTCATATGTATTCTTATTTATATGCGGCACAGCACTCATGCAAAATAAATTTGAACAAAAAACAACTTGCACATAGATAATTGAAGTTTCTTTTTTCCTGATGTTTCTGTGTAGCTGATTGTGTAGTCCTGAGTAGATGATGATGATTTAATATCTGTCTTCTCTGTATGAAGGATCAAAAGGATGCACATATAGTGTGTATAAAATTCCACAAAGTTTAGGTGCTAATCTTATAGAGCTTAGAGACTACCATTAAACCAAAGCATCTAAATTTGAAAGAATTTGTAGGAATAAATCATAACTATATATTTAAGATACTGAAATATTAGAAAATAAATGAATTGAAGCTTAGCAGCAGATGTGCAGTTTTCAGAATGTAGACTATCATGAATCATTTTTTTAATTTTTTATTTTAAAAAGATGAAAAATGCTTTCTAGGAGAAAACAACTTCATATTCTTACTTGGCTTTGTGTTCTAGTAAATAATTAGTTCTATACACAGGTGAGCATTAGATATATATTTACAAAACTATTGCAGGGATGATTCCTCACTCTTCAACAACAGGCTAATAAAATGAGTTAACAATGAGTGATTTATAATGGAAATTAGGTGTCTAATCATCCAAATTTTCTATCTAAAATTTAGCATTTAATATATCAATACCCTCACTGAAATATTTGGTACTTGCCTTTCCTTCAAGGGAAACCATGAAGTTCAAGTGGTTATTTTAGTACAGGAATAGCATAGGCTATGAACAGCTCTAATCTCAGTAGGTGTTTACTTATTGCTTACTTCTTACTTCTCATTTTCATTATAATTTTAGCCCACGTTATTGTCCTGTAACATGAGGGGGCTTTCTTTTTGGGTTTTTTGTCTCGCCTGGTACCTCACAGCCAGCAAGTCCCAAAGAAAATCACACAGAGATCTCTGTAAGTTATAAAGCTGATTGGCCCATTAGGTCAGGCTACTTATTAGCTCTTGTAGCTTATATTAACTCATTATTCTGTTCTATGTTAGCCACATAGTTCAGTACCCTTCTCAGAGGGGCAGGACACATCCTGCTGATTCGGTGGTCTGGTCAGGAGTAGGAGGAATCAACTTGCTCCTTCCCAGAATTCTCCTGTTCTCATTGCATCATTTCTACTCCCTGTCTGGTTTTCCTGCCTATACTTTCTGCCTGGACAATCAGTGTTTATTTAAAACATGATTGACAGAATACAGACAATTCTCCTGCACTATCATCCCACCTTTGTATCCCCATTTTATTCAGTTAATGAGAATCAGCAAAAATACTAAGCTTAGAATTAATAGCTTATCATACACTGAGTGATATTAGAAGCAACCACAACTAAGAGAAACCCCTTCTTGAAAAGAATAAAGCTTTCAGGCTGAGTAGCTGTGTTTTCACCTAATACTAGATGAGGACTTTGTTATAAAAACACAAGCATATTAAATATGGGATCCAAGTCACAATATAAAATATAGTATCCTCAAAGGAACCTATTTTGATCATTTCTATCATTGTACTTAAGGACTCTTTCAGGCAACAACAAATGATTCCTTCTCAGTTTCTAGTTGGAAACTATGGTTCCTATACTATCATTACTGAAAATGTGTTTTCTCCATAAAAAGAAAATCACCTTTCCCTGATTTCTTGTTTTACTCTTTTATGGCAACTATGAATAAATTTAAAGAATAAACAGACAAATCTGATTAATCAGATTTTGCCCTTCCACTGACAGTTTCTGAGATTTTTCTTATGTACTAAGTGCTGTGTTAGTGAGTTCCTTATATGTATTATTTAATGTGTTTCAAATCAATACCGTTATCTGCAGTTTTTTATGAGTAGCTGAAGGAAAACAGTGTTTTAATAACCTACATACTGTGGAGATGGATGAATTCTGTATGAGTCTTGTAATCCAAGAGTCCAAAGTCTCATAGAAAGTTCAAATAACATTATGGACAACAAAACATAAAATATTATTTCGGTTTCAATATTCTTAGCAATAGCAATAAATTTCAAGAAATACCAATCAATTTTTCAACCACAAAATATTTTCATTTGAAATCACAATCCCATGACAATAATTAGAGATAGTTTCTTATAGGTATGGCTATCATATTTAGAATTTAGAAAATTAATCTAATGAAATAAATTGAATTGAAACATTTTTATTATGTGTGATAATTTTTGATCATGAGGTTAGAAAAAAATCCACTGTAATTAAATAGGTGATTCAAATATTGCTTACCTTTAATATGTGCTGAGCAAATAAATATATTACCCCAATTTTAGGAAGAATTGTCTAATATACTATAGGTTATATTTTCATTTGTGTTATCCAAGTAATAAAGCCAGTTATTTTTCATGCTCCTAAAGCAGGTTCTTTAGTCTTAACTATCATGAAATTATTCCTTATTCATTAAGATACATTTTTTCTCTGAGATGTATAATGTGGAAAACATCAGCAATATATTCATTGTGGGATAACTTAATGATCAAATCTGTTTGATTCTGTCATTAGCTTATTGTAACTTTGTCTCTGAGGAATATACCAAGACCAGTAGTCTCTTGGACATTTCTTCTAGGTTCTGTCCCCATCATTTTTTTCTTTGGAGACTACAGCTATTGGGAAAAGTTGTATAAGACAGTCAAAGTAATAAATGCATTCATAGTATTATAAAACTTGGGGAAATTAAACTTTTAATAGTTTAATCAACCTTGTGTATTTGCAATGGTAATTTTGATTTACACCTGCAAATCTTCTGGTTCTCTTTAACATTGAACTTCTGACTTTCAGTGTAAACTGGTCCATTGTTCCTTCAGATAGCATTTGATATTTTCTTCTCATGGATGACTTGAATATCAGCCCTTTGTCTTGTCTAATTGTTACTGACAAGTTCCTAAAACTGATCTAAATGCAGAGAAATCTTGTTAAGTATGCATAAGATTCATTTAACTTCTTCAAATTATTTATGATACATTGTATATTTTTTTCATTGTTAGTGATAATATTTCAGCGGCAGATCATTTGAATTGATAACACAAGAAAAATAATTTCCTATGAAAAAACGTAGAAAAAGACACAAGAGAGGTCATTACTCTAATGATCAACCAGAAATAGAGTGGTCAAACAAACGCTAAGTAGAGGGTGCATACTCTATACTGAATCTAAAAACATGCACTGATGTAGAAGGGTCTTCTGTCTATGTGTTACTTTCATTGGTTAATAAAGATACTGCCTTGGCTTTTTGATAGGCCAGCCCTTAGGTGGTTAGAGTAGACAGAACAGAATGCTTGGAAGAAGGCAATGGGTCAGTTGCCATGACTCTCTTCTCTGAGACAGATGCAAGTTAGGCTCCTTCCCGGTAAGCTACCACCTCATGGTACTACACAGATTAATAAATGTGGGTTAAAGCAAGATGTGAGAATTAGCCAATAAGAGGCTGGAAATAGTGGGCCAAACAGTATTTTAAATGAATACAGTTTGTGTGTTGTTATTTCTGGGTTTAAAGCTAGCCATGCGGGAGCCAGGCAGGAATGCAGCCCACTGCTCCTTCTACAAATGGCGCACAGCATAGTAATGAACTCCATGTAAAACCTGAGAGGGCTTAAAAAAAAGGGAAAGTAAATTTAACAGAGTGGTGCTCCAATGTGGTAACTAAATCCACTTGAAAACCTGAGAGGGTTTTAAGACACAGGAACTGCCTCCTGCCACGATGCGCCTACAGCCCAGGCCCAGTGCGCAAGGCAGCTGAGCTGGGGAAATTTTATGGTCCCAGAGAGAAGGGAGAAATATAGGAATTTGTACCTGGATGGAAGCTGGGATGGCAGGCGGGAGAGCTTAGCAGGGTGGAGCCAGCACTGCAGGGTGGCCTGGGAATCTATGGGGTCTGGGAAAGTCCGAGCAAACTCACCCCTCCGATGGACAGAGGAGAGAGTGCCTGAACTGGCCTTGGTCCATAACCATACTGATGAATATTTTGCTTATCATCGTAGAACCTTCATCTGACGATGGATGGAGATAGAGACAGAGACCCACCTTGGAACACTGGACTTAACTCCCTAGGTCCAAACGAGAAGCAGAAGGAAAGAGAACATGAGCAAAGAAGGCAAGATCAGAGAGAACCTTCATCCGACGATGGATGGAGATACAGATGGAGACCCACATTGGAGCACCGGACTGAGTCCCCCACGGTCCAAATGAGGAGCAGAAGGAGGAAGAACATGAAAAAGGAAATCAGGACCTTGACGGGTGCAATCACCCACTGATACAAGGGGCCTGATCTAATGAGAGTTCACCAAGGCCAGTTGGACTGGTACTGAACAACCACGTGATCCAGCCAGATTCTCTGAATGTGGCCGGATTCTCTGAATGTGGCTGGCTTGGGGTCTTTCTGAAAAGCCATTGACAATGACTCTGGGACTTGTTTCCTCCGCATATACTGGATTTTGGGGATCCAGTCTGTTTGGATACTCACCTCCCTGGACCTGGAGGGAGGGGGGAGGAACTTGAACTTCCCACAGGGCAGAAAACCCTGACTGCTCTTAGGGATGGAGAGGGAGGAGGAGAGGGAGTGGGGGGAGTGGGAGGGTGTTGGGAGGAGGGGCGGAAATGGAAACTTTTATAATTTAATAAACTTTCAAAAAAAAAAAAAAGAAAACCTGAGAGGACTTAAAAAAGGGGAGAGAGAGAGTTTAACACAGTTTTTTGCTGTTTGCTAGGGCATGCTGTAGAGAGATTTCCTGATTCAGCAACAGCAGCAGAGAAAAAGCTGTGTCATTTAAAAATGCAGCTTCATGGGCCATGCAGCCGGTGCAAACTCCGGCTATGTAACATTTCTGGGCCCAGATGTGTGTGTGCCCACTCGGGGTCAGGAACAAAGTAGCTGAGACCATGTCCACGGCTCAGCTTCCTGTCGGAGTAAGCAGTGGGATCAGGTATACTTGAAAGTGGGGGTTTTGAAATACCAGTTTCTGGGCTGTGCCGCCATTGCAATCTTTGTCTGGCACTTGCTGGAGACAGAGCTTTTGAATGGATCATTTGGAGTAAAGTGCTACGATTTGTTTGATGGCAACTAGACTCACTGTATGCCTAAAAGGGAGTCATTGCGTGCTGTGGCTCAGAGGTACAAGTGCCTCTGCCATGCTTGAAGTGTAATTTGCAAGGCTCAGAGGCAGGAGCAGCTCACCCATGTTCGGCTGGGAAGGGCAAGCAGGCACTACCTGTTTTTGACCTAGTAATGTCACAGCTTTAGATTCTTAAGTGCTTAGAGATTTAAAACTGCAAACCATAAATGCTCCTGGATTGTAAAAAATTACAGATTCACAATAGGACAGATTCAGACATAAAAGACCTCTAAATGAGTCACAGTGTTGGATGACTGTATGTAGGCTTGGGAGAGAGAAGAAAAGGAATATAGAGAATAAAGTTAATATCTTTAAAAAAGGGTAAAGTCTGTAAAGAAAGAGAGTACAGATAGTTATAGAAAAGAAATAAATAAAAATAAACCACATAAAAATGCAAAATTCACAGAGAGTTTACATTCTGTATATTATGTTTTCTTTAAAATTTTTGACTGTGAAGGAGCTAAGTACAGAGAAACATTTCATTATATGGGCTGCCAAAATAAACCAGAATGGATAAAAGGGTATTATGACTTCAGAATTTGGATCTAAGGATATGATACTTTGGAAAAGAGATTCTTCTTTTGTTTTCACAGAGCATGGGACCCTGTGGATTGCGTCTATCCCAATATGGTATGATAAACCACGACCTCCTGAAAGTTTACCATGAACAACTTCAGAAAATTACTTCACTCAACTGCCGACTGAGATGAACCTGGCACAGAGGTTATATCATGAAGGACCTGATTAACAATGCCCCTATACATCAGGAAGAAGTTTAGAGAGAAATAACTACTTCCATATTCCCAGATATTGTTTATAAATGTTCTTTTACATTTGAGGGGGATATGATAGAGATATAAATAATTTGTATTGGTATGGATTTTAAGGTAAATTTTGTTAAATGTATATGTATTTTTGATATTTATTAAGGTATTGTGATTGTGTAGTTCTTTTAAAAATGTAATATATAATTAGAAAATATAGGTTGTTAATGGATAATCATCAATAATAATCAAGGTTGTAGTCATGTTAGTCAGACTTTCTAGATGTGCATAGATATATATCAAATAGGCATTCTTCATATCTTTCAAAGTCTGCAGAATATGACATTCAATGTTTTAATAACTTAGGGATTTTCATGTCAATGAGACACATCTGCTCCTGGCAGCAGCAATCTACTTCAAGAGGAAGATGGGCATCGAAGAGTCTCCTTATGGTTTTGGTTAGGCATTTTGGCAAGAAACTACTCTTTCCTGGACTGTTGCATGAACTGGACACAGAAAACCCACAGAGAGAAGACTGCTGAACTTGCCTAAAGGTGAGATGGTCTTTCAGGGTTCCTGATTCATGAAAGAGTCTGTGAGACATTCTGCAGGACACAGAAGATAATGAATGAACTGCTTTTAAAACTTCCTGCATCATGGAAATGTCTGCTGGAAACTATGGGCCTGTAGGCTGAAGATGGATGCCCCAACAGTACAAAAAACTTTGGGTGACTGTCCAGACAGCGAGATGTCTCTGTCATTTCTAGAGTTTGGTAGTTGTTTACTTCTCGTTTACTTAGGTAATATTATATCCTTCTGGAGTCTTTGATGGAGTTGAAGAATGGTTAGTTATAGTTATAGTTTTCTTTAGTTATGATAAAAGATAAAATAGATATAGATATAGTAACTATAATTCTTGCTCTGTAACTGTTTTGTTATATGTAATTTTGCTATGTTAAAATTAAAACCTTTTTGCTTAAAGAGAAAAAGGGAAATTGATGGAGGAGGGTCATCTGTCTATGCGTTACTTTCATTGGTTAATAAAGAGACTGCCTTTGCCCTTAGGTGGGTGGAGTAGACAGAACAGAATGCTGGGAAGAAGGCAATGAGTCAGTCGCCATGACTCTCCTCTCTAAGACAGACACAGGTTAGGATCTTTCCCGGTAAGCCACCACCTCGTGGTGCTACACAGATTACTAAATATGGGTTTAAGCAAGATATGAGAATTAGCCAATAAGAGGCTACAGATAATGAGTCAGGCAGTGTTTAAAAGAATACAGTTTCCATGTAGTTATTTCAGATAAAGCTAGCTGGGAGCTGGGTGGCGGGACGCAGCCTGCTGCTCCTTTTACAACAATGCACATATAATGCATCCAAATGTTTTTGATTGGTTCTCATTTTTATTGCACATGAACATAATAACTGGGAAAATCAGCATAATTACTGCACACATTTTGAATGAAAACTTCACTATATCATGATGCTGTTTCTTCTAAACACTGAATAATACTCCATTATGGAAATAAACCACAAGTTCTTTGTCTACTCTTCAGATAAGTGGCATCTATGTTGTTTCTAGGTTCTGGCAATTATGAATAATGCTATTAAAGGACATAGTTGAGCATATGATAAAGCATCTTTTGTGTAAATACCCAAGTTTTCAGGCAAATGGATGAAAGTAGAAAAAAATTATACTGAGTGAGTTAACCCAGTCTCAGAAAGATAAACCTTTGGATACTCCTTGATACCTAGATTCTCTGATGCTATATATTGTGCCTTGTTATCCTTAATATTATAGCTAATATCCACTGATGATTGGATTTAAGGTAGACGGATACTCAATTTTCTGAGTAAACTCTGTACCAACGTTCAAATTGTCTTTCTGTACAAGCCTGCACTCCTACCATCACTAAAAGAGTCTTCACCTTATTTCACATCCTTTCCAACTTAGGCTGTCATATGTGTTTTTAATCTTAGCCATTCTGATGGGTGTAAAATAGTATCTCAAAGTAATTTTGATTTATGTTTCCCTGATGGCTAGTGATGTTGAACTGTTCTCTAAGTGTATCTCAGTGATTTTTTAGCATGTAAATGTTTCGTGCTATCAATCCCTTATTATTAACAGTATTAATCTTGCAAATTTGAAAGATCAACAATACTGTATATTAGCTAATCAAAAACTAAATTTGAATGTTTTTTTGTCAGGAAATCTTAGCCTTGCAACTTCCTAGACAATATTCTGTTTATCCTCTTCTTTTAGTACTTAATATAATGATGTTAGAATGAATGATCCAATGCCATCATCCCTCTTAGTTTATCAAGAACAAAAATGCTATCTGAAGAGTCTTCAACTAAATCTGAAGAGTCTTCAAAGAAATCTACCTCTTAAAATGTTTGTTATAAAATCCATATCAAAAATATTTTATACATTTATAGAAGCAGTTCATATCATGTCCTGTCAGTATATTCTGTAAGTTATTCCTAATTTTACATCTTTTCAATAACATATCAATTCCTGAATATGGAAGCATGAAAGTAACTCACTGCTAAACAATATTTCTGTATAATTATTTAATACTCTTTTCTTCAATATTAGTTATAATTCCCCAAAGGACAAAAGTAGAATACTACATTTACACAACAAACAAGCACATAGATAAGTAAGCATATTGTTGAAATGTGATACATGACAGGTGATAGATAGATGATAGATAGATAGATAGATAGATAGATAGATAGATAGATAGATGGATAGATGGATAGAGATGATAGATAAACAGATAAATAGATGTAATATAAATAGGTTGGGTAACTACATACATAGGAGGTAAATGATAGATCAGTAGATATATGATAAAGGCATCATAGAGATCAGTATATAGAAGATAGATATATGATAAAAGACTAATAATTAATTGGATAGTTAGCAGATACACGTGGGTAACAGTTAATATATAGATAAATAGATGAAGCTGGGTGAATGGTTAACAGAAAGATATATGATAAATATTTAAAGAGATAATGTCTAGACAGATGATTGATGACTGTTGGTGTTTTTCTGTGAAAGAGAAGGATGAATAATAGATAATTATTTGAAAGACAAAAAGATAAATTTGCTGATATTTGATAGATGATGATAAAAGATGGAAAGCTAGAAAAATGATAAAGAGCAAAATAATGGTAAGGTTGATTATAGAAATGTGAGACTATAGATGATTGAGGAAAAAAAGCATAGAAAATAGGCAGATGATAGACAGGGAGATTGAGGATAGATAGATAGATAGATAGATAGATAGATAGATAGATAGATAGATAGATAGATAGATAAATGATAGACAGACAGACAGATACATGATAGATAGACACGTACATACAAGCATACACTGCGAGTCTCTACACTTAATCCTAACACTTGAAAAGGCTAGAAAGTCAGGTATTTAAAAACTAAGTTGTATAAGAATAATAATATCTGGTAACATCTGTAGTTGTTTGTGAGAATGTTATATACATACAAATACAAAAAAGTTGTCCTTCCCTGTCCTTTAAGTTTTCATGTGAAACAATTAAAAAAGAAAGGTTTATTGTTAATTCAAAATCAGGCATGAAACAACTTTGGTATACATGACCTCCTGCAATAAAGAACTTTCAGCATGTTCTCCTTAGCCTCAAGGTTAAGCCACCTAACTGTTTATTGTTTAAGTTCTGAATTTCAATGTCATTTTTGTCTGGGAGCCCTGATC
The DNA here is from genome assembly GCF_982192425.1 of Myodes glareolus. Taxonomy (NCBI): domain Eukaryota; kingdom Metazoa; phylum Chordata; class Mammalia; order Rodentia; family Cricetidae; genus Myodes; species Myodes glareolus. The sequence goes on from NC_142028.1 coordinate 2,303,884, forward strand.
AGTCAGAGCTACCTGCTTATTTATTCACTGTGCCTGGTGAGCACGACCTCCCTAGCCTGAGAGGAACTGTGTGATCAGAATGACTCAGTTCCTTATTGTTTACTCAAAAAGTGCTGTGTGACCCTGAAAATGTGGTTCATATTTGTTCAGAGATTGCAGTAGGAGGGGAGAAATGTGACAGAAGTGTGGGTATGCTGAAAAAGAAATGGAGAAATGGAAAAAGCATGGAGAGAGAGAGAGAGAGAGAGAGAGAGAGAGAGAGAGAGAGATTAGATATAGTTGAATAGGTAGAGAAATATAGAAAATGTGCTGTGTATAAGAGAGTTACATAAGTAGGAGGGATGCGTGTGTAGAAACATATGTGACCAAATGGTGAGAAATCTGTGCAGATGAGATGCACAACAATGCAGAAGAAGTATATGGCTGTGTAGAGAATGTAACTGTGTGGAGAGAGATGTGGCTGTGTAAAGAAAAAATGTGAAGGTATGTTGCTGTGTGAAGAATGTAGGGAGAATGTGTGGAGAGTATCACAGTGTGAACATAGATGTAACTGTAGTTATGTATGGCTGTGTAGAAGAGAGAAATCTGCATGTAAAGAAATGTCTGCACTATATGTAAAGAGATGTAACTCTGCAAAGAGATTCTTCAGATAAAGATTATTCAAAATGAATTTAAAAAGAAATTTACCATCAGAAAGAATATATTTCCTTAGTCACTCTCAGACAAAAATGTCTAGCCCTTGCCGCATTCATGGATTTTTTTTAAATACTCTGAAGGTGGCCTTTGAGCAGGATTTTTCAAAAAACCTGCAGATATATATTAGTCATTAAATAAATGATAATAGAGCTACATTAGAAACTCAGAGAGTCTTGGCATAGAAGAAGGAATAGGGAATGGGGAAGGTGGAGATCCCTGGGAGGGGGAAACAGAATAGGTGTTATGAGTGGATTAGAGCTGTGGAGAAAAGGCGGGGTCTACAACATGAGGATCAGGATAGAAGTGGGCAGGAAGATGGGATTAGAGGAGGGAGGGAGGAACAGGATAGCTAGAACTGAAGAGAATTTGCATTGTAGAATGGAAACCAGAATCAGTGGAAATTTCCAATAATGACAAAGGCAATCCTAATGAAGTCTGGAAATAATGGCCAAGAATGAGCTACTATTGGTGATCAATTGTCATCAAACTAAGCTTCCAGTGCCTGGAATAATTTAATACTGCAGTGACATTTAATTTCTATTTTAATAAATAAAGCTTGCTTGAAGATCAGAAAAGTAAATCTGCCATACTGGCCTGCCTTAAAGACCAGGCTGCAGTAACAGGCACATTTAATCCCAGTAGCCACACTAGCTTTTCATAGAAACCAGGTGGTAGTGACGTACGCCCTTATTCCCAGAACTAGAGAGGATTATAAAATGGAAGGAGACAACTCTCAGCCACAGTCTCATTCTGAGATCACTGGAGGCAGGGTTACCATTTTCAGACTGAGGTTGAGGTAAGAGTCAGTGGCTGGCTGCTTTGCATTTCTGGTCTTCAGGTTGAACCCTAATATCTGTTTCTGAGTTTCTATTAATCATGCATCATAATACAATTGAACTGATGTCTAACACATTCCCATGTAAATACACAAACAACCTAGGCTATTGCCAAAACAGTAGGTTGTTCTCTACAAACTGACAAGGATTCATTCATTGCTGAAAACTACACTAAGGGAACTCATTCACTACGGAGATCATGAGATGGGACTTAAATAGAAACTTCATAACTACATTCTAGTTCCTATGGCATGGAAACATACTCTGGGGACTGTTAAAAGAGAAAAGAAAACATAAAACCAACCATGAAACCTTTGATTTACAATCTGTCCTATCAGCAAAATATGCTAGGGCAATAGAGGAACTAACCTTGTGTAAGTAACCAACCAGGATCTGATTTGACTTGCAGCCCAGTCAATGAGATAAAACTCACACTTGACACGGCTTGGGTGACAAAGATCCAGTCTAGATAACCAGGAGATCTAAGGCAAACTAAATATTATTGGTTTAAAGTATAAAATAAAATAGCTTCTAATGATATTCTGCTATACTCATGAATCAGTGCCTTATTTAGCCACCATCAGAGATTTTCTACTACTATAGAGGCAAATAAAATACAGACCCACAGTAAGTCTTTATGCCGAAAAAAGAGACCTTGAAGAACACAGATGTCCCCAAAAAATACCTCTCCAGAGATAAATGAACCTCAAAGAAGGGAAGGAATAGGGAGTGGGAAGACATAATGGAGGTAGAAGACCAGGAGAACACAATCCTCTAAAACAATTGAGCAAAGAGCACATGAACTCACACAGACTAAATAGCATCATGTACAGGTCCTATCCAGGTTTGCACCAGATCCTATGGATATACACGATAACTTTGAGTTTAGTACTTTTATGGGAATCCTGAATATGTAAACCAGTGGCTCTCTGATCTACTGCTTTCTCTTCAGACCCTTTTACTTTACCATTGCCTTGGCTCATCCAAGATCTGGATGCAAAAGGAGGTGTGAAGAAACTGGGAAGAAAAGACAGAGGAAAACCTGTCTTCACATTATATTATGTGAGAAAATATTTTACATTTAATAAAAGGGTAAAAATAAATAAAAATGAGAAAATTTGACTACCAACAAATGAGCAACACTTGAATATCATTGACCATCAGGGAAATGCAAATTGAAACTACTTTGAAATACTACCTAATGCCAATTTTGATGGCAATCAGTACTATAATGGCAGAAGCTCGTGCATCTCTGTGAGTTCAATGCCAGTCTCATGTACACAGAGCATTCCAGGACATTTGGAGCTATATAATAAGATCCATTTTCAAAAGTCTGTTTTTCTTCATTTAATCTTTAACGTCATATATGTGTGGCTGTTTGTATGTGGGTTTAATATGTAATATATAATTCAAATAAAGATCTTTTATTTTTTATTTTTTGGTTTTATTGAGACAGGGTTTCTCTGTAGTTTGGAGCATGTCCTGAACTAGCTCTTGTAGACCAGGCTGGCCTCAAACTCACAGATCTGCCTGCCTCTGCCTCCTGAGTGCTGAGATTAAAGGTGTGCACCTCAACCACACATTAAAAAATCTTTTAATTTTTAAAAATACATTTAAGACATGAAATCATTAAAAAAGATATAGACTAATAACCATGGTGGTTACTATGTAGATACAATATCAAAAATTTGTTAATACAAGCAGAAATGAGTTGGTACGAATCTCAAATTCAATAGCTCCTGCCCGATAATTTAAGCACCAACCAAAGAAAAAGTCAGAAGAAAACAATTCCAAACTTTAAATATGAGACAAAAATCACAATTGTCTTAAGAGCTTCTTTTGCTGTGATAAAGAATATTCTCAAAAACCAACAATGAAAGAGAGGGTTTACTTCAACTGATAGCACTACATCACACTCCATAATTTAAGGAAATAAGTGTAGGAATATTGAGGCAAGAATATTTTGAATTTTGAATATTGATTCAAAAGCTACAAAAGCATACTGCCTTTGGGCTCAGTCCTCATACTCACCTTGCATTTTTACACACCCTAGAAAAGTGTGCCCACAAGTTGCACCACCCACAGTAAGCTGGATGCTCCCCCATAATTTACTAATGTAAGAGATGAACACATTTGCCAGACTATTATGGTGGATGGTTTTTCTCAACCGTGAATCCTTTTTCCCAAATACTATAGATTGTGTCAATTGGATACAAAACATAACCAATACATTTGGAGAATCCATACAACTATTTAGCAACAAGATTCAAAATAATGATGCTGTTGGAAATGATTAAAAACCTTGAGTAGGCATTAATCTGATTAAGACAGATATGGTAAATATATTGCAATTATATGATAAAATGCTCCCCATTACTCATCATAAACAAATGAAAATCAAAGGGCAGTGAGACTCAATCTTTCATGTACTAATATCAAAGGACTTCAAATGTTATAAAATGTAAAATAAGAGAATGAGTGAAAAAGCAGGAACTCTGGAACACTGATGCTATGAACACAAATAAAGCTTTTATTTAAGCCACCATGTTAGTTCTCCACTTCAAAGAGAAGAAAGAGAGAGGAAGCAAAGGAGGGAGTGAGGGAGGGAGGAAAGGAGTGAGGGAGGGAAGTGGGAAGGAGGAAAAAAGAAAGGAAGGGAAGAAAAAGACTGCATTTCAACAATTATAGAAAGGAAAGAATGAGAAAGAAAGAGAGAAATAAAAACAATAACTATTTTAAAACAATATTTAAGAAGATGACTTGGAACACTATATAATAATTTCAGTATCTTTATTACTGATTGAATTACATATAAAGATGACATGGACAGTTTTCTTGACATAGATTTTTCAAAGACCTTGATTTTACTTCATGTTGATTGCCACATTCTCTCTGATTAATTTTTAAAAACTGAACATAATCCTTAGCATATTTAAGGCACTTACTTAAAATACTTAATTATAGTCATAGTATGTAGCAATGTAATGTTTTCTAGTTAGTCTTTTATTAATTTCCATTTTCTATAAAGTATTTCTGTTCACATACTTTTACGATTGTTGACCAAGTTAATTGCATGATATACTAAATAATAAGCATTGAACAAATATTTACAATTTCAAAATGAATGAGCAGATATGACTTTTTAATAACTCCTTAAAAAGTAAACCATCTTTATATTTCCCTCTAATAAGTTCCTTTGTGTCAATAAAGCAAATGCATGGGATTAATAATGTAAGGAAAACATGTAGTATTTGCAGTCATTTCTGTGGCTAAAACATCTATTTGAATTTTTATCTGAAAAAGAATGAGAAAACACTGATTCATTACATATCTGTAAAGGCTTATGCATTCTCTTGAGATTCAGTAGAGTGCAATACTGGTAAGACACTTTCTAATGCTGCCTGTCTTCCCTGCACAGCAAAGTAATTATACAATTGCAAGTAGGCTTCATTAACTTGCAGTAAAAAGTTTCTGAATCATCCAAATAACTTCACTCTATGTTCACTAATACCCCGGGACACTCATCATTTATGATATTTACCCTACGTGTAATGATCGCTTCTATAAGTTTTGAGTTCAATTTAAAAACCGTACTAGAAGATTTTCATTGATGAAAAACTTTGGGTATTTATTAAGTTAATTATTTAAATAATCAAAGAGTATTGTGGTAACATCAAAAGCTTGGAGGCATAAAAACTGAAATGACAATGCTTTCACAAATAGAGGAGAGTCAAATTTACTGTGGCTTGTTTGTTTCGATGCTCAAAGGCCATCATTCAGTTGCATTCATTCATAGCTTCTTCCTTAAATATTTATAATGATAAGGGAATTTGATTTAGTAGTTAGGTCACATATTCTGTGAATAATGGTTCAGAGAGAGCTAGAAAAATTAAATTCAGAATTTTATGTGCAATTACAATGAAGAATTAAAATGAATTTACAGTATTTTAATGTTTTTTGAGTCAGATGGTATTGAACTCACTATGTAGCTTGAGGATGACCTTCAACTTCTGATCTTCCATAATGCTCCAATTAGAGAGAGAGGGAAAGAGAAAGAAAGAGAACTTGTGTATTTATATTTATCATCCCATTTTAAAAAATGTCTGAGGTGTAGATATTTTGATGTGTAACTTTGTCGGTCCATTCCTCCGTGAAGGAAAAAAAATTGTTAAAATAAAAGAGGATATACTGCTGGGCAGTGGTGGCACACACCATTAATTCCAGCTATTGGGATACAGAGGTCGGAGGATTTTTTTGAGTTCATTGAAAGCCTGGTCTACAAGAATTAGTTCTATGACAGACACCCAAACTATACAGAGAACCTTTGTCTTGAAAATAGAAAACCAAACAAAAAGAAGGAGTTACTGATATCAAAAAAGCCTTAAGTTGTATACAAAATGAGTTTAATGTCAAGAACTGAAAGCATATGTTGAATGTTTTTTTCTTTTAAGTTGTAGTCATAAAAAGGTTCAAAAATATTTGCAGTAATTATTTTTATAATTGCTATGACTAAATACCTGATAGAAATCGGTTAAAGACACGGGTAATTTTTTAAGGCCCTTGATTTAAAAGGGTAAATATGACAGACATTTTTTCTGTATATCTGTTTCCATGAGGAGGTAGAACATCATAATACTAGAAGAATTATAGGAAATGTATCTCTTGAAAGATAAGAAAATTAAATGAAGATTCTCTAGATGATATATAAGCAATAAAATCAGGCCTTTTGCAAATGGCTCAAACTCAGCCCCATCCACTAATGCTTCTAGGCTTCTCAAATACCTGCAGGCCAGTGATTCAATAGCACAGGTCTGTTGGGGGCTTCACGGGCAAATCAGAAGTAAAATTCCAGGAAATGGTCACTTTCTGTGAGATTAAGTGTCAATTTACATTCAAACTGCCACATTCCACTCTGTGGCCTCATAATCTTGTAAAAATGTCATAACGAATATGCATTTCATCCATTTTCAAAAGTCTCCATAGTGTATCACAGACTCACCAATGTATTAAAACCCAATGTTCAAAGTCTCTCCTGAGGTTCATTCAGTCTCTTAACTATAACTGCATGCAAAAGTCAAAATCAAAATGCAAATTATGTACTTCCAACATCCAATAGCATAGGATATATATTACCATTCAAAAATGCAGGGAAGGGACAATAGCAAGATTTAAAACCAGCTGGGCAAATCTCAGACTCTAAATCTCTGTTTCTAATGCCAGAGTGTATTCCTGATCTCAACTCTGTTCGATTTTGGTGACTGCAAACACTTTCTTTTCCTGGCCTGGCTCCTCTCCCATTTACCAGCTCTCCTAGGCAGACATCCCATTAACTCATGACTCGTGTCTCTAACATCTTTGTTCTCCATCCAGGCATCAACTTTAAAGCTTCACACAGTGACACCTTTACTAGGCCTGCCTTCAAAGGCAATCATGACACATGCCAGACTTCAGCAGCTTTCTTGAAACATGGAGGCAAATCCCCTAACACATTTCTTCTATCTTTAACCCTAAGCCAGAATCGTGTGGCTGAAGGTGCTGAGCTCTGCTGCTTAAAGGGTCTGGAACATTTTCCATTCATTCCATTAGATCTTTATCAGCTTTCTGTCCTTCACTGCCTAAGCATGATTCTCCTGAAATTTGTTCTGTAGATCAGTGTGCCCTCAAATTCAGAGATACACCAGCCTCGGTCTACTTAGTTTTGGGATAAAAGGTGTTCCCCAGCATATCCATCAGTAAGTTTTCCTTTTGTTTCCTTTCACAAGTTGGAATCTTATCTGGGTGGTATTTTGTCATTGTGAGCACTCCATATATTTCATTTCTTAATCCATTTATCTTCTTGAACATGGGACTTAGCTCCATTGTACTTCCTTAAGCACTTTTCTCCTCAAAATTTACATTTTGTAATTTACTCTGCTCAGCTTGCTACCTTTTATTACAAACTGTATTACAGCTGCCACTAATAACTACAGAGCAGTGTGTATACTAAGCTGTTTTAAAAATTTCTCTGCCAAACAAGTTACCCCAATACTACTCAATTTAGCTACAGACAGATTCTTCAGACAAGGGCAAAAAGCAGTTATTTCCTCAAAAAAAAATCACAAAGCCAGTCTCTAGGTCACATAATATCATTTTTCTCCTCTGAAACCTCTTGATTCCCATAATTCATCAATTCAACTTTAGTAATACTGTTTTACATGCTCCTACTTATGGCTCATTTAACAGCGATGAAAGTATCTTGCCGCTTTCCTAACTCAAATGTCCAAAGCATATATTACTCCAAACAAAAACATGAACAGGCCTATCATACCCCCTCCGAAGTTTCCAATCACCAACTTCTGTTTCAGTTAGCATTTTCATTGTTGTGAAAAGGCACCATGACTATGGTAACACTTATACAGGAAAATATTTAACTGAAACTGCAGATTACTGGTTCAGAGGTTCTGTCTGTTCCCATCATGGTGTGCAACATGGAAGCATGGAGGCAGATGTGGTGCTATTGGAGTAGCTGAGACTCTTACATTTTGCAGATGGAAAGAAATTGTCTGAGACTTTGGAAAGTAACTTGAGCAAAGCAAGCCTTCTCCCTAAAGTGGCACCCTTCCTCCATATGTACTCCAACAAAACCATATTTTATTGTAGTTCCAATCCCAATTAGATTATGGGAGTCAATTAAATTCAAGCTACCAGACTTCTATTTCTCATTGTATGGCTTTTACAAATTTATGCTCAATCTTTCATCATTCGCTGAACATTGGGTGAGGGAAGCTGATAAGAATTCATGCTGATATTGTACACTGGATATATCATATTTAGCAAGTAAATACAAAAGTACCCACAGACCAGTACTAGGGGCAGAAAAAAAAATCCTATAACATTGTAAGAAAACTTACAAGGAAATTTAATTTTAAATGTTTAAAAAGCCATTTGCAGAAATTTATTTCTTATTCCTATAAAGCTAAACTTTCACCTCTACAATGGTGTTACTGCACACATGAGACCTCTCTCTTTGGTTGCTAGTCTTTGTAGATCATGCAGTTTAGATTTATAGATATTTCACATGAAAATAGACTGATTAAGCTTACTGTATTTATACAGAGATTGTGATACACATTGCATTTTCTTCATGGCGAATGTGCATAAACATACCTGCTTAAACCGTTAACAATAGATAAGAATTGCATACTCAGTTCTGTAAAAGACACCTATATACCAAATAAAGTTCTAGGAATATTAGGAAAGGAGACACAAAAGAAATGGAGAGTGACAGGAAGGGGAAAGCAGTTAGAAAATATCAACACTTGATCTTGAGAAAGTAAAAGAGATTTTGAACAAACAGCTTCTACTCTTCCCTTCACTGAGCCTGAATGAAACTGGACTCATCAAATATAAGTTATGAAAATGAAGAGGAAACATCCTCTGCCTACAGAAATCTTATCTGCTAGCAAATTCAGTGAGAGAAGGAGTCAATGCACTCAGTTGATTAGGCATAATATATTCAAACATACGGTTATATAGTGGATGTCAGTTTATCTCCATCATATATGAAACAAAACAAAAAGATATACATGTGGGGAAGAATTAGATTGGAGGAGGTGAGTTTTGATAGAAATAGGGAATATATTAAACATGGGTAGAAAAAAATGAAAGAACACATTTCATTTAACAGTCTCACTAACTTTAACACTCATACAACTTTAACAATCTAACATTTTAGTTAGTGTATTCTATGGAAAGTAATGTTATACTAATTTTTAAAAGTAACTAAGAGAGGTCATAACAGTAATTAACATCTCAAAGTGCAAATATAGATGTAAGAGTCTATGGTAGAACTGTGGTTGCATTCAATCACTGTACATAAGTCCATTGCACTACGCTCTATGCAATAATCTTCTCAGAGCTGCAATTACATCCTTGTTCCTAAGGCTGTATATCATGGGGTTGAACATGGGGGTCACAATGGTGTAAAAAAGAGAGAGAAGTTTGTCAGTTAATGCAGAATGTGCTGTCTTTGGCATTAAGTAGGTAATAGATGCAGAGACAAAAAACAAAATCACCACCACCAGATGGGAAGAACATGTGGAGAAGGCTTTTGCCCGTCCTTGAGCAGTTGGCAATCTCATAATGGTGGCAATTATTTTGCTGTATGATGTTAATATTAATATAAAAGGGATTGCAGCAAGCAATATAGCCACTACATAGACATATAGCTCATTAAGAGAAATATCTCCACAGGCCAGCTTAAGTACAGGGGGTATGTCACAGAAGAAGTGGTCTATCTTGTTAGATTTACAGAAATGGAGGGAAAATATCTGACAGGTTTGCCCTAGCTGGAAAGGCATGCCACCAAGCCAGGAGCCTACTGGTAGGAGTGTACATTTTGTTGGGTTCATTACCAGAGGATAGTGTAGAGGATTGCAGATGGCCACATAGCGGTCATAGGACATCACAGCCAGGAGAATACTTTCAGTGACTGCCAGCACTAGGAAGAAACACATTTGTGTGGCACAGGCCAGAAGAGAAATGCTTCTGTCCTGGGTCCAAATGCTATACAGAATCCTAGGCAGAGTGACCGATACATAACAGATTTCCAGAAAAGAGAAATTTGTCAGGAAAAAATACATGGGTTTGTGTAGTGTAGGATCAATTCTGGTTATCACAATTATGAAGATATTTCCAATTAGGTTAATTAAATACATTATGGAGAACATTCCAAAGAGAAAGCCCTGGAGGTTGGGAAGGTCAGAGAATCCGAGGAGGAGAAACTGTGTCACTGTGGAAGCATTGTTCTCTTCCTTGATGCGTGTGTGTTTCATCTGTAGAGATGATTCAACAAGAACACTTCCTTATCCTTATCTTTGTTATAAAATTCTGAAACTGATGTCTTCACATTTAGATATTTGCATGTTCTCAGTTCTGCTTGTAAATATATATACATATATATGTGTTTGTGTAAATATATTTGCATATATATGTAAGTGTTTATCAAGATATATACATAGAAATAGTTTTTATTCACTTAAAATTTATCCTATTTTTCATTTGGTTTTCTAAACTCCTTTTCACCCAATAATTCTGAATACATGCAAATTCATATATTGAAAATTTAAATAAAAATTAATGATAAGCTCAGAACTACATTAGATGAGATATTTTATATTTTAAATTTTGGGAAGTTTGGTGTAAAAATCTATGCCATCAGAATTCATATTCTTTATATTTATAGATATTTCTAAAACTATTTGTAAATCAAAAGAAATAGTGATTAAATCTTTTTCCAAATAGTACATACTCTGTAGTTTCATTTGGTTATGGTGCAATAGATGAAGGCGTGTCTTTATGAATTCTAAACGAGCTGTCTACCCCCAAGCTATATCCTCAGCTTCTGTTAGCAAGTTATAGACACTAATTACTAAAACAAACTGCCTCAAATTACTTAACATTTCTCCCTGTGTTTCTGTCTCTGCCTTTCTGTCTCTCTCTTGTCTTTGTGTGTAGGTATGTCGGTTAACAACCTTTAAACTCTCATTTTTATACTAAGAAGAAATTTGGTAGAAATTTAATTAATATTTTATAAATATTAGCAGCTATTACCTTTGAAACGATTATTTTAATATAGACCTTGTGATATTAATTAAAATTCTTGATATAGATCGTATTAAGTTTTACTAACGAACTTTAGAAATCAAAATGAATATTAAATAAAAATAGGTATGGACTTTTCTGCATCTACTGAGATAAGCGTGTGATTTTTTATTTAAGTCCATTATGGTAATTATATTTCAAAAAATTAAAAATTATATAAAAACATATAAATGTATCTTTATACAATTGTCTTAATTCTGAATAGTTTTCTAATGACAAAATTCTGTAGAACCAAATGAAAATATACTAATATTTCTATAAAATTTTTAGATTCACTTCTGTAAGATCTTAACAGTCTGCCACAAGGAGCTATTTCAATCACTGTAAGTGTCAAGCCCCTGAAATGAACTTCAATCAATATTTTCATTCTCTACTTTTGATAGGTGGATTTTTAGAATATATGTTCCCCAAATGTTATATCATTGAAACATTTAAATATATACTTAATATAAAATAACAATGTAACACAACTTAGCACATACTATATTGATAACCATGTTCCTTAATGTATTATTCTTCCATATTACATAGAACAGTATATATTGTTTTATTAGGATCTTATATACCAAATATCAGGAAAGTCATGAAAATCTTAGCAGAAATGATTTCTAAAGCTTCTTTTAATTACATTGTGTAATTTTATCCAAATGTTAATATTATAAATATAAAAATATAAGAACACAAACTTGTTGTCTTTTAAATATAGTCTGTGCTGTTTGGAATTAGGTAAATTGTTATTCTTACCTTGATTTATTGATATAAAATAGTAAAATTATAAAGAGTTTTCTTTTTCTAAAGTCAAGAGTTTTCCTTTATTTGAAACAGAGGTCAAATACCATCCAAAATATATATATTCTCCTGACAAAACATGCTATTCTATTTTAAAAAAGTGTTCTTTACCCTGGGGACAACTCCTTTCCCAAGTTAATTTTAAATTTTAGAGAACTCCTTTTTCTTGTCATTCAAATTTTAGTATAACAGGAAATACAAATTAAATCAATACACACGCACACATATATAAATATATATATCTGTCAGTGTTTGTTTTTGTTATTATTAAGAAATATTACCACAGAAAATATTTTAAATTTGTAGTTATGATTTCTTTGTAGCACTGAAGAATGAAACTTAGGCTTCCTGATGGAAAAGAAGTATTCAATCACTGAACCAAATTTTCAGCTCTGTTATTAATTGAGGTAAGGAACCACTAGATGACAAAGAAATTACTGTGATCAACCTACCAATGATTTCATTTGTCTGAAATCAGTGGTTTCTGACACATACCTAAATGTAGCTTCATTTTATATACAGTAAGACAGTTGAATGTAACTGAAAGTGTACACTTTCTTAGATTAAATTGGACTGTAATCTTTGATACCATAGATCCATCAACATTTTGATGTCTTATATATGTTTCCTATTCAAAAATATTCTGCCAAGTATGGGCACTTTTTTCTCACATGATAAATTAATTAATTTGTTCATTTGTAAAGCTCTCCATGTTCCTTTATGAAGGAACCAGAAAAGGTATATAGAATTTCAAGTAACAATAACGCATCAAAAACTAGTTTCAAATCTACAGCCACTGGGAGGATAGACTTCTAATTTACCTGATACCTGGACAACCAATGATGGACTAGATTTCTCAAGTTTTAACAAAAATTGCATTTCTGCATTACATTCTAGAAGTTCAATTATCCATTCTTTCAGTTCCCTATCAATGATAGCCCTTTTTGACTCCAAATTCCTATGAACAATTTTGATAAAAACCACAAAAAACCTTACAAACACTGATTAACTCACATTCACAGATCTAGTGAAAGAAAATATTAAATGACTTTGGGAATCTCTAATTAATGTAAAGAAATTAAAACTGATTAGAGAATTTTTTACTAATAATTATGAATTATTATCAAATCTACATGTTGATATTCATTCCAATGATGAAAAATTTTGTGTTACTTTGCCAATTTTAAATGATACAATTTGCATTAATGTGGTTAAATCCTAGATATTTATTTACTGGTATAACTGTAAGTCATTTTGCTTTCCCTTATATTTATATAACCACCTTGGTGCTAAGCATCTTTGATGTATTTTCTGTTTATTACCTTAGTAAACCTTGATGCTATTTGCATCTTTTCTACAAAAGTAAATAGCAATGAAGGCATAAATGTTAGAAATTAATTTTTATTTTTAAGTAAATGTAGGTACCCAGGTCTTTTTCCCTTTTCTTCCTGGCAATTCGCAGGGCCATTTGACCTCTGGCTCCCTGGAGATTCTGCACTAGCACTGGCTTGAGGGTATAGTTTAGAAAGAAAATTGCTCTCTTTTGTTATGGTGATTTCACCTGTAAACAAGGTTCCAGCTGCGGGCCCTATATGCCTGCCACGCACTGGCTCCCCCAGCTGCTTCTGGCCTGAGGCGCCAGGCACCTGTAATCTTCTTCTACTGCTCCTGATGGGAGGGGGCCGTGTCCTTTTGCCCCCATTGCCCACTAATATAAATACCCGACTTGAGTTTAATAAAGTGGCCATTTACTCTTTGGTGAATGAGCAGGTCTCTTGTGTCCCTGTGTTTAAACCCTTAGGACAATCGTCCATTCTCGTGGACTTGAGTCAGGAAAGCGCTGAGGCTAACAGATGGTGGCCCTCGGTGGCCGTTGAAGAAGGACTGAAGAACCGCATTCTGCCGTCTATGGACCCACCACGAGAACCCCAAGAGGTGAGGGTCCTCCCACGATCAGGGAACTGGCCAGTTTTGTAGTGTGCAATTGTGCGCGTGTGATAAGGGGGTGAATGAGCTTAATGTTTAGAAGTATGGGTGCCAAAAGGTCTGATCCGGAGCTCAAGGCCAGTGGGCAAATCAGCTGATAAATTTCATAAAGAGACTAGGCACCAGGATTAAATGACACTGAACTAGAGACCGCTTAGATGATTTTAAAACTCAGTCCCTGGCTCTCACATGCAGGGAACTTTAATTTTTACCAAGAGAACAGGCTGGGCGCACTTAGCTCCGGGCGGGAATCCCTTCCCGAGGCAACAGGGTCAATGTAACTGGTGACTAGCAAAGGAAATAGACGAGGGCCCATGTAGATGCGGGCCTCGGGCTGAGAAAGGATTAAAAATATAGTTGTAAGTTCTATTAAGAGTTTTTGAGTAACAAAAGAACAGCTTCACAGAGCTTGTCTTTCAGGGAGACTAGAAAGCTCCCATGCATGTTTGAATGTGGGTCACAGGACCGCACTTGGCCCCTCACCGTGGCTGAGGTTCTGCAAGGTGCACTTAGGAACAGAGAGACAGGCTGCCGGTTGGTGCGGGGAGGAGCACAGGCGGCCAGCGGCACCGTGACAGGCAGGCCAAGGAGGAGAGAGAAGCAGCGGCACGGCCGCACTGACCAGATACAAAAAGGGAGCAGAGCCCACAAACAAATGCCAGTGACACAAAAGGCAGTCGCGCGTATGCTGGCTCCCTCGCCCAAGGCGGCCGGTGAGCGGCGGGTCGCAGGAATCTAGGGCAGGGCACAATGCTGGTTGTGGCGGCGCCTGGGCGGACAGATAAATAAAAAACGCTAGGCGCGCGCCCCAAGAAAAGGGCAGAGAGACTTGGGCGTGCAGCCCACAAAAAGCCACAATAGCCAGGCCTTGGCGGTACAAAGGATAGTTAAAAATCCGCCCGCCAAAATTCAGGTGGTAGTTTGCAGAGGGAGCAGAGCGGGCCTGCGTCCCGCCCCCCACTGTCCAGCGCAGCTTCAGCAGTTTTAAGTTAGAAACTGTAATAGATTCAAAGATTCCTTGGTTTTACAGACCCAAAAGAGGTATAGCTATATTTTGAGATGATATTTTGCCTAATTTCTAAAAATCCAAACTGTGCCAGTTTGGATTTCCACCAGTGGTAGAGGAGTTTCTCTTAAGTAAAAGTTATAAGCAATATTTAATCTTGGTCATGTCATTAAAATTAGATGGAGTCTCAAGAGTTATTTTGATTCACACTTCTCCAATGATTAAAGATGTTATATTTGAGGATTTTTTAAATGTCTTTCAGTCATTTTAAGTTTGTCTATTGAGAGTTTTCAGTTTAGGTCTGTTGCATATATTTTTATTTTATTAGTTGCTCTTTTATATGGATTGATGACTGACAAAGATTTCCAAATCTATAGCCAGATATGTCAGTCCTATTAATTATTTTTCTCAAATGTTGGCAGGAGGCAATGTGCCCCCATAAAGGTAACAATTTTAAAACTCTATCCAGTTATGTAAGTGCTCACATACTGGATCAGATAATTATTTTCTGCCCCTGGTAAAGTCCCAGGTGGAGATGATTCTAAAAGAAAAGATGTTTTGGGGCTGGCCATTCATCAGCCCAATTCTAGACCTGCTACGATGGTACAGGCCAATAAAAAATGATGGTTTGAGGTTGGCTATTCAGCCCAATATTTAGGCTGGTTGCAGTGGCACAGGCCAATAGAATTTGCTCCTTGGAGATAGAGACCTACAGATCTCTATATGTCCAAGGCCTGCTTGGTTGTAGTTTAGATCCTAAACAGCTATGCACATCGCTCCCAGAGATTGACGAGGGGAGCCAATTTCAATGGCGCATGCAGGCAAGATTTGCCTCAACTAGCGTCTGGCATGGTCCAGGTCATGTACTAATGTACATGGTTTGGACCGGGTTTTAATTTGGGGTAGAGGAGCAGTTTATGTGCTTCCACAGGATTCAAAGCACCCCGTCTGGGTCCCTGAACGTCTTGTGCGGACCATGGATTCCTCTATTCAGAGACCTGAGGAAGAGGCGAGATCAAGAGATCTCACAGACATGGCAGCGGAGGCAGCGGCAGAGTTGGCAGATTCCTGAGGGATGATCCAGCGCCTGCCTTTACCCTTTTCCCAGCTTCCTATCCTTGCTCTGCCTTGATCTGTCCATTTCAACCAAGGCTGCTTGACCCCCTAAAGGGAAAACAGCTGCTTCCCCTGCCCTGATTGCAGTGTTGGGTGCTCACAGCAAAACCTTGCCAGTTAGACAGAATTACCATAACTATTCAAGTAATCTAAATTCAAAATTGGACGCTGTAGTTAATCTTTACAATCTGGGTTTGGATTTTGACCTCTGATGGTCACAGGATAACATTTTGCTGCTTTTTCTTGGACCCCGGAATACAAATTTGCTAATTGGCTTTAATTTAGTTTGACTAGTCATTCCAGGGTCCCATTTGCTGGTGCTGTAGCCCTACTCAAGGGGCTCTATTCTGAGCAAACATTTCAGATATTGTGCAAGCACTGTCTCTTCCAGGAATGCTTATGTGTATGTTGGAGCGTCTTCACCTGACCAATGGCTTCAGGTCCGCCACGGCCTGGCCCTAGTAGGTGTTCGCCTTGGAGTATCTTTCAGCATAAAACCGGCTGAACGTGTTGGAAGATGGCTTTAACCAGAGACGGGTCTAGATCACTGGGCAGGCTTTTCCAATCTAAGACATGGGATACATCTGGACCTGAGGCGTCATCCTGATGACGGATCCGGATTTGAACTGGTTCCCGGTGGCACCTAAGGCAGTTTTCTGTAATCATATTTTATATATACTTAAAGGGAGACTTGTAGGTACCCAGGTCTTTTTCCCTTTTCTTCCTGGAGATTCGCAGGGCCATTTGACCTCTGGCTCCCTGGAGATTCTGCACTAGCACTGGCTTGAGGGTATACTTTAGAAAGAACTTGGCTCTCTTTTGTTATGGTGATTCCATCTGTAAACAAGGTTCCAGCTGCGGGCCCTATAAGCCTGCCACACCTGGCTCCCCCAGCTGCTTTTGGCCTGAGGTGCCAGGCACCTGTAATCTTCTTCTACTGCTCCTGATGGGAGGGGGCCGTGTCCTTTTGCCCCCATTGCCCACTAATATAAATACCCGACTTGAGTTTAATAAAGTGGTCATTTACTCTTTGGTGAATGAGCAGGTCTCTTGTGTTCCTGTGCTTAAACCCTTAGGACAATCGTTCATTCTCATGGACTTGAGTCAGGAAAGTGTGCGCCTGAATCGGGCCTGGGTATCCACAGAAAAGTGCGGAGGCTAACAAGTAAACAAGGCAACTTCATAGCAATAGGGACAATAAGCTTCAGAGTTGAATTTCTAGACTTTGCTTGAGAATTGAAGATTCACGTTTTATATCACTAGTTCTTCAGTGGTGACAAGCATGATGATTTGAGTTGTATTTGGCCTGCAAGAATCTTTCCTGTGATCTAACTTCAAGGGTTCTAGAAAACACTATACAATCTTTCAAGGCATATAAAAAATTAAGCAATGCTACTCAGTTGCAGCATCAATTAACTACAACAATTACCATAATGTGAAGATATTAATGCACAAAGGTAAATTAAGTGCCACTAACATTTAAGGTGATCAAATTGCTGTCTAATCAGAATCAGGACCTATTTAACAGTGGGAGACTCATGTCTACTACAGAAAACTAGCCAACTTCCTGGAACCTTAGAGGAGAATCTACTGTTGCCATGCGTCTAGATGAGCATAATTTCTTAATAATTTTAAATTTATCTTTACATTCATTGGTAGGTGTAGCTACAAATCCTCATCAAATCTGACTCTCTTTACAGCAAATGAAATCCACAGAAAACCACAACTGAACACAATGTAGATAATAAAAATGGTGGAAATCTCAGACCCAAGACCCAATCTAATTAAAAACAGAATGTCATAGAGATGTTTTCAAATCAGTTTCATCTGCAGTAATTTTCTTATTAATTATTACACCTTTAAAGACAATAAGACATAATACTATGATTAACACTCTTATTTAGGTAATATGTGCATTCTTTTGCATTGTTTGGTGGTTTTCAATGCAACAATAAAATAATAAACACAACAATAGCAAGAACAAAATTAAAACATGACTATATATGTAAAACTAACACACTATCACTGCGCTATTTTAAACATATTACCATAATTTTTGTTTAAAAAGCTTCAAGTCCCTTTAACATCAAATTAAAGGATTATGAAAAGTATGTCTATTATTATTGTTGTTCAAGGCAGCCATTTCTAGTGTCACAGCAAGAATTCTGGTCTTCTGGTTCTTACAGTTCACTTCCCCTCTTCTGTCATGTTTTCTCACGCTTAGATGCAGGAGTTGAGTATAGGACCTATGACTTGGTGCTTAAATCTTCACAATGCCTTGTTATATATGTTATGTCCAGTTTCCAGTTGTGGTTTTCTTTAATAGTCTTCATTTGCAATAAAGAAAAGTTTACTTGATGGTATATGCAATGAAATCATATAGCTATATTCACAAATCAGCACAAAAGACTATTCAGTTTGCATTAAAATAACTGTCTTTATTTATTTATTTGTCTATAAATATAAGTCATCTATTATCTATCTATCTATCTATCTATCTATCTTTATATCATCTAACATCTATCTTTCAATCACCTACTATTATCTACTACATAGATAATAGTATCTTTATCTATCTATATATAGATATAGATATATATATCTTTCTATCTATCTATATCTATTTGTCTATCTTCTACCTATCAGCTATCTTTCTATCTATCCAACATATATCAACCATGTATCCACATATATATCTACCTATCATTGATCATTTATGCATCTGTGTATTTATATATGTGTTACCTTTGTACTTATCATCTATCATTTATGTATCTGTCTTACACATTCTATCTAATTACATACAAATAATAAACAAAGAAAAAGAGTCCATCATTTTGAGAAGGAAAAGTAACATGCGAGGGAATGGAAGAAAAAAATATGGGAGAATTTAGAAAGAGGAAAGGGAAAGGGGAAATGATGCACAAACATTTTAAATAAAATATATTAAATTTAGAAAGTATATATGATAGCATGGACACATTGAATGTTAAATGAATTTACGCAGTTGAAAAATTCTGATAACTGTGGACGAAGTTGTTCATTCAGTTGCACATAAGCCTAAGGCTCTACATTTTAAGTAAAACTCTTCTCAGTGCTGAAATAACATCCTTGTTCCTAAGACTGTATATGAGGGGGTTGAATGTGGGGGTTACAATCGTGTAGAACAGAGAGAGTATCTCATCAGTTACCACAGAATGAATCGAATTTGTTTTCCAGTAGTTAATAATACCTGAAGCAAAAAATAAAACCACTACCACCAGATGGGAAGAACATGTAGAGAAGGCTTTTGCTCGTCCTGTGGCTGTTGGTAACTTCAAAATGGTGGCAATGATTTTGCTATAAGATGCAAGTATCAGCATAAAGGGAAAAACAGCAAATAACATAACTGCTAAATAGACAGACAGCTCGTGCATTGAAGTGTCCCCACAGGCAAGCTTCAGAATTGGTGGAATATCACAGAAGTAGTGGTCTATTCTATTAGAATAACAGAAATGTAGAGAGAATATTTGACAAGTTTGTCCTATCTGGATTGGGATGCCACTAAGCCAAGAGCCGATGGCCATCTGAGAACACTTTGCTGGATTCATGACCAGAGGATAGTGCAGAGGGTTGCAGATGGCCACATAGCGGTCATAGGACATCACAGCCAGTAGGAAACACTCAGTAGTTGCCAGAATTAGGAAGAAAAACAATTGAATTGCACAGGCCAGTAGACAAATGCTTCTATCTTGAGTCCAAAGATTGTACAGAATCCTAGGAAGAGTGACAGATACATAACAGATTTCCAGAAATGAAAAATTGGCCAGGAAAAAATACATGGGCTTTTGTAGTGCAGGGTCAATTCTAACTATGACAATTATGAAGCTATTTCCTATTAAGATAATCATGTACATTATGGAGAACATTCCAAACAGAAATTCTTGTATGTTGGGAAGGTCAGAAAACCCAAGAAAGAGAAACTGGGTCACTGTAGTGGAATTATCCTGTTGCTTGTTCTCTGTGTATTCCATCTGCAGGGATGAGTCAAACAGAAATGCAAGTACTTCCTTGTCAATGTCTATTGTTTTATCTGTAAACAGAAATGTCATATACTAAATGCCTGAAACCCAGAGAATAGACTCTCAAACATGTGGTAAACTATGTTATTGATACTATCTATGTCTGTGAGAAATTTTATTTTATTTTAAATTTTGTTTTGTGACTAGAAGCTATTGTATGTTTTAGTTAATTAGAATAAGGCATGCCACTTTTAATTCCCATACACTCAGAGGCAGAACTCCCACCTAATCTCCTTTATGCAATGATTTCATTTTTTCAGTTTATGTGTTTTTATTATTCTATGTTTCATCTTTGTATTTATTATAAAGTTTTTTTCAATTTAATAAAGATTTACTTGCTATTTTAAAGTATTTCATGCAATAGTATTTAGTTTATTTTTCCTTTTGCACATCTTTCCAGATCGTTTCCATCTCCCCACTATTCAACTTTATGTTATTTCTCTCTTTCTTATCATCTTAAGAAATGAAAATAATTCCAAGAAAAAAAATAACGCATCAATATTCAAAAAAAGAAAAAAAAACAAAAGTCCACCAAAACTATCACAAAACATGGAGCCTAATTTGAGTCTTGCAAATCATGCTGAGCGTGATGT
The DNA here is from genome assembly GCF_982192425.1 of Myodes glareolus. NCBI lineage: Eukaryota > Metazoa > Chordata > Mammalia > Rodentia > Cricetidae > Myodes > Myodes glareolus. The sequence goes on from NC_142028.1 coordinate 2,324,609, forward strand.
GTTGTTTCTACCCAGTGACATTCTATTAGAGAATACAAACTTTCCCTTTTGGCGCAATTATTAATTTCAAATAATTGTTTGATTACTGGAGGGACATTATGGTTCCTTCTGCTTCTAAATGCTGGAATTTTGCTTCTTGTGAACCTGTGCTGTTGTACATGAGAAACTAACTTTTAAACATTTTTAAATTATGTAAATAAAGATATTTTCATTATCTAAATGTGATTTTCTCAAATCTTCTTTACTTCTTTATACCTGCACAACGTCATTACTAAATAATTATGAACTAACTGCCATGTATAATGAGTGCTAGTAATATGAAAATCCATGATTACATTTTATTGTAAAGGCCACAAAAATTAATATTCATCAGTTTTACAGAATTTATGTATTTTGTGGCATTCAGTTATAAATTTAGGTTGCAGAAAATAATTTTAATGTGATTTTGTTTTATGAACTGTGGCATTGGCATTGATGGTCAAAAGAAGACCTATGTAGGGTGTGCATTTCTATAGTTTGAATGTAGATCTGTTGTAGAAAAGAATTCAACCTCAGATAACATTGTGCTGTTCCCAAAATATTCATACATTCACTAATTGTCCTTATCCCTTTTATCTCATTAGTTCTATCTACTGCATTGTATTAGTTTGTAAGGGTTCATGCATGCCTTTCTTATTAAGTCCTTATTTATTCCAAGTATTTTCTTTTTTCTCTTGACCTGTATTATAATTTCATCAGCTATCATACATATATTTTTTCTATACTATGCATTTGGTGATGCATCCAGGCAATGACTATATGGAAATAGCATTAATTTCACATCCTCTTACAGAAATCACTCATAACATCAAATATTTTCAGTATTTGTTGAGCAATTTCTAAACTAATCATTATTAATTCAAAGGGAAATGTGAAATTCACTGCAAATAAGAAGCAGACCACAAGTCATATTTAAAGATTAATGTGTAGATGGTGTAGCAGGATGTTAGTTCTACAGCATATGAACAAGTTAGGAAACATGTGTTAAGTTAAAAATCCATGACTATTATCTGATGATCAAAATGTAAAAATACAATTTGTTCTTCACTTTGAAGTTTTTCATAATAAATATTAATGAACCTAAGGCAATAGTTAAAACCTGAAAATGCATTAAATGAAAATTTAATGAACAGAAACTAATAGGTAAGAGTTCACACTATGAATGTATGATGCTATAGTCATATATGTACAGCAAAAAATGTTTTCACTTTTCAACACCGCATAAGATTCATATAAATCTTTATTCAATCATTTAATTCAATATATAACAATTTATAGAGACAATAATTTAAAAAACTATATTCAATCCATTGAAAACAAGGAAGTATTATGTTTCTGAGTTTGTTCAGTCAAATATTTCTCTCAAAAGCTGCTTCCTTCAAAAGGGCACATACAGAAAATGCAACCTTCTCTTTTTACCATTTCGTGTGCTTACTCTTACACTTTTATCTCTCATAACTTACTGTTTAGGCAATATAGCATATCTCTACACTGAACTAAACCAGGTTCATAACATGTGATAACAATAAATAACACCTTGAACATATTTCCTATATATCTCTAGTATTATGTTGATTCAATGGTCAAATAAAAATTTAAATCCAACAAAATCTTAGCACAAAACATCCAGGAAATCTGATATACCATGAAAACTCAAAACATAAGAATAATAGGAATAGATGAAGAACTCCTGCTCAAAGGCACAGAAAATAAATTCATCAAAATCATAGAAGAAAACAACTTTCCCAACCTTAAAAAGGATATCCCTATGAAGGTACAAGCTCTCAGAACACCAAACTGACTGGATCAAAAAATAAAAAAAAATAACTTCTCTTGCCATATAATAATCAAACTGCAAAACATACAGAATAAAGGAAAAATATTAAGAACTACAAAGGAAAAAGGTCAAGCTAGACTGTATGCTGGGAAGAAGAAGGTTGAAGTCAAAGAGACGCCGTGGAGCCGCTGGAAATTGACATGCTAAAACTTTGCATGTAAACCACAACCTCATAGTGATATGCAGATGAATAGAAATGGGTTAAATTAATAAAAGAATTATCCAACAAAAAGCTAGAAAAATGGGCCAAGCAGTGATTAAATTAATACAGTTTCTGTGTGACTATTTCAGGGGTCTGGGTGGCTGGGAAACAAGTGGCTAGGTGTCCATACAAAAAAAGTGACAAAAAGATCATACTAGTAATTTAACAACACACCTGAAAGATCGAGAACAAACACACACAGGAGGATTAGAGGATAAGAAATAATAAAATTGAGGGCTAAAATCCAAAAAGTAGAAACCAATAAAATGGTACAAAAAAATCAATGAGACAAGAAACCGGTTTTTTGAGAAAATCAACAAGATAGACCAATCCTTATTCAAACTAAACAAAAGGCAAAGAAAGAAAATCCTATTGACAAAGTTAGAAATAAAAAGGGGGACGTAACAGAGGAGGAGGAAATGTTGAGGATCATTAGGTCATAGTATAAAAACTTGTACTCCACAAAATTGGAAAATGTAAAAGAAATGGATAATTTTCTGGATAGACCATATACCAAAATTAAATCAAGACCAGGGGAACAATTTAAATAGACTTATAAACTGTAAGGAGATAGAAGGTGTCATCAAAAGCCTCCTAAATAAAAATAAAGCTCAGGGTCAGATGGTTTTAGTGAAGAAATCTATCAGAACTTCCAAGAATAACTAAAACCTATACTCCTCAAATTGTTTCACAAAAGAGAAACAGAAGGAACTTTTCCAAACTCGTTTTCTGAGGCTACAGTTACCCAGAGATGAAAATCACAAAAAGACTCAACCAAGAAAGAGAATTAAGAACAATCTCGCTCATGAACATAGATGCAAAAATACTCAATAAAATACTGGCAAACTGAATCCAGAAATACATCAAATTAAGAAAAAAATCATCCACCATGATCAAATCAGCTTCATCCCAGAGCTGGAGGGATGGTTCAACATGCGAAAATCTATCAAAGTAATCCGTTATATAGATAAACTGAAAGAAAAAAAGTAATGATCATCTCATTAGATGCTTACAAAGCATCTGACAAAATCCAACACCCATCTCCCATTCATGATAAATATCTTGGATAGATCAGGGACACATTTCTAAACATAATGAAAGCAATTTACAGCAAACTGACAGCCAACATCAAATTAAAAGGGGAGCAACTCAAAGCAATTTTACTAAAATTAGAAACAACAATAAAAAGGTTGTCCACTTTCTCCATATCTCTTCAACACATATGTTGAAGTTCTCATTATAACAATAAGACACCAAAAAGATATCAAGGGTATTCTCAATGGAAAGGAAGAAGTCAAATTTTCATTATTTGCAGATGATATGATAGTATATACAAGTGACCCCAAAAACTATACCAGGGAACTTACAGCTGATAAATACCTTCAGTAATGTGGCAGGATATAAGATCAACTCAGAAAATTTGTAGCCCTCCTATAAACAAATACTAAATGGGCTGAGAAAGTAATCAGTGAAACATCATCTTTCACAATATCCACAAATAACACAAAATATCTTGGGGTAACACTAATCAAAGAAGTAAAAGATATATTCGAGAAGAACTTTTTGTCTTTGAAAAAAGAAATTGAAGAATCTAGAAAATGGAAAGATCTTCCATGTTCTTGGATAGACAGGATCAGCATAATAAAAATGGCAATCCAACCAAAAGAAACCTAGAGATTCAGTGCAAAAACCGTCAATATCTCAGCACAAATCTTCACAGATTTTGATAGAGCAATAATCTGTTTCATATGGATAAAATTTTCAAGGTAGCCAGAAACTTCTAGAGACATCACGATCCCTGACATCAAGCTCTATTACACAGCTACAGTATTGAAAGCAGCTTCATACTGGAATAAAAAGGAGAGGTTGACCTATGGAATCATATCAAAGATGTGGATATTAATCCAGACATATAGAACACCTGACTGTTGACAAAGAAGTCAAAATTATATAAGGGACAAAAAAGGAAGAATTATCAACAAATAGTCCTGGCATAACTGGATATAAACATGTAGAAGAATGAAATTAGATTCATATCCATATCTATCCTCATGCACAAAACTAAAGTACAAAGGGATTAAAGACTTAAATATAATTCTGACTACACTAAACCCGATAAAAGAGAAAGCGGGAAGTAGTCATCAATGTATGGGCACAGGCGACCTCTTTCTAAATATATCCCCAGCAGCACAGACACTGAGAGCAACAATAAATAAATGAAACCTCCTGAAACTGAGAAGCTTCTGTAAAGCAAAGGACACAGTCAACAAGACAAGAAGTCATTCTACTGAATGGGAAAAAATCTTCACCATGCCCAAATCAGACAAAGAACTGACCTCCAAAGTATATAAAGTACTCACAAAATTAGACATCAAAGTTTCATAGAACACAATTGAAAAATGGAGTATAGAACTAAACAGAGAATTCTCAACAGAAGAATTCCAAATAACCAAAAGACACTTAAGGAAATGCTCAACATACTTAACCATCAGGGAAATGAAAATTAAAACAATTCTGAGATACCATCCTACACCTGTCAGAATGGCTATGATAAAAAACACCAATGATAACTTATGTTGGAGAGAATATGGAGTGAGAGGAACACTCTTCCATTGCTGGTGAAAATGCAAACTTGTAACATCACTTTGGAAATCAGTATGGTGGTTTCTCAGAAAATTGGAAATCAACCTACCTCAAGAACCAGCAATACCACTCTTGAGCATATGCCCAAAAGATGTTCAATCATACTACTAAGGCATTTGTTTAACTGTGTTCATGGCTGTAGGTACCAAGGTCTTTTTCCCTTCTTCCTGGCAATTCGCAGGGCCTTGTGACCTCTGGCTCCCTGGAGATTCTGCACTAGCACTGGCTTGAGGGGATAGCTTAGGAAGAACCTGGCTCTCTTTGTTATGGTGATTCCACCTGTATTCAAGGTTCTAGCAGTGGGCTCCACATGCCTGGCCCCTCCCAGCTGATTCTGCCTGAGGCGCTGGGGCCTTTAATCTCCTTCTCCTGCCTCTGATGGGAGGAGGCCTTGCCCTTTTGATCCCCCTTGCCCACTTCTATAAATACCCGACTTGAGTTTAATAAAGTGGCCATTTACTTTTTGGTAAGTGAGCAAGGTCCCGAGTTCAGGAAGGCGCGCGCGCCTGGATCAGGTGTGGGTATCCACAGAAGAGGTGGGGTCCTACACATGGCAGCATTATTTGTATAGCCAGAACCTGCAAACAACCTAGATGACCCTCATCCAAAGAATAGATAAAAATAATGTGGTATATTTACACATTCAAGTACTGCTCAGCAGAAAAAAAAATGATATCTTGAAGTTGGGATGCCAATGGATGAAACTAGATCTTTAATGAGGTAACCCAGATGCTAAAAAATGAAAATGGTATGTACCTACTAATAAGAAGATAATAGCTCTAAACAAATAATATTGAGCCTATAGTTCATGATCCTAGAGTTCTATTAACAAAGTAAACCCTAAGAATAAGGTACATATATCTAACCTCAAAAGTGGAAAATATAAGATTGCCTGAAAAAATTGGGAACATGGAAGTGGGAGGAGAAGAGAAGGAAGAAGAGGAAGAGTGAAGGGGAGGGAAAAGAAGAACTTGAGGAAATGAGATAATCAAAATTGAGGAAAGACAGAGATGAGGGGAAGAAACGGTTTCTTGATTGAGGGACAATTTTGGGGTTAGCAAAAAAAAAACTGGCTCTAGAGAAATTCCCAGGGATGCACAATGATGATCTCAGCTAAGACACTAAGCTACAAAGGAGAGACTGCCCAAACTAGCTTTGCCCTGTATTCAGACTGATGAATATCTTAAATATCACAATTGAACTTTCATTCAACAACTGTTGGAAACAGAGGCAGAGACCCATATAGTAGTATTGGACTGAGTCCCCAAAATCCAGTTTCAGAGTGGAAGGAGTGAGAATATAAACAAAGATATCAAGACCATGGTGAGTACACACACTGAAACAGGTCCCTACAAACTCATGGAATCTGAACAGTTTACTACTGAACCATCCCTAGGTCAAAGAAGAAATAAAGAGAGAAATTAAAGTCTTCCTTGAATTCAATGAAAATAAAGTCACAACATACCCAAACCTATGGGAAACTATGAAAGCAGTGCTAAGAGGAAAGTTCATAGCACTAAGTGCCCACTTAAAAAAAAACAGAGAAAGCACAAGTTAGAGACTTAACAGCACACCTGAAAGCTCTAGGAAAAAAAAGAAGCAGACTCACCCAGGAGGAGTAGAAGACTGGAAATAATCAAACTGAGGGCTGAAATCAACAAAATTGAAACACAGAAAACAATCCAAAGAATCAATGAAACAAAAAGTTGGTGCCTGGAAAAAATCAACAAAATTGATAAACCCCTATTCAAACTAATCAAACGGCAGAGAGAACATGCAAATTAACAAGATCAGAAATGAAAAGTGGGACATAACCACAGACTCAGAGGAAATTCAGAGAATCATTAGATCTTACTACAAAAGCCTGTATGCCACAAAATTGGAAAATGTGGAAGAAATGAACACTTTTTCAGATAAATACAACTTACCAAAATTAAGTCAAGACCAGGTGAGCAGTTTAAATAGACCTGTAAGTCACGAGAAAATAGAAGCTGTCATCAGAAACCTCCCAACCAAAAAAAGCCCTAGCCTAGATGGTTTCAATGCAGAATTCTATCAGATCTTCCAAGTAGAGTTAATACTTATACTCCTTAATGTGTTTCACAAAATAGAAACAGAGGAGTCATTGCCTAACTCGTTTTATGAAGCTAAAGTCACCCTGATACCCAAACCATACAAAGACTTAACCAAGAAAGAGAAATACAGACCAATTTCACTGATATGTTTCCTTAGTACAAACTCTACATAATTTTCTTCAATTGTTTTGACGTATCTGGTTTTATGTTTCTAACAATTGGAAAACATTTTTGAAAACCTTTAAAATTGAGTAATTACAGATAGAAGAAGAAAAGAAATAGGCATTTAGGATAAATCTAGGAATATTGGATTCATGAACCTTATCTTTATTTACCTGGTATTTTTTATGGAATGCTGACTTCTATTACTTTAGCTATTGCTGTATTAACATTTAATATTTGACATGAAACATTTAACATATATTACCATTTAACATCAATCAGAGTACAATGAACACTTTTATTTTTCTGAACCAGTGTATAAATAAAATTCGAGGTGGGAAATAAAAAAATGATATTTCTTTAAAGCACAAAGGAATATGCAGTTTTTGCAGATTAATATACTTTTAATGTTACCTTTTAAAGGTCAGGAACCCTTTGGATAACAATAGTTTTGCTAGCTACTCCAATAATAATCATCAATATTTTAATCATCTGCTCTACATGTGGAAATCCAGATTTATCACGAGAAGTTTAAATATATTTCTAGTCAAAATATGAATTGACCTGTTACATATTAGCACATGAGATAAGAATCTTAATGATCATATCTTTAATCAACTGTCCTTTTATTAAAAGTTTGCATTTGTTTTTATTTGATCTAATAAATATTGTTTTTTAAAACAGTAAAATGTCAATCTAAAATAGCATTTGCAGTTATAAAAGCCAAATTCAACGACTCCTTTTCATTATCTTGTGTGATTTCACTCTAATGCTGATACTAAAAAATAAGAGTACAGGTACAAGTAATTTGCTATTTGCCAAACGCATCAAAGAAATCATTTTGTAAATAAATAAAGTGTTCTTACCTTTCTTAATCATTAATTTCAAAAACTGATGAAGAAATTAGTTTAAATATGCTTAGAATTCATGCTTTGTCAGAGACTGGTAATAATATATATTCTATTGGTGAAAAACACACTACATTTTCAGTTGGCCATCATCACTTCTCTGGGGAAAAATTTCTTTCCCATGTTACTTTTTAATTGAATGAAACAAAATTTTCTTGCTACTTAGGGAGTTTAACATAAGAATAAATTTATTAAATCAAGAAAATATCCCTTGAGTTATCATTACTATATACCCTTAGTCTTTCTATTTTTTGTGTAATTATTAAAAAAACACAAATTCTGAGAGGAGAAAAATGAAGTAAAAGGAAAGCATGATAATTTGTTCTCTTTTTGAAACATTTGGATTCATCCCAATGACAGTTACATATGAAGGAAGAATTTTGACACTGATCTGTTTTCCCAATTCTTTGTCTCTTTAAACCCATATATTCACTCAGTTGTACATACACACACACACACACACACACACACACACACAGAGAGAGAGAGAGAGAGAGAGAGAGAGAGACAGAGAAAGAGAAAGAGAGAGAAAGAATAAAGAGAAATTTAGAAAATTCTTTGTTCTCATTAATAACTTTACTGCATTTTATGTATCTTCAGAAAATTACTTAAGTGAACCCTAATTTGTCATAATTTACTAGATAAGTAGTAGTATGTATTCACAGAATTATTGTATTGATTTTTATAATATATAATTATGTTTTGGTACTATTTATGTAATCAAATCATATTTTTTCATAATAATTCTTACTTATTGTACATAAACTATGATTTCTGTACACTTATTTTAATATAACAGCTATATACCTAAGTACATTTAGGGGATTGAAGTCACTATATTATGAGCAGTTTTCAAGTATGTGCAAAATCACTACTAAGATTCTTAGCCCAAGAGAAAAATTTTAAAGACAAACACTAGAACATTTTATGGTAAGTGATTCCTTTGGTTAGTCATATTTAGACCAAGCTCTTTACATGTAGAGATATATAAGCTTTTGTTATTTCACTTACGGCTGATTATCAGTATGCCAGTGTGTTTAAATATTGCTGTCACTAATTCATGAAAGTAAAATTTATTATTTCCTAATAAGTGATACAACAACGCATGGCTTTGTAACTTAGACAATGACTCATGTTAGAAGTTCTATTATGTGGATGAATATTACTCAGAGTTTAATAAAACTTAATATAGAATTGAATTGTAATTTGTGATATATATTTTATACATAAACATACAAGCAAATTAGTTTCAACATTACATGTAAGATTTACTTTTTAAAAGCTGTTAATGTAAAAATGAGTATGAATAGAACTAAAAATGAATAATTCTAGAAATTGTTTTATACACATATGAAAAGTATACTCAATAGTTACAGCTCAAGTAATATTCTAATAATTTATTAAAATAATAATCATAACAAATTTTTCTAACAGGGCATAAGTAATAAAAGAAATGAAACCAAGCAAAACAAAACAGCATCCATGAAGACCACCACGTGGTCCACAAATTTATTGACAAGGGAAATATCAGTAGAATAACCAAAGTGGTTTATGTCGCGGGAATCAAGAGATGTTATAAAATATGAGATGTCTCTCCTGCTTGTAATGGGATTTTCCTGATAAAGGATTCATCCACCAGCTAAGCACACATGTTACAGAGTATGAATTATGACTCCATAATAGTGTAGAAGATGTAAATGGCTAAATAATGGTCATAGATCATCACAGCCAGGAAGAAGCACTCTTTGAGCCATAGGATAAGAGAGAAGCACATTTGTGTAGCTCAGTCAAGGAAAGATATGATTCTTCTCTGGGTACCAAGGTTGAAGACTATTCTAGGAAGTGTAATTGATACATAACATATCTTTAAAAATGAAAAATTGCTAAGGAAAATAATACCCTTGTGATTACTACAGTGGTGCTCTTGACCAAGATTATAAATTAATACTTGAAAATGAACAGACCACAAAGAAACCACAGAATCTGAGAAATATCAGAAAATTTCCAAAGCAAAATCCTATAGGTTGATATGATTTCCTTCTAGTGGTTTTGGTTTTGGGTTTATTATGAATGAGATTCAGTTAACACTGATTATATAGTTTTTCTTTAGGACAAGAAACAATCAGATATTAGATCATGAATATTAAATTCATGATCATAGTATTTATTTTCTACTGTAAAATGTAAATTTCACTGGAACAAATTTAGAAACTATATATGATTTGCAAATACAAGTTTAATACTTTTATCTTTTCTTTTTTAAATTTTACTTTATTTATTTTACATACTGACTGCAATCCTCCTCCCATCCATAATCCCTCTCCCTCTATCTGTCCCCACCCAGCCCCATCGAGTCCTCAGAAATTGTGAGGCCTCCAAAGTGGAGTTAACTATATATGCAGTTGAGCAGGACCAAACAGCTCCCCACTACATCAAGACTCGGCAAGAAAACTCCACCATAAAGAATGAGTATCAAAAAGCCAATTCACACACCAGGGAGAGATCCTGGTGCCAATGCCCCTCCAAACATATCAAGCTGCACAAATATCTCTCACATCTAGAGGGACTAGTTTGTTCACATGTAGGCTCCACAGTTTTTCTCTTGATTTTGTGATTTCCCATGAGCTTGGTTAAGCTGTCTTTATTTATTCTTAAGTTGAGGGGCATGTAGGTTGATTCAGGCTCCAGGTATTATGCAGAATGCTGCTATAAATATAATTGAACAAGTGTCCAGGTAATATGATTGAGCATCCTTTAGGTATATGCCCAAGAGGGTATTGATAAATCTTGGGGTAGATTGATTCCAAGTTTTCAGAGAAACTTACATGCTGATTTCCAAAGTGACTGTGTAAGTTTGAACCCTCATAAAGAGTGGAAAAGTGTTTCCCTTACTCCACATGCACATTAACATAAAGTGTCATCAGTGGTTTTTTTTTTTTAATCTTATCCTTCCCTACAAGTGTAAGACGCTATCTCAGAGTTGCCTTGAGTTTCATTTCCTTCATGACTTAGGATGCTGAGTAATTCATTAAATGTTTTTCAGCCATTTGAAACTTCTGTTGAGAATTCTCTGTTTAGATCTGAACAGCATATTTTATTTGGATTATTTAGTATTTTGAGTTCAGTTTCTTGAGTTCTTTATATAATTTTGATATCAGTAACCTGTCAGTCATGGGTTAGTAAAGAAGACATTTTCTGATTCTGTATGTTTGTTTTATTTGCGTTTTAATTTGGCTTATATAAGTTCCTCCATTTCAGAAGGTCCCATTTATTAATTATTGCTCTCAGTATCTATGGTACTGTTTTACATTTAGGAAATAATCCTCTGTGCAAATACATTGAAGGCAACTTGCAACTTTCTCTTCAATCAGATTCAGTGAAAATGGATTAACTTTGAGGACTTCGATACACTTGGACATGTCTTTTTTTTGCATCGCAATAGATGTGGATCTATTTGCATTTTTCTCTATGTTGTCATCCAGTTAAACCAACATCATTTGTTCAAGATGCTTTCTTTAATCCATTATACCATTTTGACTTCTTTGTCAAAAATCAGATATGTGAACTAATGTCAGGGTATACAATTTGAATTCATTCATCAATGAGTCTGTTTTTTATTCCAATACCAAACTGTTTTTTGTTACTATAGCTTTAGAGTGAGTTTGAAATCAGGAATGACAAGAAACACGAGTTCTGACAGCAGAAACATAATGAAGTGGTAACCATAATAATTAGTTATTTTCCACTTTTTGAAGTATTTTGGATAGATCTCAAAGACCCCTACATATGAAGGAAGAATTTTGCTACTCAACTAGTTTCTCAGTCCTTTAGCTCCTTCTTAAAACCATGTAGTCACTCAGTTGCATACACATACACAGACACACAGAGACACAATCATGCACACAAAAACATTTAAAGAAGTAAAGTAAATCCTGTGCTCAATGCTTTAATTCTGAGGAGGAGCATGCAGAACATAAACCCTTTTTATCTGAGTAATAACTAAATATGCCATGCAGCACAGTGCAAGGCCTGGAAATATCTCTATGTAAGGCAGTGGGAAAATGCAATGCTCTCCAGACTGTGCTCCTAGCTGACTAGATCCTACTGCCTGCCCAGGCTGGGAGTACTGAGCCCTATGCTGCTGCACACTGCGTCCCCGTCTGTGCTCTATGTTCTAGAATTTACTTCGCGAGTTTGAAACAAGGGGGTTGGAGGTTGAAATACACAAACACACAGAGAGACAGACAGACACACGGACGTTTAATCAGTGGTAAGAAGCCCTTTATTCAAAAGCACCATGGAGACTTATATACTCAACAGTCAAGTGGGCCAACAGGTGAAAATCATATCCTCTGATCCTCAAGGCAAGGCACAGCTTTTAGTAACGCTAATCAGAAGGCTCTAGCATTGAAGAATAATTGAAAGCCAGGACTCCAAATGGTCCCAACATCTCCCCCCTAGTGTTTTTATAAAACAGAAGACCCTTCTGTCCTAGGTCATTTCAGAAGAGTAAATACTTGCCCATCTTTGGGAGGCCCCTTCCCTGCCTTAGGCAGGCCCTCTTCTGTAGAAGAAGTTTTCATTGTTTGTACAGTATTTGCAACCAAACCTGGGGTATGTTCGAGTTACTGGCCAACAGGCTCAGAACAACTTGTTAAGTGACCAGACAATATGCTGCATTCTCATAGGTTGTATGATCTTACACAGAATTCAGAGATGAATGCCCATGGCAACAGGCATTAAGATTGCCAGCAATAGGGTCCCTAATCACCACTGGATCCAGCCTCCCATTTGGGTTATGGTATTCTACCAACCCTTTTGCTAAAACAGGGCACACAGGTATCAACAATCTGGTGAGATAATTGTAACATTTCAAGGGCTATTCAAGTAACCATTGAGTTGTTTCACCACATAAGAGGCATTAGCAATATTAACAGATGTCACACAAATGGAATGATAAAAGTGTGAACAAGACATTTGTTGTACTAGCCATAAGTCCACCTGCTCCTATAATATGGCAGTCTGTTGATTTAATTTGGAAAGTCCAAATTTAATGTGTACATTCAGGGCATCCTGAGTCTGGAGAGCATCATTGACTTGTCTCGCCAGTTTATCCACGGTGTCCGACACCAACAATATTTGTGCTATTGCCAGTCCTGCAACCATGGCTGCAGCAACAACCACCACAGTGACAGCAACCACTGCAGCTGTCTATCCAAAATCTCGTTTCTCTCGATACAGGGTCATCTCAATTTACTCAGTCTCTTTGGTAATTGGCAGTGGTATGATGGCTGGTACCTGAACTAATAAAACAGCACTGAAGTGGTCATCCCAGCAGTCGCTCAGGCCACAGTTTCTGAAAGAACAACCATGAATACCTTTTCCCTCAAAGGTGCTATTCCATACTACAAAAAGGGAAAGAAAAAAGAAAGAAAGAAAACTAAAACAAACACAGGATTTAATAGTGCCTGGGCTCTCAGAGAAACATTCTAAAACAAAAGATAGGAACTACACTCACTTGTATAGGATTTCTTTAAAGTAATATTCATAGCCCCCCAAAATGTAACAAAGCATAAAGCATTCACAAAGGAAAAGGTTTGATTAATAGAAACCTGTTCTATCACCATATTGCTTAAAGCAGTTCCAGCAATATAGTTTGAGGAATAAAAAGATGAATACAAAGAACTACCTTGGCTCACTGACCAATACAAGGGGGTTCCTTACCATGCTTCACACAGTGCTTTCCACTTGATGGGGACTCACCAGGAGGTTTATCAAGAGAATGACAGGCGTCATTCTCAGGCTCATCACAGGATCCTTTCCCATTTGTTGAAGGTGGTATCATTTTCTCAACTGCATATTTCTAAATTCTTTCTTAAACAAACAACAACCAAATAACAGGTATTGATTGGTATTAATAGATATGTGAACTTATGTCTGGGTCTTCAGTTCTACGACTTACTGATCTACTTTAATTCTTTTTTTTTTTTGAGGCAAGGATTCTCTGTAGCTTTAGAGCCTTCCCTGGAGCCAGCTCTTGTAGACCAGGCCATCCTTGAACTCACAGAGATCTGCCTGCCTCTACCTCCTGAGTGCTAGGATTAAATGCATGTGCCACCACCGCCCAGCTGATCTGCTTCAATTCTGTAGATTCTGTAGATCCAAGTGTTTGTTTTCATTCCAAGACATATTGTTCTTATTACTAAAGCTCTTTACTTCAACTTTAGGTCAGGCAATACTCCGAGCAATAATAGTTAGCAATAATAATTAGAATTGTATTATCTATCTTCTGTTTTGTGGTTCCACATGAGTCTAAAAATGGTTATTTCATGTTTTGTAAAGAATTATGTTGGAATTTGGATGGAGACGGCAGTCTGTAGATTTCTTTAGTTAGGATGATGATTCTCACTATATTAATACCCCAGAGCTATGAGCATAGGATATCTCTCCGTCTCCTGATATCTTTTGCTGATCCTATCTTCAGTGACTAAATGTTTTTAATTACACAGTTCTTAACACTTTCTTAATTAGACTGATACCAAGATAATTTATTTTATTTGTGGCTAATGTGAATGGTGTTGTTTCATGATTACTTTCTCAGACCAATTATCATTTCTGTATAGGAGGGCTACTGATTTTTGTAAATTTTGAATTCAGATACTTTGCTGAAAGTGTTTATCTGCCATAGGAGTATCCCAATGGAATTATCTTTTCTTTTCTTTTTTTTCTTTCTTTTTTTTTTTTAGGACAGGGTTTCCATGTGTTGCTTTGGTGCCCATCAAGGAACTAGCTATTGTAGACCAGGCCGGTCTTGAAATCACAGAGATCAACCTGTCTCTGCCTCCAGAGTGCTGAAATTAAAGACATGCACCACAACCACCTGGCTCCCAGTGTAATTTTAGGGGGCACATATGTATGCTATCATATCATCTGCACATAAGGATAATTTGACTTTTTTTACTCAGTTTGTTTCACTTTAATGTGTTTTGTTTTCTTATTGTTGTGCCTCAGTCTTCAAGAATAATATTGAATACATAAAGGGAGTGTGGGTAACCTCGTCTTGCTCCTGATTTCATTAGAATTGCTTTTAGTTTCTCTCCATTTAAATTGATACTGCATATGGGCATTCTATAAAAAGCATTTATTATTTTTTTGTATTTCTGTTTTACCCTTATGTCTGGTACTTTTATCATGATCGGTGTTGGATTTTGCCAAAGGCCTTTTCAACATCCCATAATATGATCATGTGTTTTCTCTCTTTCAGGCTGTTTGTATCATAGATTAAATTTACTGAGTATGTATGTTGATCTATCCCTCCATCTTTAGGATAAACAGTTTATTAGGTTGTTAAATTAAGTTTGTAAGCATTTAACTGATAATTGGTAACTGTTGTGTCTATTTTGTAAGGGAAATTTGTTGACTGAGTTTTCTGTCCTGCTCGGTTCCCACGATGTTAAATCCCAAAGAAGTCACACAGAGGTCTATATTATCATAAACTGATTGGCCCATTAACTCAGGCTTGTTATTAACTCTTATAACTTATATTAGCCCATTATTAGCCCAATATTTTTTTTTAAGTTTATTAAATTATAAAAGTTTCCATTTCCGCCCCTCCTCCCAACACCCTCCCACTTTCCCCACTCCCTCTCCTCCTCCCTCTCCATCCCTAAGAGTAGTCAGGGTTTCCTGCCCTGTGGGAAGTTCAAGTTCCTCCCCCCTCCCTCCAGGTCCAGGAAGGTGAGTATCCAAACAAACTGGATCCCAAAAATCCAGTATATGCAGAGGAAACAAGTCCCAGTGTCATTGTCAATGGCTTTTCAGAAAGACTCCGGGCCAGCCACATTCAGAGAATCCGGCCACATTCAGAGAATCTGGTTAGATCACGTGCTCCTTCAGTTCCAGTCCAGCTGGCCTTGGTGAACTCTCATTAGATCAGTCCCCTTGTATCAGTGGGTGATGGCGCCCATCGCAGTCCTGATTTCTTTTTTCATTTTCTTTATCCTTCTGCTCCTCATTTGGACCATGGAGGGCTCCGTCCGGTGCTCCAATATGGGTCTCCGTCTGTATTGCCATACAACGTCGGATGAAGGTTTCCTCTGCTCTTGCCTTCTTTGTTCACGTTCTCCTTCCTTCTGTCTCTCCTTTGGACCTAGGGAGCTAGGTCCAGTGTTTCGACGTGGGTCTCTGCCTCCATCTCCTTCCATCGCCAGATGAGGGTTCTATGGTGATATGCAAAATGTTCATCAGTATGGTTGTGGGCCAAGGCCGGTTCAAGCATCCTCTCCTCTGTCCAGAGAACAATCTGGGGATCTCTCCTTGGACCTGGGATCCCCTTTATACTCAAGTCTCTTGTAAACCCTAAAATGACTCCTTTAGTAGAGGTATATACTACCCTGATCCCATATCTATCCATTCTCCCTCCCCCCCATTTCAGTCCCCCGATCTTTCCCCATTCCTCCCCTACTCCCTTCTCTCTAACCCTCTCCCCTTCCAACAGTCTCCCCACCCCCCCATGCACCTGAGGTTACCTGGCACTCTTGTCTATTTCCAATCTCCAGGAGGATAGCTACATGATTTTCATCAGGTTCACCTTCTTATTTAGCTTTTCTAGGATCACAAATAATAGGTTCAAAGACCTTTAATTACGGTTAGATTCCACTTATGAGTGAATACATACCATATTCCTCTTTTTGGGTCTGGCTTACCTCACTCAGTAAAGCATTTTCTATTTCCATCCATTTGCATGCAAAAGTCAAGATGTCATTGTTTTTCACCGCTGAGTAAAACACCAATGTATATATGTTCCACACCTTTTTTAACCATTCTTCTATTGAGGGGCACCTAGGTTGTTTCCAGGTTCTGGGTATTACAAATAGTGCTGCTATGAACATAGTTGAACAAATGCTTATGTAATATGTTAGGGCGTCTCTTGGGTATATTCCCAAGAATGGAATTGCTGGGTCCTGAGGGAGGTTGACTCCCAGTTTCCTGAGAAACTACCACACTGATTTCCACAGTGGCTGCACAAGTTTGCATTCCCACCAACAATGGATGAGTGTTCCCCTCATTCCACATCCTCTCCAGCATAGGCTATCATTGGTGTTTTTGAGTTTGGCTATTCTGACAGGTGTAAGATGATACCTCAAAGTTGTTTTGATTTGCATTTCCCTGATCACTAAGGAGGTTGAGCATGACCTCAAGTGCCTTTTAGCCATTTGGAGTTCATCTGTTGTGAATTGTCTGTACAGTTCAGTACCCCATTTTTTAATTGGGTTAATTAGAGTTTTAGTGTCTAGTTTCTTGAGTTCTTTGTATATTTTGGAGATCAGACGTTTGTCTGTTGAGGGGTTTGTGAAGATCTTCTCCCAGTCAGAAGGTAGCCTTTTTGTCTTACTGATAGTGTCCTTTGCTTGACAGAAGCTTCTCAGTTTCAGTAGGTCCCATTTATTTATTGTTTCTTTTATTGTCTGCGCTCCTGGGGTTCTGCTTAGGAACTGGTCTCCTGTGCCTATGTCTTGTAGACTACTTCCTACTTTCTCTTCTATCAGGTTCAAAGTGGTCGGATTGATGTTGATGTCTTTAATCCATTTGGACCTGAGTTTTGTGCATGGTGATAGATATGGATCTATTTTCATTCTTCTACAGGTTGACATCCAGTTATGCCAGCACCATTTGTTAAAGATGCTATCCTTCTTCCATTGTATAGCTTTAGCTCCCTTGTCAAAAATCAGGTGTTCAAACGTTTGTGGGTTAATACCTGGGTCTTCTATTCGATTCCATAGGTCGACTTCTCTGTTGTTATGCCAATTCCAAGCTGTTTTCAATACTCTTGCTCTGTAATAGAGTTTGAAGTCAGGGATGGTAATGCCTCCAGAAGTTCTTTTATTGTATAAGATTGTTTTGGCTATCCTGGGTTTTTTGTTTTTCCATATAAACTTGATTATTGTGGACAGCCTGTCGTGTTCCTGATTTTAGTATAAAGGCTTTGAGTTTCTCTCCATTCAATTTGATGTTAGCTGATGGCTTGCTGTATATTGCTTTTATTATATTTAGGTATGATCCTTGTATCCCCAGTCTCTCCAACACCTTTATCATAAATGGGTGTTGAATTTTGTCAAATGCTTTTTCAGCATCCAATGAAATGATCATATGGTTTTTTTCTTTCAGTTTATTTATATGATGCATTACATTGATAGATTTGCGTATGGTGAACCAGCCCTGCATCTCTGGGATGAAGCCCACTTGATCATAATGGATAATTTTTCTAATGTATTCTTGGATTCGGTTTGCCAGTATTTTATTGAGTATTTTAGCGTCAATGTTCATGAGTGAGATTGGTCTGTAATTCTCTTTATTGGTCGTGTCTTTGTGTGGTTTTGGTATCAGGGTAACTGTAGCCTCATAAAAAGAGTTTGGCAATGATTCTTCTGTTTCTATATTGTGAAATACATTAAGGAGTATAGGAATTAGCTCTTCCTGGAAGTTCTGGTAGAATTCTGCATTGAAACCATCTGGTCCTGGGCTTTTTTTGGTAGGGAGATTTTTAATAACAGCTTCTAATTCTTCACGACTGACAGGTCTGTTTAGATTGTTCACCTGGTCTTGGTTCAACTTTGGTATATGGTACTTATCTAAAAAAATGTCCATTTCTTGTACGTTTTCCAACTTTGGGGCATATAAATTTTTTTAGTAAGATCTAATGATTCTCTGGATTTCCTCTGTGTCTGTGGTTATGTCCCCCTTTTCATTTCTGATCTTATTAATTTGCATGTTCTCTCTCTGCCGTTTATTAATTTGGATAGGGGCTTGTCGATCCTGTTGATTTTCTCCAAGAACCAGCTTTTTGATTCATTGATTCTTTGGATTGTTTTCTGTGTTTCTATTTTGTTGATTTCAGCCCTCAGTTTGATTATTTCCAGTCTTCTACTCCTCCTGGGTGAATCAGCTTCTTTTTTTTCTAGAGCTTTCAAGTGTGCTGTTAAGTCTCCAATGTGTGCTTTCTCCGTTTTCTTTAATTGGGCACTTAGTGCTATGAACTTTCCTCTTAGCACTGCTTTCATAGTGTCCCATAGGTTTGAGTATGTTGTGTTTTTATTTTCATTAAATTCAAGGAAGACTTTAATTTCTTTCTTTATTTCTTCCTTGACCCAGGGATGATTCAGTAGTTGACTGTTCAACTTCCATGAATTTGTTGGCTTCCTGGGGGTAGCACTGTTGTTGAATTCTAACTTTAATCCATGGTGGTCTGACAAGACACAGGTGGTTACTAATTTTTTTTGTATCTGTGGAAGTATGCTTTGTTACCCAGTATGTGGTCAATTTTCAAGAAGGTTCCATGAGCTGCAGAGAAGAAGGTATATTCTTTCCTATTTGGGTGGAATGTTCTATAGATGTCTGTTAAGTCCATTTGATTCAATGCCTCCAATAATTCTCTTATTTCTCTGTTAGGTTTCTGTCTGATTGACCTGTCCATTGGTGAGAGAGGAGTGTTGAAGTCTCCTACTATTAGTGTGTGTGGTTTGATGACTGCCTTGAGTTCTAGAAGTGTTTCTTTTACATAAGTAGGAGGCTTTATATTAGGGGCGTAGATATTCAGGATTGAGACTTCCTCCTGATTAATTGTTCCTGTTATGAGTATAAAATGTCCATCTCCATCTCTTCTGATTGATTTTAGTTTGAAGTCTATTTTATGGAAATTAGAATGGCCACACCTGCTTGTTTCTTAGGTCCGTTTGCTGAAAAACTTTTTCCCAGCCCTTTACTCTGAGTAGATGTCTGTCTTTGTGGCTGAGGTGTGTTTCTTGTAAACAGCAGAATGTTGGATCCTGTTTTCGTATCCAATCTCTTAGTCTGTGCCTTTTTATAGGTGAATTGAGTCCATTGATATTCAGTGATATTAATGACCAGTGGTTGTTGACCCCGGTTATTATTATTTTTGTTTATTTGTTTAATAGAGTTTGTATGTGTCCCTTTTTTGAGTTAAGCTCGTGAATGGTCGCTAGATGTCTGAGTTATTGTAGGTAATGTTGGCAATGTTGGATTTCTTGGGTTGTGATTTTCCTATTATTACTTTCAGTAAGGCTGGGTTTGTGGCTACAAATTATTTAAATTTGTTCTTATCTTGGAATATTTTGTTTTCTCCATTGATAGTGAACGATAGCTTGGCTGGGTATAGTAGTCTGGGTTTGCATCCATGCTCTCTTAGTTTCTGCAGTACCTCTATCCAGGACCTTCTGGCTTTCATGGTTTCCATAGAGAAGTCTGGTGTAAGACTGATAGGTTTACCTTTATAAGTTACTTGCCCTTTTTCCTTTGCAGCTCTTAATATTCTTTCTTTAATCTGGATGTTTTGTGTTTTGATTATTATATGGCGAGGGGATTGTTTTTTTTTGATCAAGTCTATTCGTTGTTCTGTATGCTTCTTGAACCTTCATAGGAATATCATTCTTTATGTTGGGAAAGTTTTCTTCTATAATTTTGTTGAATATATTTTCTGGGCCTTTGATCTGCAGTTCTTCTCCTTCTTCGATCCCTATTATTCTTAGATTTGGTTTTTTTATTGTGCCCCAGATTTCTTGAATGTTTTGTGATGAGAATTTATTGAATTTGCTGTTTTCTTTGATCAGAGCATTTATTTTCTCTATGGTATCTTCAGACTCTGAGATTCGTTCTTCCATCTCTTGTATCCTATTGGTTATGCTTGATTCTGTAGTCTCTGTTCGTTTACCTAGATTTTCCATATCCAGCCAGCCCTCGTTTTGTGTTTTCTTCATTGACTCCATTTCAGTTTTCAATTCTTGAACTGTTTCCATTACCTGTTTGATTGTTTTTTCTTGGTTTCCCAGTGTATCATTCATGGATTTACTCATTTCTTCGAACTTTTTGTTATATTTCTCATTCATTTCTTTACTCATTTCTTCAATCTTTTTGTTGTACTTCTCATCCAGTTCTTTAAGGGAGTTATTCATATCCTGTTTAAGGGACTCTATTCCTTTCATAGTGGCCTTTTTTCTGCTTATTCTGAATTAAGAGGTTCAAGACCTTCTATTGTAGGGTCATTGGTATCTGGTGTTTTCATGTTGTTTTTTAGACTGTTGGAGGAGTTCTTGCCTTGGCGTCTGCCCATCTCTTCCTTCAAATGCTCTCTATTGGATCTTCTGGTACCAGGTCAGGTTCCCTTGTTGGGCAGGGACTTCACTGACAGAAGGTCTACCTTTCCTCAGGCAGTCTATTGAAACACAGGCACTCCCTCCTGCCGTGTTGCACTCACATCCCAGGCCCATCGCGCAAGGGAACTGCTCTGGGGAGATCTTGTGGCCCCAGACGGAAGGGGGGGAAGAGAGGAAGGTGTGCCTGGATAAAGACTGGGACAGGATTCGGGAGAGCTCTGCAGGGAGGAGCCTCCTCTGCCTGGTGATCAGAAAGTCGAGGGGGCGGGGAAATCTGAATTCCTCCTAGCCAAAGCCCTCTGGTCAGTAGCAAACTCACCCCTCCTCCAACGGATGACTGCTAGAAGATCACTGTGTCTTGCTGGCCAGGAGTGTGGCTGAGCTGAGACAGAGCTTACCTGTCCTCAGGCAGGCTCTCAAAGCAAAGGAACTGCCCCTGCCGGCCTGAGCCCACAGCCCAGGTCCAGTGTGCAAGGGAGCAGCTCTGGGGAGATCTTGTGGCCCCAGAGGGGAGGGTGGAAGAGAGGAAGGTGTACCTGGATATAGGCTGGGACAGGATTCGGGAGAGCTCCGCAGGGAGGACCCGCCTCTGCCTGGTGACCAGAAAGTCGAGGGGGGGCGGGGAAAGTCTGAATTCCTCCTAGCCAAAGCCCTTGGGACAGGAGCAAACTCACCCCTCCTCCAATGGATGTCTGCTAGAAGATCACTCTCTCTTGCTGGCCAGGAGTGTGGCTGAGCTGAGACAGAGCTTGCCTGTCCTCAGGCAGGCTCTCAAAGCAAAGGAAATGCCCCTGCTGGCCTGAGCCCACAGTCCAGGCCCAGCGTGCGAAGGAGCAGCTCTGGGGAGATCTTGTGGCCCCAGAGGGGAGGGGGGAAGAGAGCTAGCCCAATATTCTTATCAGTGTTAGCCCCATGGCTTGGTACCTTTTTTCAGTGAGGCAGTCACATCTTCCGTCTTCTGTGGCTGGGTGAGGACTGCAGAGGAATGGCCTTCTTTCTTCCCAGAATTCTCCTGTTCTTAGTGACCCGCGTTCTACTTCCTTTCTGGTTATCCCACCTATACTTCCTGCTTGGCTAATGACCAATAAGCATTTATCTAAAATATAATTGAAATGATATAGACCACTGCCTTACACCAGAAATTAGCCTGAAAATTCTTATTTATTAGATCTTCATGTCTTTTAGGTATTAGTAAAATTGCAACCTTGGTATAAAAATTAGACAGTGCTTCTTTTGTATCTGATTGCAGCATATTTTGAGAAGTATTGACATTCTTTTCTTCCTTTTGAAGACCTACATAAAAATCCACACAAAAATGGACACATGATCTTTGAAAAGAATCTAAATATAGACACTGGAAAAAAATGTTTTATGTTTAAGCCATGTTGTCATGTTTTTGGTGGGATAGGTGTATAGTTAGTCATTCCATTTCACTGGAGATTATAAATATGTTTACATGACTCATTTTAATTAAATATTGATCACTTATATTAAATGATTACATAAAATATTGATTTAACATTGTTTGGTCACATGTATCAAGAAATGTGTACATTTTTTAGGCTTCCTGTTGGGTATAATGCCGATTTTTAAAGTATACCTATGTTTCCCCGGTTCTTTTTGGTATTGATTGTGGTATGTCTCTTTTATATCTATTTTTCGTAATTTGGATACTCTCATATTTTAGTTGATTTGGATAAAAGTTTATCAAACTTATTGATTTTTCAAAGAACCAACTGCTTTTTTCAATATATATATGGGAGTGAGCATATGTTTTTGTATATTATTGTTTTCAGTCATGTGTTGACAATTTCTACCAATCAGCTTCTTTAAAAGGTTATTATTCTTTTGGTTCTTTATCTTTCAGATGTGCCATATAGTTGTGAGATCTCTCCATTTTAACTTTTATTTATTTACTTTTAGGCACTTAATGCTATGTACTTGCCTCTTAGAATGATCTTTATCATATTTCATGGTTTGGAAATGATGTTTTCATCTGGGTTTTTAATAATGCTTGTAAAATATTTTTCTTACAATATATTTTGATATGTTTTACTAATCTACTAACTCCTCCAAGATTCTCCCCACATTTGCATTTTATGTGGACATGGATGATTATGATTAATAAAAACTCAGAAAGAGAAACTGTGGTTCAACTTGATGATCAGCAAAGCAAATAGTCATCCACTGGCACTTCCCTTGACCTCAGTTCAAAACTGGCAATCCTGCCTTTAGAAATCTCTGAATGAGATTGTATCTGAGAGTTGGCTCCTTCCATCTTATCTTCTCTAGGGCTGATGAAAGACATTTATCACTGGGATTAAAAGTATGTGCTGCCCTGTTTCTATAGAAAACTAAGATTGTAAAGCTGACCAATGGGGCTATTTTGTTCTATGATCGTCAGGAAAGCTTTATTTATTAAAATGCAAATTAAATATCAATACATTTTTCCTTTTTGTCTAAAATAAAATAGAAGACTATAATTAATATAAGAAAATATACAGTAAAGTAATAATTATATTACCATACATAGGCAATAAATATCAACAATGTCTAGTCTATTTGCATTTGACAAATTCAGAGAAAATATCCCATATCTATCCTATCTTGGTGAGTCAAAATTCTTGTACCTAATTTAATTTCTATCATAACTTGCATTACCATTCAAAACTATCTTTTGTTATCTCTCAACCTCATATACTTTGCATTTCATTAGTGAATTTATTTTCTGAGCCTTGCAAGCTGGAGAGACTATAACTATAAATATCTAGTCTCCAAGAATACTGGACACCCAAGGAAAAAATAATATTAACTGAGTAAGTAGGAAGTGCATGCAGGCAACTTCCAAAACATGAGAGCAATGACTGAAACAGCTGACTGTCTGGACAGCCATACAAAGTTCCTGTGAAATGGTAGCGAATCCATCATCAGCCTTAAAGTGTAGTATATCCTACATACTTTTCTGTGAAGCAAGGTATTTTGTGTCCTGCTTTCCAAATTAGAACAGCATATTCTCAGCAGTTGAGGCAATGGCGTTTTCTTGTCCAGTGGCTTACTTTTGCCACAGAGAAAATAATCTCCATGTGAAGTTTTTTCAGTGTCCATTATCTTCTCTGAAATAGATTGGTGCTGCCAGGAACCAATATATCTCATTGTCACAAAAAGAACAATCTTGGTTATTAAAACCTTATTCTGTAGATCTCTGAAGTATTTAAAGATGATTTCTCAATCAAAATATGTCTTTGTTTTACCTTGAAAACATACCTAATATGACTATACATTCTATTATAATAGGCCATTTTAATAGGTGACTAATAAATTTTTTATTATCTTAAACAACTCTTATAAATTTTAAGAACTAGAGATTTGCGTTTCATTGCTATATGAGTTGTCGAAGGTACAATACCTTGGACAAGATTCAAAATGTATGTACATTAGGTTTTAACAAAATTGAAAATAAATTTGTATCAATATACAAAATATGTATACAATATACAAATATTCAATCCAATGTATAATATGACAAACAAGTGGTTGATTTTTAAAAGTAGATTCAATAATCTGCCTTCTTAGCTTATCATATTTACAGCCTCCCTGTTTTTTTCAGAGTATATTCAATAAGCTATCATTTTATCCTACTATATTTATGTTCTTTTTTTTTCTTTACAAAACAGAAACCTTGATTCTAATTTCCTTTGTTTAACTTCTTTTCCTATTATCCATAACAACTTGTAACCAACACACTAAGCAAAGACAAGCATCCGTAGTCCATTTTCTGATAATGTGGCTGTAGTTTTCTAGCAGCTTCTTGCTAATTGGGGAAAGCTAATAATGTTATGGAGACCCAGAGAAAATTTAGGAATATGGTAAAGTCCTGACTGGAGTTTTCTGTAAGGCTGGATCAGCGCAGGCAGCACTCTTGAAGCGTTTCTGGATGTAGAACTCAGAGAAAACTGCAGCAGATTTGTTTAAAATGTTGGATCATCTGAGTCTATTGGAGATTTCTCAAGGGGTCTTCTTTGATCAAATCTTATTTTTTTTTAACTTGGAATGAATCCAGACAAACTTTATTTTCTTACCAATAATGAATCAGCAGAAGTTCATTTCCTGTGGGGGGGAAGCAAAACCTCTCCTGCAAAATAACATATCTTTTGAATTAAATTTTGAAGTCAAGGCATTTTCAAAATGTTTAGGTTGGACTAAATTAAGCAACATTTATAATCAAATGTCTTTTACCAGTTGTTCTCCTTCCTCAGCAGCCAAACAATCTAAAGACAGTTCAATAATATACAGTATTCAGATTCTTTGTGTAATTTCCATCTTTTCATGGAAGTTAAGCCAGAGTAAATGGGAACTGGGATCACCAGTTCCCCCGAACTCAAATGGTTAGGTTTGGGTTCTAGTTCCTAGAGCTAAAATTCCAATCCCAACTCTGGCCTCAGCTGGTAGATAAAAAACCTCAGGTAAATGACTTTTTTTGTAAATTCATGCCCCAAAATGTGGGCACCAAAATGAAGCTTGGTTAATAAAAACTCAGATAGAGAGAGAATTTGGGGCTCATCCTGAAAGTCAGAAAAACAAAATAACCAGCCACTGGTTCTTACCTCAAACTCAATCTGGAAATGGTGATCCTGGCTCTCAGAATCTCAGAATGAGACTATGTCTGAGAGCTGTTTCCTCATGTTTTATAATTCTCTCTATGATTGTGTTTAAGAGCATGCACCCTTGGTGTTAAAGGCATGAACCATCTGGTTTCTTTGGAAAACTAAAGTGGGTTTGTGTCATCTCACTCAGGATACTGTTTTCTGATTTCATTCATTTGCATTTAAAATTCAAGATGTCATTGTTTTTTTATGCTGAGTAGTACTGTAATGTGTAAACGTGCCATACTTTCTTTATCATTTCTTTGGTTAAGGGGCATCTAGGTTGTTTTCAGGCTGTGGTCTGTGGGTCTTTGGATATCCAGGATGAGCTCTAAAATATCCCATGTCACAGGGCACCCAAACAAGACCACAGCAGAACCGGTGTCCGATGCAATCACACTGGGTGTTTTGATTACCAGTAAGCTAACACAGAACATAATCCAACACTCTGCATAGCAGATATGGGAGAACTTCTCCTAGGGCTTCAGGGTAAGGGCTTTTAAAGGGAAAAACAGCAAGCAGGATGGTACAAGTCTTGGCATTTTGGGATTTTGTAAAAGCATGCAATTTTTTAATTCCTTGGTTTGGGTATAGGGAAATTTCAAACAGTGACTGTTAGCAGACATGGTTTTTAAAACAGCAGTTAATCAGATACCTACAAGGACATTTGAAGCAAGCAGTTGTTGTTTAGATACCCTGTTGGGTCACTTTGACCAGGAAAGGCACAGTTTATTGGAAGTGTTTATGACGTTACTGGACTACATTCACCTCCACACCAAAGTCTGAGGAAGTTGTAAAAAATAGCTAGAAGTTGACTTTCTAACCTGGAGAGTTGCTTGGAAAACATCTAACCATGATGATTTCTGAAAATTCTATATTAAGATCCAGGTATGCTTCTTTTATGAACTTCACCAAGGCTGTGCTGAGACTGCATTGATGTTGTTACCTTGAGTTATTCATTTTACTGGCCTTATAGAATCTTGGTCAGCATTTACTTCACTTTTTAGGAACATTGTAGTTGTTGGAGCTTGTGTGTTTGGGCATAATTTGTGTATGTATTGTTTTCAAGCTGATTATGAACTTACTGTGGAAAGTGGACTCAGACTTCATGGAATAAAACTTGACACACTTCCCTAAAACACTTATTACCAGAGACTGGAAGTCAGAGTTGGGTAAGTTGTCTTTGCCTCTTTTTGACCTAAGAGAGGAAATGGATCTCTAGGATCCATTTTTCCCATGACAGGTAAAACTAGATCATGGTTAGGAGCCTCCATGGCAGATGCAGTCTTCTGAGGTACTTTGAGAGGTCCCTAAATGTATAATAAAAAGGGGAGATAGTGTGGGAGTCCACATGTGTGACTCATTTTCCATCTGGAGTCATTTCTGACTAAAAAAAAGTCATTTGACTTCAAGTTTGCTGTCTGCTCTGATTTATTCCAGTAGCCTTGAGGGCTGCGGGAACACTCTGATTAGCCCATAGGAAAGGACATTTTTGCCCAGTTGAAAGAACACATTGTTCTATTAAGATTTGTTCAGGGGTTTAGCAGCCAGAGGCTCTCCTTATTAGAGATTAGAAGTTACTTAGTTGGATAAGACAATGTTCCTGTTTGAGCTTCTTTCCAAGGACAGTGCAGGGAGATGGTCAGCTGACCCTACTGCTTTTTGTTTTGCCTTTCAGCTGTAGTATATATGCTGGCTGAGAAAGAAACCTGGGGCCATCTGCTATTAATTTTCAGTTCTCCTGGTCTTTCCTATGTTTCTGTCTTCATTCTAGTATTCTAACATTTACTCAGCACCAGTGACCACTCCCAGCATACTCCCAACTGGATTCTGCCAGAGTGTTCTCTGACAAAATTAAAAATATTATAAACACAGACAAAATGTTAAAAAATAAAATAACACAATTATGTCTCCATGATAAAAAAATTTTCCATAATATATAAACACTATAAAACTATCTGCACACCTATGAACACCTGATTTTTGTCAAAGAAGCTAAAGTTACACAATGAAGAAAAGAAAGTATCTTCAGCAAATGGTGCTGGCATAACTGAATGTCAACATGTAGAATAATGAAAATAGATCCATATCTCTCCCTCTGCACCGAACTCAAGTCCAAATGAATTAAAGGAGGGAGAACGTGGGTTCAAGTCCCAATGCCCTAGGAAGTAATCCGTCAAAGGTTATTTGATCGAGGATGAGAGACAGCCTTAAATCTGGACAGTTTTGTCATAATTGAGTTGAGCCAGGAGGGTCTCTCTCACTTGAGAATGCCAATCTGTCACTGTTTATATTTTTTTTCTTTTCTTATTGGAGCAAGCTTTCTACCTGTGCCCTTGGTCTTTTGTGATGTTTGTGTTTGTCTGTATTCGTGTTTCTCATGAACTAAGGCTATGGTACAGATGATTTCTTTCACTTTCTCTTAACTCACTACCTGGACGGAGCTTGAATATGGTGCGAAGACAGAGAGAGTGCAGCAAGGCTCTTGAAGAAAGGCAGCAGGAGCAGAACAGCTCAAAGGGCTGACACTGCAAGGCTCTGCAGTGGTACCAGAATCTGGAAGAGGGCAAAGCCTTTGAGGAGAGTGGGAACTGACTGCACACTGTCTGACTTTCTGACTGTTTGACTGGGAGCCCCAAGTTGGTAGAGGGGGCTGCATAGCACCCATGACTGAGGAACACTCCTTGGGAGGTGGCAGGGGCCTGAGCATGGGGTGGGGTGCTGCAGCTTCAAGCCATTTGCAGTATTTGCACCAAGCACCCAGCTGCCTGAGTACTCACAATCCCAGCGTGGTGATGGTGCACTGTCCTGGTGCTGGGAGCCTTGTGTTCACTCATGGAGCCATGGCCTCAGTGTGACTGGCCACAGGATGATGGCAGCAGAACCATTAGGGGAGCCCATCCGAGAACCCACTTTTGGAGTTCAGCGAGAGCATGGCTGGCCAGTGTGGAGAACCCACTTTTGGAGTTCAGGTAGAGCATGGCTGGCCAGTGTGGGTGCAGCAGAGCAAACAAACAAGGGTTGGGACAGCCTTGTGCACACACAACGGTGGAGGGGTGCACAGTTGGGGGGAAGGGGAATTGGAGCAGCTCCTTCACCCCACTGCATGCCCTGTGTCTGTACCTTGAGGGTCACTGCCAACATTAGGAAGGGGAGAGGGACCTGCAGGAGGGCACAAGGCAGCAGGGAATTGACTTCTTGTGGTTAAAAAATGTTTGAATGGAGTATCTGAGATTGTGACCAAGGAAGGAGGATATTAGTTAGAGATAAACACTTTACATTAGTATGTATGTTGGTCTATTGATACAAATTTCTACTCTTGTTTAAGGTATGTGTTTATTTTAACTCATTAAAATGTAATATATAATTAAAATTAACAATTAATAGATAGTCACCTATAATAATTAATTGTACAGTCATGTTAGTTAGGTTTTCTAGATGTACAGACATATATTTAAAATGGATAGAAATTCTTCAAACATTTCAAAGACCTACAGAATACAGCATTTAAAATATTTTAAGAACTTAGACTTTTTTTCAACAGTGAGACATTTCTTCTTCTGCCTGCACCAATTATTTCAGAGAGGTGGATGAATATCGAAAAAACTCATTATGGAATTTGTCTTCAAGATAACAAATGTAGCCCTTTGGACAAGAAACTGCTCTTGCCTAGACTGTATGACAGTATGCTGTATAGACTAGGCATATAAAACCCATAGAAAAGTGACTGCTGAACTTTCCAAAAAATGTGATGGTCCTTCAGAGTTCCTCTTCACAGAAGAAAATGTCAGACATTCGGCTAAACACAGAAGAAAGTAACTGATGAACTTTTCCAGTAAAAGGCAGAACAGATCTTCAAATTTCCTGCTTCACTAAAAGTATGCCAGATATTATAGGCCTATACACTGAATATAGATGTCCCAAAATTATAAGAGAACTTTGGGTGACTGTTTAGGCAGAGAGATGTCTGTGTCATTTCTGGAACATTGGAAGTTGCTTACAATATACTTCTTGTGAAGGAATATTATACACTTCTGGGCTCTTTGCTGGAGTTTAATATCAGATAGTTATAATTTTTGTTTTCCTTAGTTATGAAAAATTAAACACAAAACTTTAAACTCACAAATATAGGATAGATGATAGAGTATTTTCCTTAATTTGCCAAATGTAAATGGACTAAATATTGTAACTTTGATTCTTGTTTAATCACTGTTTTGCATATGTAATTTTACTATGTCAAAGTTAAAGCCTTCATTTCTAATTTGACAGAAAATGTGATATGATATGGGATGTCTTCTGTATATGTTTTGTTTTTATTGGTGGATGAATAAAGCTGTTTTGACCAATGGCTTAGCAGAGTAAGGCCAGGCAGAAAATCTGAACACAGAAATATATATATAGAAAGTAGGCAGTCTCAAGGAGATGCCAAGTAGCTGATGAAGGCAAAAGATGCCAGAACCTTACCAGTGAGTCACAGCCTTGTGGTGATACATTAATTAATAGAAATGGGTTATGATATGGGGACTCACCTCCGTATGCTGTGAATATGTTTTGTTATCATTGGTTAAGGAAGAATCTGCTTTGGCCTACAGCAGGTCAGAATATAGGAAGGCAGGAAATCCAAGCAATGAAAAAGGAGGAAAGCAGGAGGAGTCACAGAGATGTCACATAGCTATGAAAGGAAAAGGACACCAGAGTCTTATAAGTAAGCCCCAGCCTCATAGCGATACACAAATTAATAGAAATTGACTAATTTAAGATGTGAGAGCTATCTAGAAATACACCTGAGCCATTAACCAAGCAAAGTTGTAATTAATGCAGTTTTTGTGTATCTGTTTGAGAATGGGCAACCAGGAAATAATGCCCAGTTTCCTATTACAGGGGTACCTTAAGATATCAGAGCTATGCAGGGATACGATGAGCCATTTGCCAAATAGTGTTGAAATTAATATAATTTCTGTTTGATTATTTAGATCAGGGAGGCCAGGAAATGAAACTACAGTTTCCGTTTACAGAACTTCAAATTTCATCAAACAAATTTCACTTGACATAAGTACCAACACAATATTAATTATTATAGTTGAACATTCAGAAATGAATTTAACAATTCTGCTGTGCTGCATGTACATGCAAAACATATAAGAAATCCATTTTTGTAATTTTATGTGGTCCCAAATATCAATAACTTAGTTTGTAATTTTCTCAGTGTTACCATGATGTCCTTATTTCTCAGGGTATATATGATGGGATTCAATAGTGGGATGAAAACGGTGTAGAAAAGAGACAGCAGCTTCCCCATGCTTTCTGATTGATTTGATTTTGGTATTACATATGTTATAATAGCTGTTCTATAAAACAATACCAAAACTACAAGATGTGATGAGCAGGTAAAGAAGGATTTAGAACTTCCTCCAGCAGATGACAGATTTAGAATGTTGCAGATAATCTTTCAATAGGAGGTAATGATCAACAGAAATGGAACCATGATAAAAGCCACTGCAGCAACATAGATTGCTAAATTATGCACAAATGTGTCTCCACAAGCAAGCTTAAGTATAGGAGGAATGTCACAAAAAAAGTGATTAATTTTGTTAGATCCACAATAAGGCAAACAGAAAATTTGATAAGTTTGCCCAGTCACGACTGGAATGATACTGATCCAGCAAGCAGCCACAAGCTGCACCGAGATCTTACTGTTCATGATTAGTGAATAGTGCAGAGGATTACAAATGGCCACATAACGATCATAGGCCATGACTGTCAGGAGGAGGCACTCCATTCCTCCAAACATGATGACAAAACAGAGTTGTAAAGCACAAAAAAACAATGGAATAGTGCCTTTCTGTGTACAAAGATCCATGAGCATCCTCGGGGTGGCAACTGTTACATAGTTAAACTAATGTTTGTATTTAGCCCATTGTTACCCTCTGGCATTCCTGATGGTGTTTACCAAAGCTCTATTGTTCCCTAATACCTCCAGTGTTCATAACAGGGAAGAGAAAGGGACAATGCACAACCAAAAGGTCACATACATTCTTTCATTTAAACGATAACTTAGATCACGTCAGTTGTTGGTCACAAGTGACTGGGGGACACCTAAAAGCTGACCCTCAGCATACAGAGTAACTCTTAGTTTGCAGAGGGCCACTTCAACCTTGCAAACACAGCTATTGGTTGTACAGTAAAGTACCCAACTCTTAATAGTTAATCTGTGAGAACTTAGTACAACTTTTTTCTGTTTTTGTGTTTGCAAATTACCTTTCTTTCATTTTTATCAATACAAAGTTTTAAATCCATAGACTTTATTTGAAAATTTTCTTTAACTCTTATTCAAAAGAAGGTTTTATATCTTTCTTTGTGAATTTCACAGGCTGTTATACTGAGTACAGAAAAAGTTAAATCCATGGTTCTATGGTTGCAAATTTCAGTTTTGAGCTTTCTACCTTGAAGAACAGAGTTCACAACTCCATAAATGCAATATAATGCCTATTGGTTGGGAAAGCCCTAGTAAGATTCCACAATTTAAAGACAGACAGGATCTACACTAAGCTAATGTCTAGACTAGCCATCTCATTGAGTTTTGGATTTCTCTGTTACATCATAAGTCAGCAATTTAAGTAGAAAAGCAAATGTGAATTATTCCTTACATCAAAACCTGAACTCTGTAAGCATGCATACCCATAGATGTTAGGAAAAACAAGGGAAAAAGAAATAACATTAAAATGAGAAATGAAAAAAAATCTACCAATATCAATTTTCTTAAAGCAAATTTATATTATATGAAAATTCTCATTATATTGCTCTGTATAATCATTCACTGTGATAATTATTATAAACATGACCACTAGAAGGTTCTTCTCTAACTTTCTACTTTAAAATGATCTTATTTCCATTTTCATGGCAGATTTTCTTGTGTTATTCACTGATAAAATATGTGCGTTTTGTCTAACTTCTCTTCTTTAGTATTTATGTTAAAACTGGATTTTTTTACCAACTGTCTTGGTGATTTTTCAATGTACATTAATATAAGCAAAATAAATGACAAATTAAAATGAAATTCTCTTAATGATTAGTTTTACTTCTGTATAATTGGAAGAAATCAACAAATCTAATGACACTTTCTAAATAGTTGTTCTTTAATAGCACAAGATAAGTATTTAGCTATTTCCTACCCTAGTGCTCCATTTGCCTTCTAGATTCATTCAATGATTCATTAAATTACCAGACAGAAGAAGCTAGATTTTTGGATCAGCATTAATACCACAGCCTGCTCTTCCAGGTGACCTAGGTTCCATTCTGAGAACTCAAAAGGTGACTCACTAGTATCTGTAATGTTAACTTCAAGAAAACTGATATAATCTTTTGACCTCCATAGAAAAGACAGTCATGTGGCCCACAGGCCTACAAGCAAAAAGTTATTAAAAACATAATAAATTAAAATTTAAAATAAGAAATTGATAAATACATATGATTTCATGCTCTTGTATTATTAAATTTCTCTGTGCTCACTTTCAATATATAAGCAATCAATTCTTTTACCAACAGCATAATTAGTACAATTTGACAAATATCTAACTTAATTACCATAAATTGACTCCCAATGCTAGGATAAGAAATATCTAAATACTTATAATGTGCTGTTAAAGAACATCCATTTAGAAAGTGTCATTAGATTCGTTAATTTCTTCCAATTATACAGAAGAGTACAGGTATGTGAGCCCTGCATAATGGGTAGATCATTTTCAGAGTAAGACTTAATCTGTGGTATTTTAAGATCATCTTGGCCTAGAAGGTCAGAGTTGTCTTCGGTAAATAGTGTAAGGAAAGAGCTTGATCTTATCTCTACACATTCACTTGAAATCGGCAGTGAAAGTAAATGGAAACTTTATCTTTTGTGTTTTATATGCTCTTGCTTTCCTCAGGCAGTTGCACTGATTCTACTCTAATTATTTTGGTTCCAGATAGGGATTGTTATTTAATAAGGACCATCAAACCCCTGGGGAACATTTCTCCTGTGGAACAAATTGATTTTAGGATACTATTCATAATTAATTCTTAGGAAACTGAAATTAATCAAATTTATGTTCTTCTATTATCAAAATATCAGAATACTTTTATACTACTGGTTATAGGTTTTTACAGTATCACTCTTTGGATCTAGAAATCACAAATGTATCTTACCTTGGTGAGTCTAAAGACTTATGCCAATTTACTTTCTATCATAATTTGCATTACCATTCAAAACTATATTTTGATATCTCACAATCTTATATACTTTGCATTTCCTTAGTAAATTTCTTTTCAGAGCCTTGTAAACAAGGAAGGCTATAACTATAAATATTTATCTAGTCTTCAAGAATCTGGGAAACCTGAGAAAAAGATAATATCTACTGAGTAATCAGGAAGCGCAAGCAGGCAACATCCAAAACATGTAAGCTGTAACAGAAACAGTTGACTGTCTTGACAGTCACCTAAAGTTCCTCTGAAATGATAATGAATCCATCTTTGGCCTTCAAGCCTAGCTTATCCTACAGACTTTTCTGTGAAGCGGAATATTTTCTGTCCTGCTTTTCAAATTAGGACATCATACTTTCAGCAGTTGACGCCGTGGCAGTTTTTTGTCCAGTGACTTTTGCCACAAAGAAAATAATGCCCATGAGGATTTTCTTCAAGGTCTTTCATCTTCTCTGAAGTAGATTAGTGCTGCTGCCAGGAGCCAATAGACCTTATTTTCACAAAGAAGAAGAATCTTGGTTATTGAAACCTTATTCTGTAGACCTCTGAAGTGTTTTAAGATGATTTGTCTATGTAAAATATATTTTGTTTTACCTTGAAAACATACCTAACACGACTACAAGTTTGATTATAATAGGTAACTAATCACCAGCCTACATTTCCTTACTATCTTAAACAATTGGTAATAATTTTTAAGGACTAGAGATTTGCATTTCATTGTTATATGACATGAATAGGTACAATACCTTGGACAAGATTCAAACTGTATATACATTAGGTTTTAACAAAATTGATATCAAATTCATATTAATACACAAATATGTAAACAATATACAAAAATCCAATCCAAAGTCAAACATTTCAAACTAGTAGTTAATTTTTATAAGTAGATTCGATAATCTACCAACTTAGCTTATCATATTTATAGCCTCCCATTTTTCTTTACAGAGTAGATTCAATAATCTATCCTTTCATCCTGCTGTATCTATATCCTTTTTTCTTTTCAAAACAGGAACCTTGAATCTAATTTCTTTTGCTTAGCTTCTTTTCCTGAGAATCCTCCATAACAACTTGTAACCAACACACTAAGCAAAGACAAGCATCCATAGTCCATTTTCTGATAATGCCAGTGTAGTTTTTTAGCTGCTTCTTGCATATTAGGGGAGCTGATAATGTTATGGAGACCCAAAGAAAATTTAGGATTATTGTTAAGTCCTGATTGAAGTATTCTATAAGTCTGGATCATTCCAGGCAGCAGTCTTGAAACAGTTCTGGATGAAGAACACAGGAAACTGCAGCAGGGTTGCTCTAAAATGTGAAATCATCTGGGCCATCTACTCCTATTGGAGATTTTTCAAGGGGTTTTCCTTCATCAAAGCTTATTTTTCTTAAATCAGAATGAATCCAGAGCCAATAAAACTTTATTTTTTTTCTTCATCAGTAATGAGTCATCAGAAGCTCATCTCCTGTGTAACAAAAGCAAAATCTCTCCTGCAAAATAACATATCTTTTGACTTAAATTTTGAAGTCAAGGCATTTTCAAAATGTTTAGGTTGGATTAATCCAGCAGCATTTATAATCAAATGTCTTTTACTAGTTGTTGTTCATTCGTCAGCAGTAAAACAATTTAGAGACAGTTCAGTAACACAGTATTCAGTGTCTCTGTGTAATTTTCATCTTTTAATGGAGGTTAAGCTAGACCAAATGGGAACTGGGATCACTAGTTTTCCTGAACCCAAATGGCTAGGTTTGGGTTCTAGTTCTGAGAGCTAGAATTCCAATCCCAGCCCTGGCTTTGGCTGGTGGATAAAAAGCCTCAAGTAAAGGGCGTTTTTGTAAATTCATGTCCAAAAATGTGGGCACCAAAATGAAGCTTGGTTAATAAAAACTCAGAGAGAGAAAGAATTTGGGGATCAAACTGAAAGTCAGAAAAGCAAAATAGTCAACCACTGATTCTTACCTCAAACTCAGTCTGGAAATGGTGATCCTGCCTTCAGGAATCTCAGACTGAGACTCTGTCTGAGTACTGTATCCTCCTACTTTAGAATATTCTCTAAGACTGGGATTACGGGCATGCACTTTTGGTATTAAAGTCATGAAACTTCTGGTTATTTGGCAAACTGATGTGGCTACTGGGATTATAAGTATGTGCTACCATTTCCTGTTACCATTAACAGTGGGACTGTTTTACTCTGTAATCTTTAGGCAAGTTTTATTTATTGAAATATAAATGAGATGTCACTACACAGGGAGAACTTCTCTTTGGCATTATCTTACTGTATACAAAGTTTTCTTGTGCTTGTCACAGGAATTGTGACATTATTTTTTTCAGTATTTTTTAACTGGTAACAGAAATAGTTTATTTATATAAATCTTGGTGAAAAGATATGTTTTCTTTTATACCTCTTAAAATATGAAAAACTGCTAGAGATAATTTTGTATAGCTATTGATTATTACTTTAAGGGCAGCAACCCAAATCATATGTCTGTATTGTCCCTACCAACAATAATAATGAGTGCATAAAAGTAGCTTCATTTTTTTATCCTTTCATCATAAACATATTATTTGTTTTTATATTTATATTTTTATATTATTTATATCAATATTATGTGAATCTATAAAAGTGGTATTTCCACACCCTTTGAAGGATATTATATAGCTAATTCATTTGACCAACTATAATCTAGTTATAGGAATTTTTTTAGTAACAAAATTTTATTTTCTGTTTTATTATTTTTTCACTGGATAACTCTTTGTTGTTATCATTTGCAAAAGCATCACATGTATTTTGTATTTATTTTGTTTTATTTTTAAGATATTGTTTCTCATGTAGCCTCAGCAATCCTGGAATTTGCTCTGTAGACCAGGCACTGGCCTTGAAGTCAGGAATACACCTGCCTCTGTCTTCTTACTGCCTCTTTACAAGAATTAAAAGCAAAGGTATTTTGTATAATCATTGACAAATGTTTCATTTAGCACAGGTTTTCATTTCTTCCATATCTTATTTAGAATTGAGTTGGTAATATGAACACTTACTTTTTAATTAAATTATGTGCTCCAATGAAAATATGTTACTCAACCTTTCAAATGGTAGTAAATAAAATTACCTTTATTATTTTATATTCTATAAAAATTATATTCATGTTTATAATATGTAAAGTTCATATATACCCTTCCCATTTTTCTCTTCGATATTTCCAAGCCAATCTAATATGCCCTTTCTCTCAACTTCATGTCATTGTATTTATTTGTTTTTCTATAACACACTGTCTCTAATTAGTGCTTTACATGTGGACGCAGTGTAATGACATCCACTGTCTCCAGCATTTGTGTGTGGTGTATGTAAGTCCCTCCCATTACATTCTGGAATTTTTAACTGACTTCATATTTTTTTCAGATTTCACACAGATAACCGCAAGTGCTGTGAATTCATAATTGCAAATGCCATGTTGTAATTTAAAGATACCATTTCTTCCACTCCTTTCCAACTTCCAGCTTTTACATTCTTTCCAACATATTTTCAGCATTGTTTCACTGACGATTGTGTAAAATAAGTGGAACAAGGGTCCCATTTATGACTAAGGACCCACAGAAAGATACTCTCAGGACTTTGATCAGGTAGAGACTATGCACTAACTATGAAACACTGAACTGAACAGAGAATTCTCAACAGAAGAACTTTGAATGGCCAAAAGACACTTAAGGTCATGCTCAACATCCTTAGCGATCAGGGAAATGCAAATCAAAACAACTATGAGATACCATTTTACACCGGTCAGATTAGCTAAAGTCAAAAACAGCAATGATAGCCTATGCTGGAGAGGATGTGGAATGAGGGGAACACTCATCCATTGTTGGTGGGAATGCAAACTTGTGCAGCCACTGTGGAAATCAGTGTGGTGGTTTCTCAGAAAACTGAGAGTCAACCTCCCTCAAGACCCAGCAATTCCACTCTTGGGAATATACCCAAGAGATGCCCTATCATACCACAAAAGCATTTGTTCAACTATGCTCATAGCAGCACTATTTGTAATAGCCAGAACCTGGAAACAACCTAGGTGCCCCTCAATAGAAGAATGGTTAAAGAAGGTGTGGAACATATACACATTAGAGTTTTACTCAGCGATAAAAAACAATGACATCTTGAATTTTGCATGCAAATGGATGGACATAGAAAACGCTTTACTGAGTGAGATAAGCCAGACCCAAAAAGAGGAATATGGTATGTATTCACTCATAAGTGGATTCTAGCCATAATCAAAGGTCTTTGAGCCTATTATTCGTGATCCTAGAGAAGCTAAACAAGAAGGTGAACCTGAAGAAAATCATGTAGTTATCCTCCTGGATATTGGAAGTAGACAAGATTGCCAGACAACCTTGGGTGCACGTGGGGGGGATGGAAGTAAGGGGAGATACTTAGAGACAATTGAGAAAGGGAGAATGGGGGATAGCTTGGGGGAATGGGATGGAGGGACGGAGGAAGGTTAGATATGGGAGCAGGGAAGTATATATCTCAACTAAGGGAGTCATTTTAGGTTTTGCAAGAGACTTGATTCTAGAGGGATTCCCAGGTCCATGGAGAGGTCCCCAGATTGTTCCCTTGGCATCAGAGGAGAGGGTGCCTGAACTGGCCTTGTCCAATAGCCATACTGATGAATATTTTGCATATCACCATAAAACCTTCATCTAGTGATGGATGGAGATAGAGACAGAGACCCACATTGGAACACAGGACTTAACTCCCTAGGTCCAAATGAGAAGCAGAATGAGGGAGAATGTGAGCAAGGAAGTCAGGATCAGAGGGAACCTTTATAGGATGATAGATGGAGATTGAGACAGAGACCCACATTGGAGCACTGGACTGAGCACCCAAGGTCCAAATGAGGAGCAAAAGACGGGGGAACATGAACAAGGAAGTCAGGACCACGAGAGGGGTGTTCACCCACTGATACAAGGGGACTGATCTAATGAGAGCTCACCAAGGCCAGCTGGACTGGGACTGAAAGAGCATGTGATCAAACTGGATTCTCTGAATGTGGCTGACATGGTGGCTGTCTGAGAAGCCATTGATAATGGCACTGGGACTTGTTTCTTCTGCATGCACTGGCTTTTGTGGATCCTAGTCTGTTTGGATGCTCACCTATCTAGAACTGGAGGGAAGGGGGAGAAACTTGAACTTCCCACAGGGCAGGAAACCCTGACTGCACTTAGGACTGGAGAGGGATGAGGAGAGGGAGTGGGTGGAGTGGGAGGGTATTGGGAGGATGGGAGGAAGTGGAAATTTTTATAAATTAATAATAATAAATAAAAGAGAGAAAAAGAAAAAAAAACAAGAAAGTGGCGGTTTTGAAATACCAGTTTCTGGTCTGTGCCGCCATTGCAATCTCTGTCTGGCTCCTACTGGAGACAGAGCTTTTGAATGGAGCATTTAGAGTAAAGTGCTATGGTTTGTTTAATGGCAACTAGGCTCACTATATGCCTCAAAGTGTGTCATTGCGTTCTGAGGCTCAGAGGCACAAGTGCCTCCGCCATGCATGCAGTGTAATTTGCAAGGTTCAGAGGCACAAGCAGCTCCGCCATGTTGGACTGGGCAGGGCAAGCATGCAATACCTGTTTTTACCTAGGAATATCACAGCTTTAGATTCTTAAGTGCTTAGAGATTTAAAACTGCAAACCAAAAATGCTCCTGGATAGTAAAAAATTACAGATTCACAATAGGACAGATTCAGACATAAAAGACCTCTAAATGGGTCACAGTGTTGGATGACTGAATGTAGGCATGGGAGAGAGAAGAATAGGAATATAGAGAATAAAGTTAATATCTATAAAAAATGGTAAAGTCTTTAAAAAGACAGAGTACAGATAGTTATAGATTAAAAGAAATAAATAAAAATAAGCCACATAAAAATGGAAAATTCACAGAGAGTTTGCATTCTGTATATTATGTTTTCTTTAAAATTTTTGACTGTGAAGGAGCTAAGTACAGAGAGAAACTTCATTATATGGGCTGCCAAGCTAAACCAGAATGGATATAAGGGTGTAACTTCAGAATTTGAATCTAAGGATATGATACTTTGGAAAAGAAATTCTTCTTTTGTTTTCACAGAGGAAGAGGTCTTGGGGATTGCTTCTATCCCAATATGGTATGATAGACCACGACCTCCTGAAAGATCACCATGAACACCTTCAGAAAATTACTTCATTCAGCTGCCGACTAAGATTAACCTGGCACAGAGGTTATACCATGAAAGACCTGATTAACAACACCCCTATACATCAGGAAGAAGTTTGGAGAGAAATAACTACTTCCATATTCCCAGATATTGTTTATAAATGTTCTTTTACATTTAAAGGGGGATATGATAGAGATATGAATAATTTGTATTGGTATGGATTTTAAGGTCAATTTTGTTATATGTATATGTATTTCTGATATTAAGGTATTGTTATTGTGCAGTTCTTTTAAAAATGTAATGTATAATTAGAAAATATAGGTTGTTAATGGATAATCATCAATAGTCAAGCTTGTAGTTGTTGTGGGAGTATCTTCCGCTGCCTCGGCCAATAGTCACTGAAGCACGAGCCCACAGTGCAGC
Source organism: Myodes glareolus (assembly GCF_982192425.1). Lineage (NCBI taxonomy): Eukaryota > Metazoa > Chordata > Mammalia > Rodentia > Cricetidae > Myodes > Myodes glareolus. Next base: position 2,365,119 of record NC_142028.1, read on the forward strand.
GGGGAGCGACTCCCGCTCCGTCAGCCAATAGCCGCTGAAATACCAGCCCACTGGGGCGTGGTATATTTCTCTTTTAAAAAGAGACACAGAACTGGATCAGGCCCTCTTGGTTCCAGCGCTTGGTCCCGGCTCCTGCTCCAGCGACTAGGCTCCCTTCCTGACGGTTTATGGTGTATGTAAGTTTTACGCCTCAAAATAAATAATCCCTTAAAACATAACTGGTGTGGGATTGATTCGCCGATAATTGGCGCCCAGCGTTTGATTTAAGAACCGCCCCACCCCCCCACCCCCAGCTCGGCCTCCCAGGATACACAGGTCCAGATAGTCTCTACCAGCTTACTTTGCCCTGTTCGGCACGGATTTTTAAATTTTTCCTTGCAATGTGAGTCAAAGAGCTCACAGCGCAAGCTCCCTTTGAAGTTCCAGCAAGCTGTTTGAAACACCCTGCCATCCGCCATAACTGATTAGGAGTGCTGCAAGCAACTTGACCCTTAATCCCAGCACAGGGACACAGGGCCCAAAGCACTAGGCCTCTTTAGCAACAGCGCAGTGGCTGTGTCACGACCCTCTGCATAGGGTTGAACAGAGCAGCAGGGCCTTGTTTATTGCCTTGTTTATTGGCCACTAGAAGCTCTCTGACCTTTTGTGATCTGTGGATTTAACCTCTGGATTTGAGTGTATATATTCTAGAGTTTACTTCCTGAATCAACACCACTGCCATATGGATTCAGGTGTGCCCCATCTCCTACTGGCAGGCAATGGTCATTACAGGTAAGATTTTTCTTTTCGGTTGAAAATAAATATATACATACATACATACAAGTACAATTTTCTTTGATTGAAAATGTCAGAAAATATTACTATCCAAAAGTTCAATGTTTTTTTTAATTGCGCTATGGAGGATATTCTGAAGGATGTCTCAGATATTCCTCTTACTTTGTTATTCCTGGGATCTGTTGCTTTTCTGGTGTTTGGCTATTTTATAAGAAAGATACAGTCCTTACAGACTGAATCTACAATGCTGAGGGCAGAGATTAAAACCTTAAGAACAATTCAGACTGATACCAACCTCCTCAAAAAAGAGTTTGGAGATTTCAAGGAAGAAACTAGATCAGAGTTTGGAGATTTCAAGGAGGAGATTAGATCAGAGTTTGGAGTTTTCAAGCAGGAGACTAGATCAGAGTTTGGAGTTCTCAAGGAGGAGACTAGATTTTTGTTTGATATGACTCGGTCGACTGACCAAAATATCAAGAAGGTACAATCTGATATTGCTTCTTTAGAAGGGAGCTTCACTGCTCTGGAGGAGGGGACAACCAAAATGACTCATAACCTCCAGTCCATGACTGTAAGTGCTGAAACATTAGCTGAGAGGATTATAACCACTGATTGTGAAAATCGGACTTTATTAAAAGGGTATGATAGATTAATTGACAGGATTTCCATACAAGAAGGCACAGTACATGCCATGAGGATTATGTGCAAGGAGGATATCGTATCTCTAACGGACAAGCTCCACACCTTGGAATTATTAATGAAGGCGATTGTGTCCAAGGAGGAAATAGTGTCTCTGACGGACAAGCTCCATGCCTTAGAATCATTAATGAAGGCTTTGGAGCATAATACTGGACGGGAGATTCAGGACTTACAGAAGGCAATGGTGAGCAGATTTAATAAGATTGAGGAAATCATAGACTCTGATGAACAGGAGCAAAAGGTAGAAAGGCAACCTTCACCTCAAAAAACTCTCAGTCTACATAGAGTTATACCTGCCTTTCCAGTAATAACATCAGAAAAGATAACCGGCTTCAAAAACCCTTAGGTCATTATAGAACATACATGGGAGCCTATACGTATGAATGATCTGAAATAATTTAAACAAGCAATTGTGAATTATGGACTACATTCATCCTTTGTTAGGGAGATGTTAAAATCCTGGGCTCTGAGCAACAGGGCCACCCCTCAAGATTGGAACCAGCTCACATCAGCTGTCCTCAAGAATGGACCTTTATGGCATTTCAAATGCCTATTCAAACAAGAGGCCAGACTTTTACAACAACAAGAATCAGTGAAAGGAATTGAGGTTTCTCTAGATCAAATTCAAGGGGAAGGACCTTACTCTGATCCTCAGGAACAAGCTCTTTATGATGAAAACATTTTATCCATATGTGCTACAGCAGCTCTAAGGGCCTGGGACAGGGTTCAAGACTCAGGTCAGAGTGTAGAATCGTATGTCAGGGTCAAACAGGGTCAGAGAGAACCCTTTAGTGACTTTTTGCAATGACTAACTAAGGCTGTACAAATAGGGATACCTGATCCAGAAGCAAGAAATATAGTAATTGAGTCTTTGGCATATGAGAATGCCAATGTAGAATGCAAAAGGATCCTGGGGCCTTTAAAGCTCAGATCAGTGCCTTTGGATGAATGGGTTTTACATACAATGAATGTTGATACTTTTGACTATGGCAATGAAACATGGGTGCAAGAAGCAATTTCCAAAGGTAAAAGGAGACATCAGATTACAAAATGCTTTCATTGTGGCAAAATGGGACACATGAAAAGGGACTGCAGACAATGGAATTCCAGGAATAATGCCTCTTCTAGGAATAACAGGAATAGGAGGACTCAGCCTTCGGGTTTATGTAGGAGATGTGGAAAGGGCAGGCATTGGACGAATGAGTGTAGGTCAACAAGAGATAAACAGGGCAACCCGTTGCCATTGGGAAACTCAATAGGGGGCCTCTCGAAGGCCCCCATGGCAAATGTGGTCCAGTCATTTCTGATCACTGCAGAGAACATTTCCCTGAATGCCTCTTCAGGGAAATTAGAATTCCCCATGCCTGCTGTTAAAAGCAATAACGACCTGAAGGATGAGTTAAATGTGGTGAATGAATCAAGAAATCTAAGAGGACAAATATCTCTCCAGAGATAAATGAACCTCAAAGAAAGGAAGGAATGGGGGTGGGAAGACATAATGGAGGCAGAAGACCAGGAGAACACAATCCTCTAAAACAATTGAGCAAAGAGCACATGAACTCACACAGACTAAATAGCAGCATGCACAGGTCCTGTCCAGGTCTGCACCAGATCCTATGGATATACATGATAACTTTGAGTTTAGTACTTTTATGGGACTCCTGAATATGTATACCAATGGTTCTCTGATCTACTGCCTTCTCTTCAGGCCCTTTTACTTTACTATTGCCTTGGCTCATCCAAGATCTGGACGGAAAAAGAGGTGTGAAGAAACTGGGAAGAAAAGACAGAGGAAAACCTGTCTTCACATTATATTATGTGAGAAAATATTTTACATTTAATAAAAGGGTAAAAATAAATAAAAACGAGAAAATTTGACTACCAACAAATGAGCAACACTTGAATATCATTGACCATCAGGGAAATGCAAATTGAAACTAGTTTGAAATACTACCTAATGCCAATTTTGATGGCAATCAATACTAAAATGGCAGAAGCTCGGGCATCTCTGTGAGTTCAATGCCAGTCTCGTGTACACAGAGCATTCCAGCACAGTCAGAGCTTTATAATAAGATCCATTTTCAAGAGTCTGTTTATCTTCATTTAATCTTTAACATCATATATGTGTGGCTGTTAGTATGTGGGTTTAATATATATCATATAATTCAAATAAAGATCTTTTTCTTATTTTTTGCTTTTTTTGAGACAGGGTTTCTCTGAAGCTTGGAGCATGTCCTGAACTAGCTCTTGTAGACCAGGCTTGCCTCGAACTCACAGAGATCTGCCTGCCTCTGCCTCCTGAGTGCTGAGATTAAAGGTGTGCACCACCACCGCCCAGAAAAAATCTTTTAATTTTAAGAATACTTTTAAGACATGAAATCATTTAAAAAAAGATATAGACTAATAACCATGGAGGTTACTATGTAGATACAATATCAAAAATTTGTTAATACAAGCAGAAATGAGTTGGTACGAATCTCAAATTCAATAGCTCCTGCCCAATAATTTAAGCACCAACCAAGAAAAAGTCAGAAGAAAACAATTCCAAACTTTAAATATGAGACAAAATCACAATTGTCTTAAGAGCTTCTTTTGCTATGATAAAAAATATTCTCAGAAGCCAACAATGAAAGAGAGGGTTTACTTCAGCTGATAGCACCACATCACACTCCTTAATTTAAGGAAATCAGGGTAGGAATATTGAGGCAAGAACTGAATCAAAAGCTATGAAAGCATACTGCCTTTGGGTTCAGTTCTCATACTCACCTTGCGGTTTTACACACCCTAGAAAAGTGTGCCCACAAGTAGCACCACCCACATTAAGCTGGGTGCACCCCCATAATTTACTAATGTAAGCAATGAAAAAATTTACCAGACTAATATGGTGGATGGTTTTTCTCAACCGTGTCTCTTTTTTCCCAAGGTACTATAGATTGTGTCAACTGAACACAAAACGTAGCCAATACATTTGGAGAATCCATACAACTATTTAGCAACAAGATTCAAAATAATGATGCTGTTGGAAATGATTAAAAACCTTGAGTAGGAATTAATCTGATTAAGACAGATATGATAAATATACTGTAATTTATGATAAAGTGCTCAGCATTACTGTTCATAAACAAATGAAAAATCAAAGGGCAGTGAGACTCAATCTCTCATATACTAATATCAAAAGACTTCAAATGTTATAAAATGTAAAATAAGAGAATGAGTGAAAAAGCAGGAACTCTGGGACACTGATGTTATGAATACAAATTCATAAAGCTTTTATTTAAGCCACCATGTTAGTTCCCCACTTCAAAAAGAAGAAAGAGAGAGGAAGCAAGGGAGGGAGGGAGAGAGGGACGAAGGGAGTGAGGGAGGGAAGTGGGAAGGAGGAAAAAAGAAAGGAAGGGAAGAAAAAGACTGCATTTCAACAATTATAGAAAGGAAAGAATGAGAAAGAAAGAGAGAAATAAAAACAATAACTATGTTAAAACAATGTTTAAGAAGATCACTTGGAGCACTATGTAATAACTTCAGTATCTTTATTACTGATTGAATTACATATAAAGATGACATGGACAGTTTTCTTGACATAGATTTTTCAAAGAACTTGATTTTACTTCGTGTAATTGCCACATTCTCAATGGTTAATTTTTAAAAACTGAACATAATCATTAGCATATTTAAGGCACTTACTTAAAATACTTAATTATAGTTATAGTATGTAGCAAAGTAACGTTTTCTAGTTAGTCTTTTATTAATTTCCATTTTCTATAAAGTATTTCTGCTCACATACTTTTATGATTGTTGACCAAGTTAATTGCATGATATATTAAATAATAAGCATTGAACAAATATTTACAATTTCAAAATGAATGAGCAGATTTGACTTTTTAATAACTCCTTAAAAAGTAAACCATCTTTATATTTCCCTCTAGTAAGCTCCTTTGTGTCAATAAAGCAAATGCATGGGATTAATAATGTAAGGAAAACATGTAGTATTTGCAGTCATTTCTGTGGCTAAAACATCTATTTGAATTTTTATCTGAAAAAGAATGAGAAAACACTGATTCATTACATATCTGTAAAGGCTTATGCATTCTCTTGAGAATCAGTAGAAAGCAATACTGTTCAGACACTTTCTAATGCTGCCTGCCTTCCCTGCACAGCAAAGTAATTGTACAATTGCAAGTAGACTTCATTAACTCGCAGTAAAAAGTTTCTGAATCATCCAAATAACTTCACTCTATGTTCACTATTCCCCCGGGACACTCATCATTTATGATATTTACCCTACGTGTAATGATTGCTTCTATAAGTTTTGAGTTCAATTTAAAAACCGTACTAGAAGATTTTCATTGATGAGAAACTTTGGGTATTTATTTAGTTAATTATTTAAATAATCAAAGAGTATTGTGGTAACATCAAAAGCTTGGAGGCATAAAACCTGAAATGACAACGCTTTCACAAATAGAGGAGAGTCAAATTTACTGTGGTTTGTTTGTTTGGATGCTCAGAGGCCATCATTCAGTTGCATTCTTTAATTGCTTCTTCCTTAAATATTTATAATGATAAGGGAATTTGATTTAGTAGTTAGGTCACATATTCTGTGAATAATGGTTCAGAGAGAGCTAGAAAAATTAAATTCAGAATTTTATGTGTAACTAAAATGAATTTACAGTATTTTAATGTTTTTTGAGTCAGATGGTATTGAACTCACTATGTAGCTTGAGGATGACCTTCAACTTCTGATCTTCCCTAACGCTCCAATTAGAGAGAGAGGGAAAGAGAAAGAGAGAGAACTTGTGCATTTATATTTATCATCCCATTATTTAAAATGCCTGAGGTATAGATATTTTGATGTGTAACTTTGACGGTCCATTCTTCCATGAAGAAACAAAAATTTGTTAACGTAAAAGAGGATTTTTTTGCTGGGCAGTGGTGGCACACACCGTTAATTCCAGCTCTTGGGAGACAGAGGCAGGAGGATTTTTTGAGTTCATGGAAAGCCTGGCCTACAAGAGTTAGTTCTATGTCAGACACCAAAACTACACAGAGAAAACTTTGTCTTGAAAATAGAAAACCAAACAAAAAGAAGGAGTTACTGATGTCAAAAAAGCCTTAAGTTGTATACAAAATGAGTTTAATGTCAAGAACTGAAAGCATATGTTGAATGTGTTTTTTCTTTTAAGTTATAGTCATAAAAAGGTTCAAAAATATTTGCAGTAATTATTTTTATAATTGCTATGACTAAATACCTGATAGAAATCGGTTAAAGACATGGCTTATTTTTAAGGCCCTTGATTTATAAGGGTAAATATGACAGAATTTTTCTCTGTATATCTGTTTCCATGGGGAGGTAGAACATCATAATACTAGAGGAATTATAGGAAATGTATCTCTTGAAAGATAAGAAAATTAAATGAAGATTCTCTAGATGATATATAAGCAATAAAATCAGGCCTTTTGCAAATGGCTCAAGCTCAGCCCCATCCACTAATGCTTCTAGGCTTCTCAAATACCTGCAGGCCAGTTATTCAATAGCACAGGTTTGTTGGGGGCTTCACAGGCAAATCAAAAGTAAAATTCCAGGAAATGGTCACTTTCTGTGAGATTATGTGGCAATTTACATTCAAACTGCCACATTCCACTCTGTGGCCTCATAAACTTGTAACGATGTTATAACAAATATGCACTTCCTCCATTTTCAAAAGTCTCCATAGTCTATCACAGACTCACCAATATTTTAAAACCCAATGTTCAAAATCTCTCCTGAGGTTCATTCAGCCTCTTAACTGTAACTGCATGCAAAAGTCAAAATCAAAATGCAAATTATGTACTTCCAACATCCAATGGCATACGATATCTATTACCATTCAAAAATGCAGGGAAGGGACAATAGCAAGATTGAAAACCAGCTGGGCAAATTTCAAACTCTAAATCTCTGTTTCTAATGCCTGAACGCACTCCAGATCTCAACTCTGTTCAGTTTTGGTGACTGCAAACACTTTCTTTTCCTGGCCTGGCTCCTCTCCCATTTAGCACCTCTCCTAGGCAGACATCCCATTATCCCCTGACTCTTGTGTCTCTAACATCTTTGTTCTCCATCCAGGCATCAACTTCAAAGCCTCACACAGTGACATCTTTACTAGGCCTGCCTTCAAGGGCAGTCATGACACATGCCTGACTTCAGCAGCTTTCTTGATCCATGGAGGCAAATCCCCTAACACGTTTCTTCTATCCTTAACTCCAAACCCAGAATCATGGGGCTGAAGGTGCTGAGCTCTGCTGCTTACAGGGCCTGGAACATTTTCCCTTCTTTCCATTTTGCCAATGATTCTTAGCAATTTTATCAGTGAACATTCTCTGCATTAATCATCTTAACCGTAAAATACAATTTATTTTGAGCCAAACTGTGAACACCACAATCAGAATTTAGGAGACCAGACAGGAGGAACAATGGAACTGAATAGAAGGTCAGATATCAATCCACACATCTTCGAATACCTGGTTTTTGACAAAGAAGCAAAAAATATCAAATGGAAAAAGGAAAACATATTTAACACGTGGTGCTGGCATAACTGAATTTCAATGTGTAGAAGAATAAAAATAGACCCATATCAATCACCATGCAGAAATTTCAAGTCCATATGGATCAAAGACCTCAAAATAAAGCCAGCTATACTGAACCCTATAGAAGCAAAAGTGGGGAATACACTGAATGCACTGGCACAGGTGACTACTTCCTAAATATAACCCAGCAGCACAGACACTGAAATAAACAATTAATAAATGAGAACTCCTGAAATGGAAAAGCTTCTGTAAAGCAAAGGACATGGTCAGCAAGACAAAATGATAGCCTACAGAATGGGAAAGGAACTTCATTAACTTCACATAAGACAGATGTCTGATCCCCCCAAATTTACAAAGTACTCAAGAAATTGGTCACCAAAAAAACAAATAATACAATAAAAAATAATGGAGTACAGACCTAAACAGAGAACTCTCAACAGAAAAATCTAAAATGACTGAAAGACACTTAAGGAAATGTTCAACATCCTTAGTCATCAGATCAAATCAAAACAACTCTGAGATTCCATCTTATTTCTGTAAGAATGGCCAAAATCAAAAATGTTGATGACAACTTATGCAGGAGAGGCTGTGGGGAAAAGAGATACTACAGCATTGCTGGTGGGAATGCAAGCTGGTACCGCCCCTTTGGATATCAGTGCGTCGTTTTCTCAGAAAATTAGGAAACCACCATCCTCAAGACCCAGTAATACCACTTTTGGGTATATATCCAAAGGATGCTAAAACATGCCACAAGGATATGTGCTCAACTATTTTCATAGCAGCTTTGTCATAGCCAGAACCTAGAAACAACCTAAATGCTCCTCGACTGAAGAATGGATAAGAAAAATGTGATACATTTACACAATGAAGTACTACACAGCAGAAAAAATGACATCTTGAATTTTGTAGGAAAATGGATGGAGCTAGAAAACATTCTGAGTGCGGTAACCCAGACATAAAAAGACAATTATCACATGTACTCACTCATAGGTGGTTTTTAAACAAGAAACAAAGAAAACCAGCCTACAAACCACAATCCCAGAAAACTTAGACAACAATGGGGGCACTAAGAAAGACATACATAGATCTGATCTACATGGGAAGTAGAAAAAGACAAGATCTCCACATGGGGACCTTGGGGGAGTGTTGAAGGGGGAGGGGAAAGGCAGGGAGGGGAGCAGAAAAAAAAGTAGAGCTCAATAAATTTAAAAAAAAAAGAATTTAGAAGATCAGTAACCAAATAACCACCTAGGAAATCAACAGGAATATACAATGCCTATGACTTCCCTAGCTATTGGGTTTTGACTAGGTTTATAGTAACAGATATAAATTTCATCCTGTAAAGCAGGCCTGACATCTAATTAGGAGTCATTGGCTCTCATCATAGGATTCATACTGATATTGTACACTGGACATATCTTATTTAGCAAGTATACTAAAGTACCCACAGATAAGTACCAGGGGCATAAAAAACATCCTATAACATAGTAAGAAAGCTTACAATGAAGTTTAATTTTAAATGTTTAAAAAGCCCTTTACAGAAGCTTATGTCTTATTCTCTATAAAGCTAAACTTTCACTTGTTTACTGCACATATGAGACCTTTCTCTTTGGTTTCTAGTCTTTGTAGATCATATACTTTTCTGATAAAAATTTTTTTGTTTCCTTTATGCATATTTACTTTGTTTCATTTTCATTTTACTTTTTAAATTACTATCCTTAACATAAGACATAAATATAAAAGTGTTGCTATAATTCTTTTCCTTATACTATTTCTTCATGTTGTGTAAAGCGTGGTTACCCAGAATTTCCTTTGACCTAAGGGACTCCATTTTAAAAGCAGGTTTGGGGCTGGAGAGATGGCTCAGTGGTTAAGAGCACTGACTGCTCTTCCAAAGGTCCTAAGTTCAAATTCCCAGCGACCACATGGTGGCTCACAACCATCTGTAATGAGGTCTGGGGCCCTCTTCTGGCCTGTAGACATACACGTAGAAAGAATATTGTATATATAATAAATAAATAAATATTAAAAAAATAAAAGCAGGTTTGGCACCATTTTTGATACAAACTGTTTGTGTCCTTGAGTGTTTAAGTAAATGATGCCATCTCTCTGGAACCACACATTTACAGATTCTTAAATGACTTATTCTTTGGTACACACTGTGTGCCAACCTATGAATTTATTGTGGTGAACTGTGGTTATATGGTGCACAGGCTACTAGCATTCTATCAGAAAAACAAACCTAAGAATAATTCTCAAGAAATTATAAGAAATATCAAACCTAGAAAGTGGTATAGCTTCCTCATTAGGACCCTATTAAAAATGACAAAAAAGGATTTCATTAAATAAAAATGTGTATCTACAGCAAATGAAACAATGAACCAAAGAGTCATCTATGGAATGTAAGATATCTTTGCTGGACCTAAACAGGCATAGAATAATATCTAGTGTATATCAACATTAAAAAAGAAGGTAAAAGAGAAAATGTTTTAAATTACCCAAAATATAAACAGATTATTGAAGCACTCAGTTCACAAAAGGTGATATGCAGGTATCTACTCCACAGAGTAAAACATTCTACCAAACTGGAGATCAAGTAAAATTGGATCTAAAAGTTTTAAAGGAAATAACAACCTTTTCTGAATTCTGGTCCCTCATTACTTCCTGTAATGGACATAAATTCACATAGATACACACCAATATACATAAATTGAAACTCAAAATAAAGGAAAGAAACACCTCAAATTAGTGAGAACAAGAAAAAAAGAGATAATTTTTCTATTTTAGTGGAATGTAGAAAAATCTAGTCTCTAGTGAAGGAAACATTAAAAATCATTTTTTTCTGAACTAAAAATAAATAATCTATGTGGTCAAGCTATAGAAATTTGGGGTAATGTTCAAATGTTTCTATATTATCAGGCACATAGTTGTTCATTTCAGCATGGTTAATAATGGGCAGTTGGGGAGAGCAAACTAAGTATCATTTGCAAAAGGAATTACTAAAAAATGTGGCATATAAACACACAATAGTTGTTATGGAAACACATGAAGAAAAACAAATTATGCCCTTTAGAGGAAAATGTATAGAATTGAAAAAACATAATTCTTCTCAGAAATATGACTTTATTACTGTCATTCATGAATGAGTGCCTGTTTTTTCTGCCATTTGTGGACTCTATATATTATTCATGTTCATGTTTCAACTCATATATGTATATAAGTGCACTATGTGTGTATATATATATATATATATATTACAATGTGTGTTAGAAATAGAGAAAGGTCAAGAAAACTTTGGAAGTAGGACATTAGGAGGAAGTATACTGAAAGTATCTTATATAATGACAAGAGAATAGCTTATATAAACTAGTAGTTTATACGAGGAATATATACTATTATGTGTTTGTAGAAATGGAAAGTAACACAGCATATCCTAAACATAGATAGTCAGGATGCCTGTTGATCAAATTCTATAATAGTCTCAATAGTTTTATTATAGATGTGAAATTAAATGACAATATTTTCTGTCATCCTAGGTTTGAAAATTAAATCCAAAAGACCATAATTTGTTACTAGGACACAGTTATGTTACTAAGACACATGGTAGGTTCAATGTTGCTTTCAAAGTTTATTGATCAGCCATCTCAAAGTTTACCAAAATTCTGATGTAACACTGTAAATTTCATTACTTAACATACAGTTTGCCATTATAACTGTTAAATATAATATGGTATTAAACAAAAATACTAAGAAATACAGATGTGAAGATTAGGGACAATGCAAATTACATTTATTGATATTTCACATGAAAATAGACTGATTAAGCTTACTGTATTTATACAGAGATTGTGATACACATTGCATTTTCTTCATGGCAAATGTGCATAAATATACCTGCTTAAACTGTTGACAATAGATAAGAATTGAACACTCAGTTCTGTACAAGACACCTATATTCCAAATAAAGTTCTAGGAATATTAGAAAAGGAGACACAAAGGATTCGAGAGGGACAGGAAGGGGAGAGTAGTTAGAATATACCAACAATTGAGCTTAACAAAGTAAAGGAGATTTTAAAGAAACAGCTTCTGTTCTTCCCTTCACTGGGCCTGAATGAAACTGGACCTACTAAATATATGTTATGAAAATGAAGAAGAAACTTTCTCTGCCTACAGAAATCTCATCTGCTAGCAAATTCAGTGAGAACAGGAGTCAGTGACCTCAGTTAATTACATATAATATAGTCAAACATGGGGTCACACAGAGGGCCTCAATTCATCTCCATAGTTTATGAAAGAAAATAAAAAGACATATGTGGGGAAGGATTAGGATGGAGGAGCTGAGTTTTGAGAGAAGTAGAGAATGCATTATACACATGTAGTTAGTTAGTGTATTCTATAGAAAATAATTTTATACTAATTTTTAAAAGTAACAAAGAGAGGTCAAAACAGTAATTAACATCCTAAAGCACAAATACAGATGTAACAGTCTATGTGAGAACAATGGTTGCAATTCAATCACTGTACCTAAGTCCGTTGCACTATGCTCTAAGCAATAATCTTCTCAGAGCTGCAATCACATCTTTGTTCCTAAGGCTGTATATCATGGGGTTGAACATGGGGGTCACAATGGTGTAAAGAAGAGAGAGGAGTTTGTCACTTAATGCAGAATGCGTTGACTTTGGCATTAAGTAGGTAATAGATGCAGAGACATAAAATAAAAGCACCACCACCAGATGGGAAGAACATGTGGAGAAGGCTTTTGCCCGTCCTTGGGCAGTTGGCAATCTAACGATGGTGGCAATAATTTTGCTGTAGGATGTTAATATTAATAGAAAAGGGATTGCAGCAAGCAAGATAGCCACTACATAGACATACAGCTCATTAACAGAAGTATCTCCACAGGCCAGCTTAAGCACAGGGGGTATGTCACAGAAGAAGTGATCTATCTTGTTAGAGTTGCAGAAATGTAGAGAGAATATCTGACAGGTTTGCCCTAACTGGAAAGGCATGCCACCAAGCCAAGAGCCCACTGCCAGCTGTGTGCATTTTGTCTGTTTCATGATCAGAGGATAGTGCAGAGGGTTGCAGATGGCCACATAGCGGTCATATGACATCACAGCCAGGAGAATACTGTCAGTAGCTGCCAGCATTAAGAAGAAATACATTTGTGTGGCACAGGCCAGAAGAGAAATGCTTCTGTCCTGGGTCCAAATGCTATACAGAATCCTAGGGAGAGTGACTGAAACATAACAGATTTCCAGAAAAGAGAAATTTGTCAGGAAAAAATACATGGGATTGTGTAGTGTAGAATCTATTCTGGTTATCACAATTATGAAGCTGTTTCCAATTATGATAGTCACATACATTATGGAGAACATACCAAATAGAAAGCCCTGGAGTTTGGGAAGGTCAGAGAATCCCAGGAGGAGAAACTGTGTCACTGTGGATGCATTGTCCTCTTTCTTGATGTCTGTGTGTTTCATCTGTAGAGATGATTCAACAAGAAGTACACTTCCTTATCATCATCTATGTTATATCATTCTGAAACTGATGTCTTCACATTTGGATATTTGCATGTTCTCAGTTCATCTTTCAAATATATATGTGTATATGGATACATTTATGTAAATATATTTGCATAAACATGTATATATGTTTTCAAGATATATACATAGAAATAGTCTTTTATTCACTTAAAATTTATCTAGAGAAAAATTTAATCTACGTTTTCATGTGGTTTTCTAAACTCCTTTTTACCCAATAATCCTTCATATATGCAATTTCATATATTGCAAATTTAATTAAAAATTAAGGATAAGCTGAGAACTACATTTGATGAAATTTTATTTTACATTTAAAATTTTTGAAAGTTTTTTGTACAAATCTATGCAATCAGAATTCATATTCTTTATATTTATGGATATTTTTAAAACTATTTGTAAATCAAAAGATATAGTGATTAGAGCTTTTTTTTCAAATAGTACATACTCTGTAGTTTCATTTGATTGTGGTGCAACAGCTGAAACCATACCTTTATGCATTCTAGACTAGCTGTCTACTCCCAAGCAATTTCCCTAGCTCCTGTTAGCAAGTTATAGACACTAATTGCCTAAACAAACTTCTTCAAATCACTTAACATTTCTCTTTGTGTTTCTGTCTCTGCCCTTCTATCTCTCTCTTGTCTTTGTGTATAGGTGAGTCAGTTAACAACTTTCAAACTCTCATTTTTATACTAAGAAAGAAATTCAGTAGAAATTTTAAGTAACTGTAAGCATTTGATTTTAATTTATATGTTGTGAATATTAGCTGCTTTCGCCTTTGAAATAATGATTTTTAATGTAGACATTGTGGTATTAATTAAAATCCTTAATATAGATTGTATTAAGTTTAACTAATGAACTTAAGAAATTAAAAATAATTTAAATAAAAATAGAGATGACTTTTCTGCATCTACTGAGATAAGCATGTGATTTTTTTATTTAAGTCCATTATAGTAATTATATTTCAAAAAATTAAAAATTATATAAAATGTATGTGTATCATTATATAATTGTCTTAATTTTGGAGAGTTTTCTAATGACAGCATTCTGTAGAACCAAATGAAAATATGCTAATATTTCTATAACATTTTCAGATTCACTGCTGTAAAATCTTAACAGTCTGCCACAAGGAACTATTTCAATCACTATAGGTATCAAGCCCCTATCAATGATCTTCAATCTCAACGTTTTCATTCTCTATTTTTGATAAGTGGAATTTTAGAATATATGTTTACTAAATGTTATATCATTGAAACATTTAAACATATACTTAACATAAAATAATGATGTAACACAACTTAGCACATACTATGGTGAAAACCATGATCCTTAATGCATTATTCTTCCATATTACACTGGACTGTATATGCTGTTTTATTTGCATCTTATATCACCAAATGTCAGGAAAGTCATTAAAAGCTTAGCAGAAATGGTTTATAAAGCTTCACCAAAATAAATGATTTAATTTTTCTTTTAATTATTTTGTGTAATTTTATCCAAATGCTGATATTATATATATATAAATATAGGAGCACAAATATGTTGTCTGTTAAACATAGACTGTGCTGTTTGTAATTAGGTAAATTGTTATTCTTACCTTGATTTATTGACATTCAATGGTAAAATTATAAAGAAGTTTATTTTTCTAAAGTCAAGAGTTTTCCTTTATTTGAAACAGAGGTCAAATACCTTCCAAAATATATTCTCCTGACATAACATACCATTCTATTTAAAAAGGAATGTTCTCTACCCTGGGGACAACTCCTTTCCCAAGTCAATTTAGAATTGTAGAGAACTCCTGTCTCCTGTCATTCATTATTTCAGTATAACATGAACCACAAAAGGAAAATATTTTAAATTTGTAGGGATGCTTTTATTGTAGCACTGAATAATGAAACTTAGCCTTCCTGATGGAAAAGAAACACTCATCTACTGAGTCAAATTTTCAGCTCTGTTATTTATTGAGGTAAGGGACCACTAGATTACAAAAAAATGCTATGATAAACCTACCTATGACTTCATTTGTCTGAAATCATCAGATTTCTGACACATACCTAAGTGTAACTTCATTTTATATAAGACAGTTTATGTAAGACATTTTATGTAAGACAGTTGAACAATAATGAACGTGTACCCTTTCTAAGAGTAAATTGAAAGGTACATTTTGACACCACAGAGCCAACAACATTTTGATGTCTTATATATGTCTTTCATTGAAGACATATATTGCCTAATATGGGCACATTTTTCTCATCTGATAAATTCATTAGTTAGTTTATAAAACTATCCATGTTCAATTATAAACTATTTGAACCAGGAAATGTATGCAGAATTTCAAGTAGCAATAACACATCAAAAACTAGTTGCAAATCTACAGCCACTGGGAGGATAGACTACTAATTTACCTCATACCTGGGCAACCATTGATGGACTAGATTTCTCAGGATTTAACAACAACTGCATTCAGGTGTTACAATCTAGAATCCAACTGTTCTTTCTTTGAGTTCCCATTAATGAGTGCCCTTTTTGACTCCAAATTCCTATGAAAAATTTTGATCAAAACCACAAAAAACTTATAAATACAGATTAACTCACATTAACAGATTAAATGGAAGAAAATACTAAATGACTGTGAGAATCTGTAATTAATTTCCAGAAAGTTGTGACAGTGATCAGAGAATTTTTGACAAAGAATTATGCATTGTCATAGTCTACATGCTGATATTTTTCCCAATGATGGAAGAATATGTATCAGTTTGCCAGTTTTAAATACTACAGTTTACATTAATGTGGTTAAATTCTAGATATTCACTTACTGGTATAACTGTAAGTAATTTTGTTTTCCCTCATGTTTATATCACTCTCTATTGGTATTAAGCATCTTTGATGTCTTTTTCTGTTTATTACCTTAGTGAACTTTGATGCTATTTGCAGATTGATTTTGTACAAAGATAAATAGCAATTAGGGCATGAATGTTAGAAATTGATTTTTATTTTAACCAAACAAGGCAAATGACATCTACAATTATTAAAATTCATTTCCAAAATTTTACAGTATTTACACTCCCAACATACATAAAGTCTCACCAGTTTGGCTAACTAAAGTTTGGCTAACAAGGACAACAACAGTAGACATGCTAAGGTTGACTGAGAAATGACCAGAATGCCTGAATTGTACCAAAAAACTAAAGACAACTATAGCATGCTGAGAGCAAACGAAATAGTCTTCTGTATTCACCAGACAAGAGCACTTCAGTTGGTTATCCAATACCAAATGATCAGTCTTGAAAACATACAAAAAGTAACATGATACAGATTGAGCAGGTTGTATTTAGGAATATATGTATCTACACATATATGTTATAAGGAGGCCACTTGGTTGTGCCAGCCATTAAGACCAGAAATAATCAAAAAGAAAATATATTATTTAAATCATTGATTGGCCCATTAGCTCTAGCTTCTTATTGGCTAACTCATACTTCTAAATTTAATCTGTTTCCATTATTTTACATTTTACCATGAGACTCATGGCCTACCAGCAAGGTTGCAGCATTTCTGTCTCTGGCAGCAGCTCCATAGCTTCTCTCTAACTCCATCCTTCTTTCTCCCAGAATTCAGTTTAGTTTTCCCTACCTACTTCTAATCTTTTGCCCTATCAGACCAAACCAGTTTCCTTTACTAATTTATCAATCATATTCACAGCATACAAAGGGGGAATTTCATATCATATATATAAAGTTTTAATACTAAAAGAGATTGTGAAATTGAAAGAAATGTAGAAGGAGTATATGGGAGTCTCTGGAGAAAGGCTTCCAAAAGAGCCTAGTCTACAGAGTGAATTCCAGGACAGTCAAAGATATACAAAGAAACCATGTTTCAAAAAATCCAAAAATGAAAAATAAAAATAAAAGAAATAGAGGTTAAAATAAAGCCACATAAAGATGCAAAATACACAGACAGTTGTAACATGAGGTCCTGCTTGGCTTCTGTCCTCCCTCCAGGTTCCATGGTCGTTTAGCCCCAAAGAAAATCACACAGAGGTCTACATAAGTTATAAACTGATTGGCTCATTAGCTCAGGCTTTGTATTAGCTCTTATAATACATATTAGTCCATTATTCTTATCTATGTTAGCCACATTGCTCAGTACCTTTTTGATCAGGGAAGGTCACATCCTGCTTCTTCAGTGTCTGGACAGGACTGTGGAAAAGCATCCTTTTCCCAGAATACTCCTGTTCTCATTGACCCATCTCTACTTTCTGTCTGGTTGTCCTGTCTATATTTCTTGCCTGGCTACTGACCAATAATCATTTATTTAAAACATAATTGACAGAATACAGGATTGTCCCGCACCATTCCCTCCCCCATTTTTTAAGAAAACAAGAACAACCACAGTCCATTTTTTGGATTTCTGGGCAGAGTTTTCCAGGCTACTTCCTGCTGTTTGGGGGTGCTGATAATCTTTTGGGGACCTAAAGAAAATTGAGAATTATGATCAAGTCCTGACTGGAGTGTCCTGTGAATCTTGATCATCTCAGGCAGCTGTCTTTTTTTTCTTTTATTTATTTATTTATTTATTTATTTATTAAAAATTAATTTCCACCTCCTCCCCTCCTCTCGTTTCCCTCCTACTCTCCCCATTCCCTCCTCCCTCTCCCTCTCCCGTTCTAGGAGCAGTCAGGGTTCCCTGCCCTGTGAGAAGTCCAAGGTCCTCCCACCGCCCATCCAGGTCTAGGAAGGTGAGCATTCAAACAGACTAGGCTCCCACAAAGCCAGTCCATGCAGTAGAATCAAAACGCTGTGCCATTGTCCTTGGCTTCTCAGTCAGCCTTCGTTGTCAACCACATTCAGAGAGTCCGATTTGATCACAAGCTCGTTCACTTCTGGATCTCTGGTATTCCTCTGTCTACACTCCAAAGATCCTAGTGGCCTGCATCTCTGAAGACAAAAGCATCTCCTTTGCTGGATGTCTGTCTCAGTTCTTCTTCCCGGCTGGATTGGTCTATAGTGAATGCTTCCTACCATTTGCCATGGCTTATGACTGCTATGCGGCCATCTCCAATCCCCTACTTTATGCTCAAGCTATGTCCAAGAAGGTGTGCAGTTCTTTGGTTATATATTCCTATAAAGGAGGATTCGTCAATGCAATTATATTAACCAGCAACACATTCACATTGGATTTTTGTGGTGACAATATCATTGATGACTTTTTCTGTGATATACCTCCTCTCATAAAGCTGGCATGTGATTACCAGTCTGTGCTGTACTTCCTTCTAGCCACCAATGTCATTACTCCCACCCTGCTCATCTTGGCCTCTTATATCTTCATCATTGCTGCCATCCTGAGGATCCGCTCCACCCAAGACCACCTCAAGACCTTCTCCACCTGCTCCTCCCACCTCATCTCTGTGACCTTGTACTATGGCTCCATTCTCTACATCTACTCTCGCCCAAGCTCCAGTTACTCCTTAGAGAGGGACAAATGGTATCGACCTTTTATACTGTATTGTTCCCCATGTTGAACCCCATGATCTACAGTCTGAGGAATAAAGACGTGAAGGAAGCGCTGAGAAAACTCTTCAAGTTAGCTCCTTCTGACGTCTAAGTCTATCTGCTCCAAGCAAGCAAATGACTAAGTGATAACAAACTAATGAGATCCAGGTTGGAAAACTGAATATAAAAAAATAAATTTTCTGTTACTTGAAATTCCACCAAAAATTTTTCATGTTTTTTAACATATAATTGTTTTTAAGTGTAATAAATAATGAGTTCAATTTTAATACATTCAGGTTTGTATATAATGAACTTTGCTCATGTTTACTTCATATATACTTTTATATAATTATGAACTAGGTTTATGCTATTATTAAAGCAGTTTTTAAAGTGTGGAACTTGAGTTGAGTTTGAGAGTGGAAAGCATGTAATACTTTCTCAGATGACTGGAGTTCATTTTATTTTCCTTCTTAATCACTACCCAATTATCATCTTCAATAACATGAATATGTAAAAGAAATATCGTATAGAATGATGACAGGTAGGGAATTTACCTTAATTTCTTTTGTCCAAATACTATTAAGGATTCTTCAATAATAGTGAATATGAACATGAATATGTAATGTCAAAATTAATTTTAAAGAAAGAGAGGGGGAATACATTTTTTAAGAGAAAGTAGGGAAAAAGGGAAGATGAGAAATTTGGATTCAATAAACCTGACATAGTGTCTGTACCTATTTGTTGTGGTTTTGAATTTTATTGGACTCAAAATGGTCTCACTTTACCAATTGTAGCACAATACCTGCTCAAGAGTAGGTTGAACTATGTCTTTGTGGTTGGACAGTTTCTTCTGAGACTAAAACCTTCCAACTAAGACGAGGGCTCATTAAGACACAGGAAAGTAAAACAATAGAATTTCTAAAGTCAGGTGAAATATTCTATCTAGTAGGAAACTCTCCTGAAGCTCAGAAAGTAAACATATCAATACAACTTTAATAAGTCTCTAAGACTGATCAGTCTCTAGACTTCTCCTCCCCAAGCATGTATACTCAATAAGTTGTGCTCAGATACACTCTCAAAAAAGCATTGTGGGAAGAGTTGAGAACAAAGTCTTACTCCTAGCTGAGGACTTGATATCTTCTGGGAAAGGGAGAGAAGGTTTTCTTTAAGAGTTTCACCTGTGGTAGGTTAACCATGCTCCAGGGGATGGCCCCACACCCAAGAATATATGGCAATATGAACTGGAGAAGATGGGCATTAGAAGCAAAAGATAAGGATCTAACAGTGAAATAAGGAAATAAATTATAACTGGGAAATTTTGGGACAGAGGGCTTGAATGTAACCAAAAAATACTTTGTGTAGACTTCTCAATGAAGTTATATAAATATCATTTAAAGAAGACAAATTGCACATCACAGTGGGAAGCAATCATGCTGCAGCATCCACATGGATTGACTCATGAGAATTCATCATCTCTGCAGCATTTCCATTCCATGTTGTCTTCACTGGAGACTGTATCTATCTGGTCACAAATGTGAGTTCCAGGAAATTAAAGAAACTCATGCTACTAGTGTGAAAAGCACAGAGTGGCGAAAACAATGGAATCAAGAGCAACATACTTTCTGTCTTATTGAGGTTTTCCTGTAAAATTTTATCACATGATGTCCCAATACAAATATCTTCCTGTTGAAACAATTGGTGCTCTCAGAAGCAAATGTGCCTCATTGTTATGAAAAGTCCTAAATTCTTAAACATTTTGAATGTTATATTATGAAGATCTTTGAAAGGTTTGAAGAATGTCTATCCACATGAAATACATATCTGTCCATCTAGCAAATCTAACTAACATGACTACAAGCTTGACTATTATAGATGATTATCAATTAACCTATGTTTTTAAATTATACATTACATTTCTAAATGAGCTAGACAAACACAATACCTTAATCAAGATCAGAAATACATATGCACAGTATAACAAAATTGACCTTAAATTTCTATCAATAAGCCAAGATCCATACCCATGCAAATATCTATAGCATATCCCCTTTAAATGTAAAAGAATTTCAAATGCTCAAAAAACACTTAAAGAAATTTTCAACATTCTCTTCTATTTATGTATTTATTTATTAAAAATTTCCACCTCCTCCCTGCCTCCCCCTTCCCTCCCCGTCCCCACCTCCACCTCCCTCTCCAGTCTTAAGAGCAGTCAGGACTCCCTGCCCTGTGGGAAGTCCAAGGAAGGATGCAAATCAAAAGGACTCAAAGATATTCTTACTAATATTAAAAAAAATATACATTGTATTTTGATCATACACTAATTAATGCTGTCTATATACTATTATTTATATAGTTAAACACTGAATTACTTTAGCAGTAGCTGGACCATTAAAGAAAACTAAATCTTTATCCCCCAACAACTCTCAATTACCAATTCTCAGTTTGAGGCTTGATTTCAGATCCAACCACTCCTTCAATGGTGAAATTTGGTCTAGCTTAAGCTCATGCAGGTCTTGTATAATCTATAACAACCACTGTGAATTATATGTGAAATTACCCTACTGCATCTGGAAAAACACGCTTTTCTTATATTTATTTGTTTCCCATGACTCTTATAGTCTTTCTGCCCCCCTCTTGCATAATGATGCCATATCCTGGAAAGGAAGACATGTAATAAACATGTTCTTTTTAGTTCTGAGCACTCTCTAGCTATGTATTCTTGGCATGTCTATAAGTTGTGTTAGTAGATGCTTATTACAAATTAAAGCCCCTTCAGTGAGGTTTGATGAGTTATATCTTCAATCCAATTATTTTGTTCCAGTTGTTAGTGTATAGCTCATTGGCAATCAGTGCAGGAATAGTTTGTGCACCATTACCAGCATTTACTCACAGAAATTGATCATCTTGCAAGATAGAAACTTTACTCATTTTCTGTTCCCTCCAGTTCTGTGCAACCATGACGCTTTGTTTCTGTGAGTTTAATTTCTAAGTGTTTTGTAAATAGAATTACTCAGTCCCTATCCTTTCAGTAATGTTTTCTTTTTCCTAGCATACTGTCTCCAAATTGTATCCATGTTATGGTATGTATTAAAATTTTCTCCTATATATGAATATGGATATAGACATATGATTTCATGCTTGACTTATCTTTTCGCCCATTTGGGGTAGTTTGAATGTTTTTGGCCCCCATAAGCTCATAGAAAGTAATACTATTAGGATGTGGAGGGCCGCAACCACATTCTCCATCGCTTCTAGGGACAAAGGTAGAGATTGACCTCTGTGACCTCAAGGTGTAGTGGTACACGCCTTTAGTCCTGATGCCTGGGAGGCAGAGGCAGATTGACCTCTTTGACCTCAAGGTGTGGTGGTACATGCCTTTAGTCCTGATGCCTGGGAGGCAGAGGCAGATTGACCTCTGTGACCTCAAGGTGTGGTAGCACATGCCTTTAATCCCAGTGCATGTGCTTGGTAACTCTCTACTGCTGCGTCCCTGCCTACTTCCGAGGCATCACCTGGGATAATGGGCAGCGGACCAATCCAAGAGTGACACGTCAGAAGCGAGGACTGTTTCCATTATAAGGGCTGGGTTCCCCTCATTCTGGGTCTCCGCTTTGGAAGCTGATGTTCTCCATCTCAAGACGCATTAAAGCTTTTCTGCAGAAGGATCCTAAGTGTCCCGCGTCGTTCTTGCTGGCGAGGCCGAGCGTGGGACATCTGGTGCTCGAAACCCGGGAGGCTGGGGGACCCTGACAACTGCTCGCACCGCCGGCGACCCCTTGGACACAAGGAGGATTCAGAACTGCAGGTTTGTTTGCTCAGAGAGGTATGACTATTCTTGGACTTTTCGACTTTGGGCTTGACTTGTTTCCGCATTGGGAAGGTTTCATAGAGGCCTTGGTACTTCTTAGCAGTTCTCTTATCACTTTGAAATTGCTTAGAAGATAAATCCTGCCAGGCGGTTGTTGCAGACGGACAAAATGTATTGGAGGAAGTCCAGGATAGCATATCAGAAACTGAGTGCAGTGAGAGGTTAGGCGCGCAGGCAAGAAAAGAAAATAAGGAAAAAGGACCCCCCCGGTGGTTCTAAGAATGGGGGAGACTGAAAAGAAAATAAGGAAAAAGGACCCCCCGGTGGTTCTCAGAATGGGGGAGACTGATCTACAAGGTCAAAAGCTTTCTGATACCAACAATAAGAAAAAAGGACAGATATATGTTATGTTGTTTGTGTTGTCTTTTGTGTACTGGACAGGAGAAAGATATTTAAATTTAGGAACTGCGAAGGAAATAATGTTTTGGAAAAGAGGTTCTGTTTTCATCTCCACAGAAAATGAGAGCCTAAGGGTGTACTTGGGATTTATGTGGTTTGAATCACCGAGACCTCCTGAAATGTTGTAGTAAATACCCCTAAGAATGCAACGGCCCAAAACAGCAGGAAGTTGCCAGAGAGACTAACAACACCCAAATTCCCTAAAAGATTGTCTAAATGAGGTCCTTTCAATGGTTGCAGAGCAGCAAGCCTGCTTTTCTGAGTTCTGCTTTACTCCGTGCACCAGTTTGGACTCGGAATGAATGCAGCTGTGACTGAAGGGTGGCTGGAGCGGAGCTTTGCTAGGTGGCTATGGTGGGGGGCACGTTGCACCGGCTCAGTCGGTGCCTGGCCTGGAGGGTGTCAAAGCAGTACCGAGAATGAGAGCGGTGCCACAAGCTGCCAGGCCAGAAGGCTTGCAATGTGCCTGAAACTGTGAGGGGCTCTGAGGCTGGAGTGGCTTCTGCTCCACTTGGCTGAGCTGAGCTGTGCTGATCCTAGGTAACAAAGGCGGACCAATAGCCTGGGGCAACGGGCGGGGCGAACAATGCCGGCTACTAGCCCGAGAGATTTTTCCATCTGAATAAGGAGCTGAAGAGATAGCTTAGGGGTTAAGAATGCTGCCTGCTCTTCCAAGGGTCGTGAGTTCAATTCCCCAGCGACCACATGGCAGCTTACAACTATTTGGTTTTAAATCTAATGTTTCAGGATCCACAGGGAGGTAGATGCAAAAGGCCTTTAGATTTTTAAGGTGATTGGGTCATTGGCTAAATCTGTGACTGTGGCAAAAAAAGCCCATAGTTTCCAACACGCCTCTGGTAGACTTCTTGATGCAGCTGGAGAATTGCGCCCCTGCAATCCCAGATGCAATGACTGATTATTAAGCAATTGTCTAGTTATCTTCTAGGTAATTGGACTGGAAAACTTGATGAGAAAGTAGCAAGGATGACCCTCTAAACAATGACTAGGGCATGGCCTATACCGATACCAGTTCTTGTTAAAAACAAAAAAAGGGGGAATAATGAAGGAGTTGCCCCCGACGCCAAAAATGGCCATTGCCATGGCTCTGTTCACTATAAATTTTTTAAATTTAGATGATAATGGCCAAAATACTGCAACATGACATTGTTCGGATCCGCAGCGACCCAAAGATTTGGTTAAATGGAAAGGTGTGCTTTCTAATGAATGAAAAGGCCCGGATCCCATTTTATTGAGATCCAGGGGAGCTGTTTGTGTCTTCCCACAGGATCAAGAAAGCCCATTTTGGCTGTCAGAGCGATTGACCCGAACAGTGAAGAGTGATCCACAACACACGGATTCGCCTAAGGACCTGGCTGCTGTTCCTCCTGCCATTTTGCGGATGAATGACAGAGTACCAATGGAGGACACTCTCAGGTTTCCCGAAGCTGTTACCAGTCAGCCATAGGATGGCAGTGTTTCCTCGATTTTTTACAACTAATAAGATTCTGGGCCCCCCCCCATACCGTCCTAGAGATGATTTATAAGCTTGGCCGTAGGATTCCAGTCCTGGGTCGTGTCTTTCATTCCCCTACCTCAAAGAATGGGTGGGGGTGGAAATGTTTTGGAACAGTCCTATGCTGTGGAATAGTGTTTCTCCTCTGGATGGTCTGCTGACTCAAATCCCAAAATCGTAGGGACAAAGTGGTTATTGCACAAGTGCTGGCTGCCCTGGAACAGGGGCCTCTACCGATGTGTGGTTATCCATGCTGAGGCAGTAAGGTTTATGCCAACCAGCTCCTGCACCCCTAGGACAGTGGTCCATTGCACAGGGTGGTGTGCTTGGCTTAGCTAGCCCTGAAGGTTGTCAAGCTGAAGAGCATCGCACAGAGAATGGCCCTCTCTGAGAGATATGTCGCCCTGCATAAGGGTTTCCTGTCGTATATTCCCTTTCCCAGAAAAATGGCAGAGGGCAGGCTGGATAGGTTCCAGGTGTCATGAACCTAGGGGCAGATTCTGTGCAAGTCCATTGTAATGTTTTCGCTCTGGGAAGTGCGACCTCTATCTTTGCCTTCTGAGGGAGTTGCCTTTCTGCAAAGAAGTAAAAAAAGGGGGATATGTGGAGGGCCGCAACCACATTCTCCATCGCTTCTAGGGACAAAGGTAGAGATTGACCTCTGTGACCTCAAGGTGTGGTAGCACACACCTTTAATCCCAGTGCATGTGCTTGGTAACTCTCTACTGCTGCGTCCCTGCCTACTTCCGAGGCATCACCTGGGATAATGGGCAGCGGACCAATCCAAGAGTGACACGTCAGAAGCGAGGACTGTTTCCATTATAAGGGCTGGGTTCCCCTCATTCTGGGTCTCCGCTTTGGAAGCTGATGTTCTCCCTCTCAAGACGCATTAAAGCTTTTCTGCAGAAGGATCCTAAGTGTCCCGCGTCGTTCTTGCTGGCGAGGCCGAGCGCGGGACAATTAGGAGGTGTTGCCTTGTTGGAATAGGTGTTGCCTTTTTGGAGGAAGTGTGTCATGGTGAGGATGGGCTTTGAGGTTTCCTATGTTCAAGCTATGCCTGGTGTGGCCAGAGACAGTTCACTTCCTGTTGCTTGCAGATCAAGATGCAGAACTATCAGCTCCTTCTCCAGCACCATGACTGCCAACATGCCACCATGTGTTACTACCACGATGATAATGAACCACAAAAACTGTAAGCTAGCCTCAACTAAATGGTTTCCTTACAAAAGTTGCTCGTGGTGCCTTTTTACAGAAATTGAAACTCTTACTAAGACACCCTTAATATCATTAGGTTGTTAGGTTGCTTTATACTTAAGCCATTGTTGTAAGTAAATATTAGTATAAATATCTAATTTCTAAACCAGATTCACAAATCTATGAATAAAATGAAGAGCTGTTTTGATGTGCTTTTCTGTGAAGAACATGCATGCCTATTGGTCAAAGCTATAAGAAAGAAGAACCATATCTCCTGGAACTGGAGTTATAGATGCTTACAAGGCTCAATGTGGGGTTTCAGACCTAGATCCCCTAGAACATAAACCAATGTTCTTAACTGCTGAGTCATCATCTTTCTTGACTTCTAGTATGACTTTCTAGCCTTTCTTCTTCACAGTAAGTGATGTACTTACTTTGCAGTTATCAGATCCAAATTTAGATTCCAATTTGTTTACCAATGGAAATGGCTTGAAATCAACCACTGAATCCATCAAACACTGCTAACAATTCTATAACCATTTATATAATTTCTATATAATTTCACTTTGAGATATTAAAGCAAAGACAAGTTGCAAAATGTCTTCTGGAACATTAAAGCTTCTCATAACCCCAGTGTCCTTATCAAATCGATTTCAACACGACAAGTGTAACAGTTTTGTTAAGTGATTCAACTTCATTCAGCCTAGATGCTAATGAAGACATTTCGTGTGTGTGTGTGTGTGTGTGCATTCTATTCAGGTGTTCAGGTGTAAGGAAAAATGGAATCTGCTAAAAGTAGATGGAAAGTATTATTCTAAGTGAGGTTATCTAAGCTCAGAAAAACAAATATTCCATGTTCTCCCATCTATGAAGTCCTGATTTTAATGCACTATGTGCACAACTGCACACACATGCACACACGAACAAGTATGAGAATAAACTTTGCAATCTGAAGGGGAGAAGAAGATGTGGGAGAGGAACTGAGGCAGAATAAGAACTAAGGATGAAGATGGACAGGAGTTTTCAGGGACAAACAAAAGAGGTGGCAGAGGGTTAAGGAGAAAAGAAAAGCAAAATCAACAAAAACAAATTCTGATTGAGAAATAATAATGAAACCCAATATTTTATGTTATCATTAAATTATAAATGAGGATTTGGAGAAAGTTCAGTGAGTACATAAGGATATGAATTTGAATTCTCAAATTTCACATAAATCGAAGCACATGTGGCACATCCTGGAGTTCCTGTGAGGAGTTTGGAGGCAGAGATAGGAAATAAGAGGATTCTTGTACACTTGCTGTCTGACATACACAGCAGTGAACAGCATACAAAGCCTATTTAAAAACAAAAAGTGGAAGCAGAGGTTGATCACTGACATTCAGTTGCACACCATGGCACTTTTGTTCTGCTGGCATGGACACATACCACCACACGCACACATACACACAACATACACAGAGATTAATAAATGAATAAAAATAATAAGAAGAAACAAATATACTTGTGACATTAAAATGCTGAACATGAACACAATTTATTCTATACATTTGTATAATTATTAAAATAACTTAAAATAAAATGAGAAAAAGATAAGCTTATATGTGCAGAAGGAAATTATTTTCATTTTAATAGTAGCTTACTGTTTCAAGGAATATAATTCAACATATAAATAACACAGACTTCTTGTTTTGCACAGTAAGGGATTACTTTCACATCCAGAGTATACTTATTTCTGATCATACCAGCTAAGAAAAAAATGCATGACTATAAACATTTTATAATTGCTTAGACAGTTTTTTTTCCTTCATGAAAACTTGGCTGTATCTAACATTTTCCTCAAGGCATCCTTGACATCTTTGTTTCTGTAGATCAAGGGGTTCAGCATCAGGATCACCACCATATAGAACACTGACACCACTATCCCTTTCCAGGGCGTAACTCATGCTTGGTTGGGAGTAAATGAAGAGAACTGAACCATAGTACAAGGTGACAGCTGTCAGGTGAGAACCACACGTGGAGAAGGCCACCAATGTCTGCTCTAACTGGAGGGCCATTCCACAAGTGGGAGTCCATGACCAACACTGCTTGGATGACCGGAGACTAGAACCTGGATAGCCCAGAGACCTAGGGTTGTACCAAACATGACTGGTCAAAAAAAAAAGGCAAAGAAAACCAGCCCACAAATCACAATCCCAGAGAACGTAGACAACAATGAGAATCCTAAGAGAGACATACATAGATCTAATCTACATGGGAAGTAGAAAAAGACAAGATCTCCTGAGTAAATAGGGAGCATGGAGACCTTGGGAGAGGGTTGAAGTGGAGGGGAGAGGTAGGAAGGGGAACAGAGAAAAATGTAGAGCTCAATTGTAGGTGCACAGGTTCCCCATTTTTCCCGAGGTGCTATGCAGGGCTGTTCTGCTTCCTGGTTCCACTGCAGCAGCTTGAGGGTGTAGCATAGAACTGCCCTCTCCTGTTATGTTAATTTCACCTACGGCCCAAAGGTGTAGCTCAGAGAGAACTCTTCTGTCATGGTAATTCCACCTGCAAGCAAGGTTCTCGCCCACAGGCAAGGTTCCTGGGTCAGCTTTTCTCTAAGCCTGAGCACACCCACCTGGCTTCCTCTTTTCTCGGTTCAGCTGCTCTCCGACCTTGGGTGCGGCCCCCTGACTTTTCTCTTTCCTTGATCCTGATGGGGGGCTGGTGTCCTTTTGCCCCACAGTATATATATCCGACTTATGCTTAATAAAGCTGCCATTTGCCACTTGCTCTTTGGCAGATGAGCCGGTCTCTTTGTGTGTGTGTCGTCTGTTCAAACCCCTAGGACATGCGTCCATTCTCGTGGGCTCGAGTCAGGAAAGCGTGCGCCTGTTTCTAGGTTCGGGTGTCCACAGAAAAGTGCGGAAGCTTACACTCAATAAAAATAATAATAATGATATTAAAAATTCCTAATGATATTCTACACTCATAGATCAGTGTCTTGTCCAGTCATCATCACAGAGACTTTCTCCAGTAGCAGATGGGAGCTGATGCTGAGACCTACATCCTGGAATTATGCAGAGAGAGAGAGAGAGAGAGAGAGAGAGAGAGAGAGAGAGAGAGAGAGAGAGAGAGAGACTAATCAGAAGTCTCCAAGAGGTCCCTTGCCTCAGAAATGGGGAACCCACAGAAAAGGGAGAGGAAAAACTGTAGGACTCAGAAGGGATACAACATGAGGAGAACATGGCCCACTGGACCAGATAAGCAGAGTTCACATGGACTCACAGAGGCTGAAGCAGCAAGCATTGTGCCTGTCAGGATCTGAACCAGGTCCTCTACATATTTATTATGGCTGCTAGCTTGGTGGTTTTGTGGAACCCCTAACATTGGGAGTAGGTGTATCTCTGACTTGTTCACCTGATCTTAAGATTCTTCTCCTCTTATTGTGTTGGCCACCCTCGGTATGAGGGCTTTTGCCTTGTCCTGTTGTTTCTTGTTCTGTCCTGTTTGCCTGTTGTCTTTTGGAGACCAGATCTTTTCTAAAGAGGAAACAAAAGGGAGGTGGAAGGGAGCTAGGAGGACTGAAGGGAAAGGAAACTGCAGTTGGGATGTATTGTAAGAGAGAAGAATCTATTTTTCAATTAAAAAAATTAAGAAAAAAGTAAACTAAAGAGTAATTAAAGTAAGATTTATTAATAAGAACTGTTTTTCTCTTTAATGGGATATCAAGATTTTCTCTATCATCAAACTAACTAAATTCATTTTGAACCCATGGTTTAGTCTTTTCTTTTTAATGTTACATTTTCACTTTTATTAGCATAAATTACTGCTCACTAATCATCGTAGGCTCCTTCTTTCCAGCTTTCGGCCATATTTCCTTGCTCTGACTGTGTACATGCACTGTCTGTCTTCTGTTCCAGCTTGTTTTACTTACTTCATATTCTCGTGTTCTGACCTCTGAAAATGAAAGGACACTACTTTTTATGACTGAATAAAAGTCCACTGGATATGTATTTTACTTCTTCACTCATAAGCAAACACTTTGATTCATGCCATGTATTTGCAATAGTGAATAGTATCACAGTAAGGGTAAGCATGCAAACATCTCTTTAGGATGCTGCTTCACATGCATACTGGCATTTTTTAAATTCTAAGTCAACTAAAACATTTTATAAAACAATTTATATAAATCTTTTATATAATATATTTTATATAGGACACTAACTAGAGTGAAATTATGACTTGTGCTGATTTTTGCTTTTTTTCTATAATGTTATTGGTATTGAATATTGTCCACCATTGAAAAATCAGAGATTATAACTTCAAAAGAAAAATCCATAACTGTATAATCAGCTAATCTACAGCACACTTGCCGAAACGAACCACTGGAAGAATGACTGCTTTAATTCGTGGTGTTGAAAGAAGTCACGTGGAGAGTATTAAATTTTGACTCCAATCACTCACCCTGTGCACGGATAAATTCTTAATAAAAGCTACTTAAATGTAAAACCCTAAAGCCAAAAAATAACTTAAGAAAATCCAGGGAAGTCCTTCAAGGGTTTAGAAAGGGCAGTGGTTTCTGTGTTGTAATTCCACAATCACAGCAAACAAAAGAAAATAGACAACTGGAACTGCACATAACAAAGAAGCTTCCAGACAGGAAAGAGAGCAACCAGCAGGAAGAAGAGACAAACTTCAGAATGGAAGAAAACAAGGAGCAAATACACAAAGTAGGGATCCAAAACATACTCAGTTTTAACAATGAAGTAAATAAACAATCAGATTAAAATTAGCAAATGATCTTAATAGTGCATTGCCCTTCCAGTATGGATAGGTTGTTTGGGAATCCTATGGTCTATATGGGAACACTGGCATGGAATGAATAAGTCAATTTTTCTTCAGGCCTTCAAACTATTTTGTTTTCTAGTATATTATTCTTACTGCATCTTGGGCTATAACTGAAAATTCAATAGTGTTTGGTGACACGTGAATATATTCCAAGCTCTTGGAAACTTAAGACCACAATAAGTCTGAGGATAACCTAAGCTACCTACTGAGTTCTAGGCCACACTATCCAAAGAGTGAGAGCCTATCTCAAACACTCAATTCATTATAACCAGAAAATGCAATCATCTTAGCTGCTCATTAAAGATGCATTCGCAAGAAGATGTATCATACAAATAGAATACCATAAAATGGTAAAGAAATATGATGCTATAAGGTAAAATATTGGGAAAAGGAAAAAACTTAAGGCTACAAAACCAATGTTATATGTTCTTTCTCATGTGTGAAACCCAGCTTCAAATCATTTGAGTGTTTAACTTAAAGCAAAAGTGGAAGACAGTCAACTAGAAAGACGACTTGTGGGCTTTTTAAGGGAGGAGTGTTAGTAAGTATAAGCACAGCAAAAGAAATGAGATGGAATCCTGGGGAAAGAAAGGTTTAAGCAAAGAGAATATGAGAATATAGGGGAAATCAGAGTATGAAGAAGAAGACTCACCCCAAAAAGGATGTATGAAATATCATATCAATGTCTAGTCTCTCACAATCCAATTTAAAGCAAATAAGTGGAAGGTAATCAAACATATGTGAGCTAAAATGAGTGGCAAGAGTGAGGATTAAAGAGCTAATTCTTGGAGGCCTGTTCTTTTCTGAAGGAAAACAGAGAGGGGGTGGGTATGGGGGAGAGGAGAGGTGGTGGATAGCAAGAGCCGAGGGAGAGGAAACATTGGTCAGAATGTATTGCAAGAGAGAAGCACCAATTTTCAAGAAAAAATAAAATAAAGTAATTAAAAATAATTAAATATACAATTAGTAGTGCCCAAAAGAGATAATGGACCATTCAGGCAACACATACTAAATTTGAAAACTTTCCTCCTCAAACTTCTTGTAAAAAAAAGCATTAGTGAAAAGTCATGTATAACATCGACATTACCATTCATGAATATGGATATAGAAATGTATGGAGGTAGATAAGTAGACAGAAAAACACATAAAAATGTATTCTTGAATGCATTTAATTGTCAGGCCTTGATTAGGGTAAAGCTAGCTGCATATATGTTGGATTCAAGATGAAATGTGAAAGTTTCTCCTTCTAAATTATCCCTCCCCATTTACCAAATAGTTCCTTTTATCAGAATTTCTTAAGTAAATGTCTCAAACAGTTACTTACATCTCTCCTCTCAAAGCTTATTTTATCCACTAACTATGCCATTCGACTTTGGGCTTGCTAGAAAGTTCTTCAGTTATGTTTTTACCATAAATACACAGCATAATCCTAACATTTACACACATACACAGTCATGAGAATATTAACTCTTAAGTTTCTAACCAAACTGCTCTAAGTATAAAAATAATCTCTACAAGTTACAGGTGGGAATATAGGCCACAGATACAGAAAATCTCTATTAAAATAAAAACATACACCATGTATGCATTAAACTATATAAGAAATTAAAGAAAAATAAAGCATAAGCAGGAGATATCTGAAGACTCTTCAGTTTTACATTAAGTACAATCACAGAAAGAAAATCTTTTGATTTTATGAAGTGGAAATTGGATTGTTTATATTAAATATGATTTTATTCTGTTTCTATATCATAATTTATGACCTATTTCCTTTAGTTAATTTAGAGTAATACTTACTCTCATGGAAATAAACTGTCTGTTCATCTGTATTTCACTGAAACCCAGAGTTTCCTCCAGTACCTCAGAATAAAACAGGTTTGTCACAGAAACTCTCTTTCCAGTGAGAGTGGCACTGGAGTCACATAAGCCTGAGTAGCCCACTGGGAACTATTGCTAAAGAAAATATCTCCATGTGCTGTTCTGGTGCCAAGTGACCAATTATAGTGTTCAGTTATGTTCTAGAACAAGGTCACCAGTGAGAGATAGATCAATCCAGAGCCAATTATTCTAAAGGGAAAAACTTTTTGTGAGTTAAATGATGAATTTGAAATGAATAGGAACTAGCAAGAGACATAATCGTCAATAATATTGCCATTAGCGAGTTCCCAATTTTCCAACTGAAAGATTTTCTCCATGTTCATGTGAGAAGCTATAACTAAACTCAGTGAGTAAAAAGCAAAATCCAAACAAAAGAAATTATTGTAGAATGGAAACCTCTTGGAAAGAAAGGATTGGTGTGGTGAGGACAGAGACAAAAAAAATGGAAGGCGAGGATAACCAGAATATAATATTTATATATGTGTATAAAAGTATCAAAGGATAAATTCATTTATAAAGAAACCATAAAAACAGTGTATGTAGGATATCCTAAAAACTGAAGATATCAGAAATGATTTTAGTCTATAATAAACATTTTATCATAATTGATATTGATTTATATTGTACAACAGACAGTAAAAACATCTATACTATATATACACAACTAAGGGTCTGGGAATGTTGAAGAGGAAGAGGCAGGAAAATAGTGAGAGCCAGAGGACCCCATTATTTTCTTGGAAATATGTCTCTTACTGACATGAGAAGAAAAAATCATAAAGTCTCACCAACATTAACAATCAAATGTAAGTTAAATAAGAGAGATATCAATGAGCAGACCAATCTGGACGTGGAAAAGCCCATGAAGCCCCAACCTCAGATAGAGTATTGTAAGAAACTGAGAAAAGCTGGGTGCTGGAGAATTCGCCTTCCCCAAAGAAGAGCACACCAATTGGTTGTCCAAAGTCAAATACTCAGTCCTGAAAACACATACAAGTAGCATTCTGTGGAAGGAACAGGTTATATTTAGGGGTGTGTGTGGGGGGGGGTGTGCGCGCGTGTGTGTGTCCCTCCTGGTTAGTTGTATGTCAACAAGACACAAGCTAGAGTCATCTGAATAGAAGGAACCTCTAGTCTAAAAATGCCTCAAGATCCAGCGGTAAGGCATTTTCTTAATTAGCGATTGATGAGAGATGGTGTAGCCAATGGTAAGAGGCACTATCCCTAGAATGCTGGTTGTGGTTTCTAGAAGAAAGCAGGATAAAGAATCTCTGAGAACAAATAAGTAAGCAGCACCATTCCCTGGCTTCTGCATCAGCTCCTGCCACCAGGTTCCTGCCCTGTTTGACTTTCTGTCCTGACTTCTTTAAAGTTATGAACAGTCCTGCGGAAGTGTAAGCTGAATAAACCCGATTTTTCCTAAGTTTCTTGATCTTGGCTTTTCATCAGTGCGGCAGCAATCCTAAGTAGATAGAGATAGATATAAATAGATGGATAGAAAGAAAGAAAGAAAGAAAGAAAGAAAGAAAGAAAGAAAGAAAGAAAGAAAGAAAGGAAGGAAGGAAGGAAGGAAGGAAGGAAGGAAGAAAGATAGATAGATAGATATTGCATGCATGCCTGCAAAAGCAGTTTAAATTGGGGCTTTGAATTTTGAAAAAGGAGGAGGGGTATATGAGAGGGTTTGGAGGGACTAAAGAAAAAGGGAAATGTTATAATTATATTCTCAAACAAATCAAATGCCTTTTAAAAAGAAGGGACTTATAAGTTGAGCTTGAGAAGGAGCATCCATGAAGTAGACGTTTGAAGAAAGGTACTCATCTTTTTCTTCTATGGGTTTCAGCGGGATTTGGCATTTTTAGTAAGAGGCAAAAAAATAATACAGTACCCATGGAGTTGAAATTAAAATTTAGCCTTGGCAATATTATAAACAAAACAAAAGTATGACCGTATATCATGCTGCCACTGGGGTTCATATCAATGTGAGTGGCCTGCAATTCCACCTGAGGCCATGCTGATATCTGGGTTCCTGCTGCTGCTGCTCCAGGGCCATATATAGGCCATGTCCTCATGCAGTCTGGTTCTCTGTTGATTTCTGTGGCCCGTGTTACTACCTAAAGCCATGCAGTTGTCATTGGCCTGTGCTTTTGCCTGAAGTCATATTGATGTCCATGGACTGTAATGCCACTAAGGTCCATATTGATTTGCGTAGCCTACACTGTCACCTGAGACTGTGTTGTTGCCCTTGCTCTATATTGCTGAACAAAAGCTAGGATGGTTTACCTGGCCTGAGCAGCATCAGAGGACCATGTTTATGTCCATGGCCTGTGCTGTCCCTGGAGACCAAGCTGAGGTCTGTGGCATGTGCTAATGCAAAGATCATGGGGGTTTTCAAGGACCACGTTGTTGCCAGAAACCATGAGTTTGTCTATTCTCTGTGCTCCCACTGGCTGTAAAGGACAAAGAAGCTACTTTGTCCAGGAATTGATGAGCATAGTCTCAAAGTTGAGAGAAAGACACATAGAAGGCTTTTGTGACAACTCATATCCCCACCCTACTCCCACCCCTACACCCCCAAAAAGTAACAGCTTAAACTGAAAGCCATCAAAGAGAACTTTTAACGTTTTTCATAAGGATGTTGAAGTGGCTTCTGTGGAAGGGAAAGAGGTTGGGTAATACAGGTGGGGCAAACCCAGTTTTCTTTAAGGGACTAGACACTGGGAGCTTGGACATGCGTCTTCAGTGACTATATGGGCAACAAAATTGGAACTTGCTTTTTTTTCTTTTTGTTTACTTTTTCTTCTTCTATTTTTTGGGGGTAGTGATGGTGGGGGAAATCACAAGGGTGGAAAAATGAGACCTGTGAGGACTGGGAAGTGAGAGTGCTCTGGGCTCATGATGTGAAATTCCCAAATAATAATTTAAAAAGTTTATAAAAAACTGTCTTATATGGCATTTTTATTATAAATCACTAAACCTTTCTGAGTTTCAGCTCAATAGGCAATTCTGGAGAATTCACGCCATCTTGTGGTGCTGGATAAGCAATGTCTGTGGTCAGCATCTCCAGCCACGTGATGGACAGGGAGCTGCATCTTCCAATACATGAGCTCTGTTGCACTGAATACTCTAAGAGAATCTGTACACATCAAAATCTCTAAAGTCAAGAATCTCAAATTTTGTGCCATTTATTACATTGTAAAATCTGCACGGGTTTGGAATGGAAACTTGTCCCATGTGTCCCCAGAACCACAGGTTCAAAGAAGCAAGTGCACTGATTTTCTTCCCTGCCCTAAACTCATTCTTAGCAAGGAAGCATATCATAAATATTTATTGAATTGTTATAATTAATTAACATTCAGATAATCAAGGAAGCAAACTGATAAACTCTGTATTCAGTGCTCCTCATCTTATTGATGTGTATCTTAAAAATATATTCTGGTGTATCCTTGCAAAAAATTTGGTAGAAGGAATCATAGATAATGTTAAAAATATTTGCTGTTAGGGAAGCTGGAGGTCTGAGCTGTAATGATTTATCAGTTCATTTTGAATATCTATTGCGCTTACCTTATCAATACATTTATTATGAACATATTTTAATTTTTTAATATTTTAAATTGAAATGGCATTATATCATTTCCTCATCCTTTTTTACTCTCCAGTTCCTCACAATTACCCTCTTTTAAGTCCCTTCATGTTGCCATCCCTCTAAAGCTGATAGACTTGTTTAAATTAAACGTATTATTTTATTTTACATCCTGACTGTGGGACTGCAGTTTCTCCTCTCTCCTCCCCTCCCATTTTCTCCTTCACCTCTCTGCTCTCCACCATTCCCATTCACTGTCTCAGTTCCAGAAGAAGCAGGTCTCCCATAGGTATCATCAAAGCATGGATAGCCTCTTTGTTGTTGTTATTATATTTGACACATGGTGAGTGAGTGAGTGTGTGTGTGTGTGTGTGTGTTTGAACAAGCATACACTCTGCATTGAACAATCGATAACTGGTCTCATCTCTGGGAAAGTATAATTCTCCTCCTAGCCGGCATTAATTCCATCGTTCTTTACCAAGGGGCCACACCACACAGAACTTTCGCCTTCCACATTAACATATTTGTTGACACTGCCACTGTACCGGTCCTGTTTGTGCAAACAGTTCTAGGAGAAACTGTTCTGCAGCAGGATTCCTGGTAGTCTTGCTTTTACAGTATTTCCACACCCTCTTCTAAGATGTTCCCTGAGCACGAACTGTGACGGGTGGAGATGTTTTGTTTAGTTCTGGATTTCTGGGATGGTCTTCCCTTGCTGTAAAGTGA
This sequence comes from Myodes glareolus, assembly GCF_982192425.1. NCBI lineage: Eukaryota > Metazoa > Chordata > Mammalia > Rodentia > Cricetidae > Myodes > Myodes glareolus. The sequence goes on from NC_142028.1 coordinate 2,402,167, forward strand.
AGCTTCTTCTACAGCAGTGATCACTATGCTTACCTATAGATATAAGGATAAGATTCAGAATGTAGTAATTATGGTCTTCTAGCAAACTGCTGGTAGAATAGAATCGATAGAATCCATCCCAGTCTAAGATCCATGCTTTTACCAGCCCAGGATACATGGCTAGGTTTCTAGTACCGTGCATGATTTTTCTTCTATGGAGTGAGTCTTAGAGCCAACTAGACAGTCATTGGCTACCACCAGCCTGCGAGTGCCACTGTTTGCACCTTTATACTTAGTAATTGCTGTCCATAGGCTTTGTCCGTAGGTTCATGTGTATTTTATCTGGTTTGGACTCTTTAATTGCTTCCTTCCTTTGCTCATAGTAAACAGGAAAGAGGCTTTCAGGTCAAATCCAGCTCCAGACCCAAGTTCTATGTCCTAAATAGATGGTGTCTTCAGAAATAAAGGTCCGCCATCAACCCTTGAGAGGCAACCAAGGTCTACACGGATAATATTGTTTTTGAGAGTCACCAGGACCAGCCTGGCTAAGCCTTCAAAGGGAAGTTCCTCTTGTCTGGTATTGTGGTTTTGTTAGTCTATACTTCTTGTAATGAGCACTGCCAGTCCAAGTAATTAAACTTCCTTTAAGAGAGAGTGGGGAGAGGGAGAGAGAAAGGTTATGCGACAGTGTATGTTAGGATTTCTATTGCTGTGATGAACACCATGACAAAAATATCACGGTCACACCTCACGATAACAGAAAAACACCTAGGACTTATATGAAATCACAAAAGATATCAGAGTCAAAGTAGTCTTAGCCCAAACTAAATATTCAAGTAATAGTGACAAAAAGAGTAAAACACTAGCATTAAAATAGATCCATAAGCAAACAAAATATATACACCTTCAAAAAATATATACAATCTGCTATTGAACAAATGTGCCATGACCATACATTGTAGAAATGAGGAGAATTTTTCAAATTAATATGATGGGAAAAACAGAGTATTTACACGGAGATAAATGAAATTAATCAATGTCTCTCACCTTATCCAACATTCAACACTCTGTGGCTTAAAGACATAACTCTAAGAATTAAACTAAGGAACTGCTAGATTTAGAGAAACACTCAGGGGATGACACAGGTAAGAATATTTTTAGGTAAAATGGAAAACAAAACTAAAAATGGACCAATGCTAAACTAAAAGGGATAAATGACAGAATGAAAGAAAGTATTTGCAAACTGCATATCTGATAGGATCTTGGTAGTTCCCTAATTTGACCTGGGGCTCAAGAAGTGTATGAGAATAATCTTTTATGGATCTCCACTGAGATAATTTAAATGTGTGCTATGGTAAATGTGTATATACACAATGATTTTCCAAGCACAAGAAGTAAAATGTTTATGCATATAAATATCTAAATACATTTCTAAAACTTATATCCCTTAATTTGCTATCAAATGTTTCTCAGAGAAAACATCTAGATAAATTCACAAACAACCATGTGAATAAAGATGAAGAAAGACTAGAACAATTCCAGCAAGTGTTCCCCTGAGAGAACAAAGTTGTTTTCTCCAATAATTGGCTTCATCAGGAAATAAGGGATCTCATGTCCAATAAGCACCTCACTGCCATAGCAGGAGTTTCATAATTATCACAATATAGCTTTTATCTTTAAATATTAAGTCCTTTAGAAAAACTATAAGTTAATCATAAGAGATTTAATATTCCCTTTCCAGTTTGACATCTATTTGAGCTTTCTTTTCTTTCCTTCCTCCTCTCCTCCCTCCCTCTCCTTCCATTCTTTCCCCAACATATTTTCGTCTTTTGTCCTCACGCCCTTTCCATCCTGCCTTTTTGAGCACATGTCACGTTACTCTAAAACATCAGAAAGGTCAGGTCTTAGATAAGTTTATGATCATAACGTATTCTATAGCCCTATTTTTATTTGGTTCCCTCTCAATATCACAGATCACATGTAGTGTACTTTTTAGGCAAGCATTCTCATAACAACATAAAACTTTTCATGAATTTGGAGCCTCGGGTACAGTACTTAGTGCTACAGAGAAACCATTAAACTCTTATTACCTGTACAGGACTGGGTCTCCAAAGACAAACAATTCCTACAGATCTTTCTAACAAGATGCCTTGAGCATAATTAAGACTTATTGGGTGCTCAGAGACAAATAATTGCAAAACTTAATAAATGATCTGTCACACTTCTAAACAAGTTTCAGAGGAACCAATTAATAGGGACAATGAAAACTTCCTGGGTCTTAATTGGTGTTCAACTCTGAAGTTATCTCCCAGGAATTGATAGATAGCAAAGAGTTCTCAGTTCTGATGACAGCCAGGTTGGTGAAAGGCAGAAAGTTCAATCTGTAACATTATTATTCATTAACGTATGTTCTGTCATCCTGGCTCTTGATTCTTTACCCTACAAATGAAACAGAATACAACATAAAACATTCTATTCACAACCAACAGATCAAATACTAAAGAAAAATCTGTAAGAGAAAGTGAAATTCAGATTTTCATCATGTGAATAGCAGAAGTCTTTCTAGATAGTCACACTGAAACACCACATTTTGATCTGGAGCAACTGTCAAAAACTCTAGAATTCTCATTCCCTCCATGTAAAAGGAAGTTATGGACTCATCAATGGAGAATTGCACAACATGATTATTGAGTGTGTGCATGATACATAAAAGAAATCAATACATGTACACAGTCACCATTGTGTAGTTCCCTTTTGCCTGCTCAATCCTGGGCTTATTTTAAGATAAAAATAAACATAGTTTTCTTGTTTAACATTACTTTTAAAACATCACCACGAGTTCAACAATGTCTCACTATAAAACAAACTCACCCAGAAAATCATATTTCAGATAAGGAACGACTGTACAATAAAAATGGACAGATGGCTACTATTTTTGTTGAAATACATAGTAAGGTGGTCTTTATAAGAGTTGAGCTCAAGTTTACAGAAATTATAATTTCAAATGGTATATACATAAACACATGGTGATATTTAGTGCTAATACAAAATTGAATCACAACAAAATAGCAAAATTGGGATAAAATCTGGTCTCTCTGAACTTTTTCTTTAAAGTAAATGTCATGTGAATTGTATATTGCAAAAGCTAGTGATGTGGTAGCATATTTAGTAGCTAAATTATGAAAGTAATTTTTTGCTAATGTTGAGTTTTTAAAGCAATATATAGAGAATGTGATAGATACAATACACCTTTAAAGACACAAATATTTCTAAAACTAGTTTAATCTCATTATATTGCAACAAGAAAAATAATGATAAAATCTACCTAGAGAAGTTTGAAAAGTAGAAATATTAGATGGGGTGTTTTGTTTTTGTTTTTTCTTCCTTTTCAGATAGTTATCAGAATAATAGCATCTTGACTCAAAGTTAATTTGTTACTACGCAGTGGTCAAGTTTAGTACACGAAGCTGCAATCTAAGAAATAAAGATAAGGAGCTTCCTCTTCAACCACACGTGTTTTCTCTCTCTCTCCTCTCTCTCTCTCTCTCTCTCTCTCTCTCTCTCTCTCTCTTTCTCTCTCTCTCTCTTTTCGTCCTTCTTCTGGAGAGGCAGCTTCCGCCTCTCTCTCTCTCTCTCCTTCCTTAACCCACTAAATAAACTCTATACCCAAAAAAAAAAAGAAATAAAGATAAGTTGCGCTTACTATATTAACAGATGGTGCTCTGCCCTATTTCAGTATTCTAAATACAACCACCATTCACCTCAGATCAATACTCCGCTATGGTGACCCTATAATATCTATCTTTCTCTGATCTTAAGCAAAGAAAGTAGGTCTTTGGAGAGATTGTAACATATAAAATCTTATATAAGATGTTGGTGTTCCATTATGTTAATGAGGTCATAGCAGGTAATATAAAATATTGTAAGAATACTATAAAGCTTGAAATGCATCTACTCTAGTCTTTATTATTGTATGATAGAGTATGTGTACTGATGCTCTGCAAAGAAGTTGACACTTTTGTGGAGAGATCAAATATGATATATTAGACTAAAAATACTTTATAATTTCTGTGACGACTTTTATTAATAGTTAGTACCTTTCCTAATAGGAGTGAGAACTTGTAGAGTTACATGAAAAGAGAAATTATATCCATTTTCTCCGTTTTTTTCCATAGAAAACTCCACATGTCCAGATTTCTTTAAAAAATTTGTCCTGAATTTCACAATACACAATCTCTAGAGAGAACCAAAAAGAATCCTGAATTTTACTGATATTTTCCATTGCTTTTCTTTACCTCACTGAACTACTACATATTATACATATAAATATAAATATATATGCTTATATGCACATACTTTGTAATACACAGTATCTAGTGTGAGGATGTGTAGGAAGTTAAGGCCAACCAAACCAAAGGGAGCAAACCTGTAGTCTGCCTGATGCTGTCAGAGGTCCTAGTTGATGTGGGATGACCACATGATATTTCCTGAGTGCCTAGCAACAGGCACTGTCAGAGGTCATAATAGTGCCCAGTCAGTGAGGTACAACCAAGCGATGTCAACTCTCAATGAATCAGAAAGCCAGTGTTCCGGGAGGGTTTATAAGTTTATCCCCATTGTTAAATAAATAAGTCTGCAGTATTCTTTGTGCCTGACTCCCAGTATCTAAGACATGGACATAGTGCCTTCTTACCCCCTCTCCTGAGGAAGACATTTGGGTCCAGCAACAAGGATCTAGAGGGAGGGGAGTATTGCAAGATTTGTTTTCCATTGTGTTTAATATAAAATTGATAGATAACCAATGGTAGAAAATCCATAGTTTGACAAAATTTGAGACATACACTTTTAAAAATGGACTGATATGATTAAAATATGCATTTTGCTTTCTTTTATATTTTTATTTTTTGAGATAGGGTTTCTCTGTAGCTTTGAAACCTGTGCTGGAACTAGGTCTTATAGACTAGGCTGGCCTCGAACTCATAAAGATCTGCCTTCCTCTGCCTCAGGAATGCTGGGATTAAAGATGTACACCACCACACCCTGGCTGTGTATTTTTTTTCTTATTGGAGTACTGAGAGTTTCCTCAGTGGAACTGATGTCAATCATTGTTATAACTGGGTAACTTTGCTACATGCCCGCATTCCAGAATAATAACATTTTCTATCTCTTAATTCATCAACTTCATATCCAATTTTGTTTACCATTATTAAAAAAGTAAAACCAAAACAGGGCATACTGGCACAAGCCTTTATTTGCTTTTATTCATTTTTGTATTTCTTTTTTCTTTGTTAAAAATTGGTTATTTTTTATATTTTATAGACTGATTATAATTTACCATTCTTCATTACCTCCTAGTTCCTCCCCAATATGATGTCCACTTCTTTTAGACTTTTGTCAGAATAGAACCAGCTTCTAAGAGTTAACAACCCGATTTGACAAATTAAAATATAATAATAAGAATCAAAAATATTGTATTGAATTTTGACACAACAAGTCATGGAGAAAAAGAGTCCAAAGAGTGAGGGTCAGAAACCCATTCATTCTCATAGTCAGGAGTCCCATAAAAATACTAAGTAAAATCCTATAATGTATACTAGTGAAGATTCCTTACCTAGCACACTGCTACCATTGTCTCTCCTCATTCTGCAATGCAAAGCTCTAACTTACTACCACTTATCAACCACTCCTGAAAATCTTGTCTCCTGATTTTATCTAGCCTCAGGTTACCATCCTGTGTCCTATACGAATAAATTGTACATCTATAAGATTAAAAACATCACAGAATTAAAAAAGAAAATGAAAATGTAAAATTGCGATGCTAAACATTCAAAAAACAAAAAGAATAAATTGAACATTGCTATAATTAGCATATTGAGGAATATACCTACTTATTTATTCATTGAATAATTTATTTTAGTGTGATCTATGATTCTATGCAAAACCTGCCTAAATAAAGTATGCTTTCCTGAAGGAGGTTTATAATATTTAGAAAATGATTAGCCTAGAGGATGGGTTGTCTTCATCTCCGGAGAAAATTTATAAAGCCACTGAGATGCATTTGAATACACTGTTTTCCAGTGATATATTTTGATAAATCTTACAAATATGTTAATACTAAAATTCAATATAATGCCAATGTTTTCTACTTTTCAAAATATTAGAAAACAATTAAAAAATATTTCTACATCCATTAATTATAGGACTTAAAGAAAAAAGAGAGGAATGTTTTAAGGAAAAGAACGTTTTGTGGAGGGAGGGTTTCAAGACAGGGTTTTTCTGTGTAACACAGGATGTCCTGTAACCTGCTCTGAATGATGACCATTAACTCAGAGATCTACCTGTCCCTGCCTCTAAGGTGATGAAATTGAATGTGTGTACCACCAAGTCCATCTGATAAAGGATTGTTTAAACCCACGTGTGGCAGCAGACTACTCATCAGAGAGTAAGATATCTTTAACATGAAAAATACGCAATGTCAACTGGATGTAGACAAAGACTGTTTATTCATTTCACAGCTGCTCAGACCTAAATAATCTCACACAAAACAATATTAATTGCAACACTCTTGGGCCAAGTTATTAACATCTTAAATTAATCCATTTCTGTGTATCACTATGAGGCTGTGGCTTACAGGAAAGTTTCCTGGCATCTTAATCCTTCGGCATCTGCATGGCATCTCCTTGACTATGTCTGTTCTCTCTCTTTATCTGTGTTTGGATTTTTCACCTGGCTTTAATCTGCTAAGCCATTGATCAAAAAAGCTTCTTTATTAATCAAATGTAATTTACATATTCACAGCATACATAGGAGAATACCACATCAACTGGATGTTGAATTTTCTTTAAAATAATTATATAATTATACGGCAATTATTAATTAAAATGCATTAAAGCATTAATAGTTGAGTTTTCCCTATTAATTGCTAACTCATTTCTATATTATAATGGAGTAAGCATTTGTCAAATTTAGGACTTCTATTGCAGTGACTAAAAATCCTGCCCATAAAGTAAACTGTGGAGGAAAGGATTTATTCAGCCTAAACTTCCACAATGCTATTCATCACCGAAGGTAGTCATGGCAGTAATTCAAATAAGGCGGGAACCTGGAGGGTGGAGCTAATGCAGAGACCACTTGGAGGGCAGCTGTTCCTGTACTGCTTCCTGTGCTTTATTCAGTCTGTTTTCTTACAGAACTTACAAGCTTCCCATGAATGGCACATTCCACAATAATGTGGTTCCTCGCCAATGATCATTCATTGAGAAAATGCTTTATATCCAGAACTCATGGAGTATTGAAAACTTTAAAATTCGTGTCAGTAAAGTTTACCCTCAAGGTTCAAAAAGGATGCTACTGTAAGCCAATGAAATCTACTCACAATCTGTTCTTTCTATCCTTGTCTCTTTCTTTTTCTTTTTCTTTATTCTAATACTTTTTTGAAAGTAATTTCATTAAATTATAAAAGTTTCCATTTCCGCCCCTCCTCCCACAACCCTCCCACTTCCGCCACTCCCTCTCCTCCTCCCTCTCCATCCCTAAGAGCAGTCAGGGTTTCCTGCCCTGTGGGAAGTTCAAGTTCCTCCCCACTCCCTCCAGGTCCAGGAAGGTGAGAGTCCAGACAGACTAGATCCGCAAAATCCAGTATATGCAGAGGAAATAAGTCCCAGTGTCATTGTCAATGGCTTTTCAGGAAGACTCCGGGCCAGCCACATTCAGAGAATCTGGCCACATTTAGAGAATCTGGTTGGATCACGTGCTCGTCCAGACCCAGTCCAACTGGCCTTGGTGAACTCTCATTAGATCAGTCCCCTTGTATCAGTGGGTGATCGCACCCCTCGCAGTCCTTATTTCCTTTTTTCATTTTATTCCTCCTTCTGCTCTTCATTTGGACCTTGGGGGGGCTCAGTTCGGTGCTCCAATGTGGGTCTCCGTCTGTATCGCCATCCATCGTCGGATGAAGTTTCCCTCTGGTCTTGCCTTCTTTGCTCACGTTCTCTTTCCTTCTGCTTCTCGTTTGGACCTAGGGAGTTAAGTCCAGTGTTCAAATGTGGGTCTCTTTCTCTATCTCCATCCATCGCCAGATGAAGGTTCTATGGTGATAAGCAAAATATTCATCAGTATGGTTATGGGTCTAGACCGTTTCAGACACCCTCTCTTCTGTCCAGAGAACAATCTGAGGATCTCTCCTTGGACCTGGGATCCCATTTATAATGAAGTCTCCTGTAAACCCTAAAATGACTCCCTTAGTTGAAATATATTCTTCCCTGATTCCATATCCATCCTTCCTCCCTCCCTCCCATCCCAGTCCAGCGAGCTTTCCCCATTCCTCCCCTACTCCCTTCTCTCTAACCCTCTCCCCTTCCAACAACCCTCCCACCCCCCCACATGCAACCGAGGTTACCTGGAACTCTTGTCTATTTCCAATCTGCAGGCAGATAGCTACATGATTTTCATCAGTTTCACCTTCTTATTTAGCTTCTCTAGGATCACGAATAATAGGGCTCAAAGACCTTTAATTATGGTTAGAATCCACATATGAGTGAATACATACCATATTCCTATTTTTGGGTCTGGCTTACCTCACTCAGTAAAGCGTTTTCTATTTCCATCCATTTGCATGCAAAAGTCAAGATGTCATTGATTTTTACCGCTGAGTAAAACTCTAATGTGTATATGTTCCACACTTTTTTAACAATTCTTCTATTGAGGGGCACATAGGTTGTTTCCAGGTTCTGGCTATTACAAATAGTGCTGCTATGAACATAGTTGAACAAATGCTTTTGTAGTATGATAGGGCATCTCTTGAGTATATTCCCAAGAGTGGAATTGCTGGGTCCTGAGGGAGGTTGACTCCCAGTTTCCTGAGAAACCGCCACACTGATTTCCACAGTGGCTGCACAAGTTTGCATTCCCAACAATGGATGAGTGTTCCCCTCATTCCACATCCTCTCCAGCATAGGCTATCATTGGTGTTTTTGAGTTTGGCTATTCTGACAGGTGTAAGATTATATCTCAAAGTTGTTTTGATTTGCATTTCCCTGATCGCTGAGGAGGTTGAGCATGACCTTAAGTGCCTTTTGGCATTCGAAGTTTATCTGTTGTGAATTCTCTGTTCAGTTCAGTACCCCATTTTTTAATTGTGTTAATTAGAGTTTTAGTGTCTAGTTTCTTGAGTTCTTTGTATATTTTGGAGATCAGTCTGATGAGGGGTTTGTGAAGATCTTCTCCCAGTCGGAAGGTGGCCTTTTGGTCTTACTGACAGTGTCCTTTGCTTTACAGAAGCTTCTCAGTTTCAGTAGGTCCCATTTATTCATTGTTTCTCTTATTCTCTGCACTCCTGGGGTTCTGCTTAGGAAGTGGTCTCCTGTGCCTATATCTTGTAGACTACTTCCCACTTTCTCTTCTATCAGGTTCAAAGTGGTCGGATTAATGTTGATGTCTTTAATCCATTTGGACCTGAGTTTTGTGCATGGTGATAGATATGGATAGATATGGATAGAAGATTTCATTCTTCTACAGGTTGACATCCAGTTATGCCAGCACCATTTGTTAAAGATGCTTTCCTTCTTCCATTGTATACCTTTAGCTCCCTTGTCAAATATCAGGTGTTCATACGTTTGTGGCTTAATACCTGGGTCTTCTATTTGATTCCATAGGTAGACTTCTCTGTTGTTATGCCAATAACAAGCTGTTTTCAATACTGTTGCTCTGTAATAGAGTTTGAAGTCAGGGATGGTAATGCCTCCAGAAGTTCCTTTATTGTATAAGATTGTTTTGGTTATCCTGGGTTTTTTGTTTTTCCATATAAACTTGATTATTGTTCTCTCAAGGTCTGTGAAGAAGTTTGATGGGATTTTGATGTGAATTGCATTGAATCTATAGATTGCTTTTGGTAGAATTGCCATTTTTACAATGTTGATTCTCCGAATCCAAGAGCAGGGGAAGTCTTTCCATTTTCTGTTATCCTCCTCAATTTTTTTCTTCAAGGACTTAAAGTTCTTGTCAAATAGGTCTTTCACTTCCTTGGTTATAATTACCCCTAGATATTTTATGCTATTTTTGGCTATCATGAAAGGTGATGTTTCTCTGATTTCCCTCTCTGCTTCTTTATCCTTTGTGTATAGGAGGGCAACCGATGTTTTGGAGTTGATCTTGTATCCTGCCACATTACTAAAGGGGTTTATCAACTGTAGGAGTTCTTTGGTAGAGTTTTTGGGGTCGTTTATGTACACTATCATATCGTCTGCAAATAACAAAAGTTTAACTTCATCCTTTCCAATTTGAATCCCCTTGATCCCCTTATGTTGTCTTTTTCTTATTGCTAGAACTTTAAGCACTATATTGAAGAGGTATGGAGAGAGTGGACAGCCTTGTCGTGTTCCTGATTTTAGTGGAATGGCTTTGAGTTTCTCTCCGTTCAATTTGATGCAAGGTGTCGGCTTACTATATATTGCTTTTATTATATTTAGGTATGATCCTCGTATACCCAATCTCTCCAACACCTTTAGCGTAAAGGGGTGTTGAATTTTGTCAAATGCTTTTTCAGCATCCAATGAAATGATCATATGGTTTTTTTCTTTCAGTTTATTTATATGATGGATTACATTGATAGATTTGCGTATGTTGAACCATCCCTGCATCTCTGGGATGAAGCCCACTTGATCATAATGGATAATTTTTCTAATGTATTCTTGGATTCGGTTTGCCAGTATTTTATTGAGTATTTTAGCGTCAATGTTCATGAGTGAGATTGGTCTGTAATTCTCTTTCTTGGTTGTGTCTTTGTGTGGTTTTGGTATCAGGGTAACTGTAGCTTCATAAAAAGAATTTGGCAATGATTCTTCTGTTTCTATATTGTGAAATACATTAAGGATTATAGGTATTAGCTCTTTCTGGAAGTTCTGGTAGAATTCTGCATTGAAACCATCTGGTCCTGGGCTTTTTTTGGTAGGGAGATTTTTTGATAACAGCTTCTAATTCTTCACGACTGACAGGTCTATTTAGATTGTTCACCTGGTCTTGGTTCAACTTTGGTATATGGTACTGATCTAAAAAAATGTCCATTTCTTTAACATTTTCCAACTTTGTGGCATATAAACTTTCGTAGTAAGATCTAATGATTCTCTGAATTTCCTCTGTGTCTGTGGTTATGTCCCCCTTTTCATTTCTGATCTTATTAATTTGCATGTTCTCTCTCTGCCGTTTGATTAATTTGGATAGGGGTTTGTCAATCTTGTTGATTTTCTCCAAGAACCAGCTTTTTGATTCATTGATTCTTTGGATTGTTTTCTGTGTTTCTATTTTGTTGATTTCAGCCCTCAGTTTGATTATTTCCAGTCTTCTAGAACTCCTGGGTGAATCAGCTTCTTTTTTTCTAGAGCTTTCAAGTGTGCTGTTAAGTCTCCAATGTGTGCTTTCTTCGTTTTCTTTAATTGGGCACTTAGTGCTATGAACTTTCCTCTTAGCACTGCTTTCATAGTGTCCCATAGGTTTGAGTATGTTGTGTCTTTATTTTCATTAAATTCAAGGAAGACTTTAATTTCTTTCTTTATTTCTTCCGTGACCCAGGGGTGATTCAGTAGTTGACTGTTCAACTTCCATGAGTTTGTTGGTTTCCTGGGGGTAGCACTATTGTTGAATTCTAACTTTAATCCATGGTGGTCTGACAAGACACAGGTAGTTACTAATATTTTTTGTATCTGTGGAAGTTTGCTTTGTTACCCAGTATGTGGTCAATTTTCAAGAAGGTTCCATGAGCTGCAGAGAAGAAAGTATATTCTTTCCTATTTGGGTAGAATGTTCTATAGATGTCTGTTAAGTCCATTTGATTCAATACCTCCAATAATTCTCTTATTTCTCTGTTAGGTTTCTGTCTGATTGACCTGTCCATTGGTGAGAGAGGAGTGTTGAAGTCTCCTACTATTAGTGTGTGTGGTTTGATGACTGCCTTGAGTTCTAGAAGTGTTTCTTTTACATAAGTAGGAGGCTTTATATTAGGGGCATAGATATTCAGGATTGAGACTTCCTCCTGATGAATTGTTCCTGTTATGAGTATAAAATGTCAGTCTCCATCTCTTCTGATTGATTTTAGTTTGAAGTCAATTTTGTTGGAAATTAGAATGGCTACACCTGCTTGTTTCTTAGGTCCATTTGCTTGAAAAACCTTTTCCCAACCCCTTACTCTGAGTAAATGTCTGTCTTTGTGGTTGAGGTGTGTTTCTTGTAAACAGCAGAATGTTGGAGCCTGTTTTCATATCCAATCTCTTAGTCTGTGCCTTTTTATAGGTGAATTGAGTCCATTGATATTAAGTGATATTAATGACCAGCGGTTGTTGACTCTGGTAATTATTATTTTTTGTTTGTTTGTTTAATAGAGTTTGTATGTGTCCTTTCTTTGAGTTAAGCTCGTGAAGGGTCGCTAGATGTCTGAGTTATTGTAGGCAGTGTTGGCAATGTTGGATTCCTTGGGTTGCGATTTTCCTTCTATTACATTCTGTAAGGCTGGGTTTGTGGCTACAAATTGTTTAAATTTGTTCTTATCCTGGAATATTTTGTTTTCTCCATTGATAGTGAATGATAGCTTGCCTGGGTATAGTAGTATACCCATAGTACTATATGCATCCATGGTCTCTTAGTTTCTGCACTACCTCTATCCAGGACCTTCTGGCTTTCATAGTTTCCATAGAGAAGTCCGGTGTAAGTCTGATAGGTTTACATTTATAAGTTACTTGACCTTTTTCCTTTGCAGCTCTTAATATTCTTTCTTTAATCTGTATGTTTTGTGTTTTGATTATTATATGGCGAGGGGATTTTTTTTTTTGATCAAGTCTATTCGTTGTTCTGTATGCTTCTTGAACCTTCATAGGAATATCATTCTTTAGGTTGGGAAAGTTTTCTTCTATAATTTTGTTGAATATATTTTCTGGGCCTTTGATCTGCAGTTCTTCTCCTTCTTCAATCCCTATTATTCTTAGATTTGGGTTTTTTATTGTGTCCCAAATTTCTTGAATGTTTTGTGATGAGAATTTGTTGGATTTGCTGTTTTCTTTGATCAGAGCATTTATTTTCTCTATGGTATCTTCAGACTCTGAGATCCGTTCTTCCATCTCTTGTATCCTATTGGTTATGCTTGATTCTGTAGTCTCTGTTCATTTACCTAGATTTTCCATATCCAGCCGGCCCTCGTTTTGTGTTTTCTTCATTGCCTCCATTTCAGTTTTCAATTCTTGAACTGTTTCCATTACCTGTTTGATTGATTTTTCTTGGTTTCCCAGTGTATCATTCACGGATTTACTCATTTCTTCAAACATTTTGTTATTCTTCTCATCCATTTCTTTACTCATTTCTTCAAACTTTTTGTTGTATTTCTCATCCAGTTCTTTAAGGGAGTTATTCATATCCTGTTTAAGGGACTCTATTGCTTTCATAATGGCACTTTTTTCCACTTCTTCTGAATTAAGAGGTTCAGGTCCTTCTATTGTAGGGTCGTTGGGATCTGGTGATTTCATGTTCTTCTTTAGATTGTTGGAGGAGTTCTTGCCTTGGCATCTGCCCATCTTTTCCTTCAAATGCTCTATATTGGATCTTCTGGTACCAGGTCAGGTTCCCTTGTTGGGCAGGGACTTCACTGACAGAAGGTCTACCTTTCCTCAGGCTGTCTATTGGAACACATGGACTCCCTCCTACCGGGTTGCACTCACAGCCCAGGCCCAGCGTGCAAGGGAGCATCTCTGGGGAGATCTTGTGACCCCAGAGGGATGGGGGGAAGAGAGGAAGGTGTGCCTGGATGAAGGCTGGGATGGGATTCTTCTTTATTCTAATTCCTGTCCTGTCTATAATTTCTTAGCTCTAATTCACTGTCTCAATTTTAATGACAATTTCAATTCTCTGCTGAATTCTTTTTCTTCTTTTTTTCTTCGTTTTCCTATCTCTGCTAATTTCTAGGATGCTTCTGCTCCAACTTCTGTTAACTCGCTTTGTTCTTACCCAGCTACATAGACCCACAAAACCCTGCAGGCAGCCCAATTCAGAGCTAAGGGAAGTTTACCGTCTACTGTTCATTAGCAATTTTGCCAAATGTTGCAAATTCTAAGGGCCTTTTGGATCTGAAGTTTATAGCATTTACTCACTTACTCTAAGCAGTTGGAACAAAGAAGAGACCCAAGCCTCAAAATTACCAGATTTGTGGCTTGATGCCAACCAGAGTTGCTAGTGGAGGTTTGCCTTCCTCTGGACTGTGGGTAGATGGTAAATTGTTTTTCTTGAGGTTAAGACACAGTAGTAAATCTTCTGAACAAAGTCATCAGTTAATTGAGGTGAAGATGATCATGAGAAGTTAGGAATCGTTTAACACAAGGCTACATTTTGATCATTGCTTCTTTACCTACTAGTGAGGTAAAACCAGCAAATGCTTATATTTTCTATGTATCTGAGTAGCAGTGAATCTGAAACTTTGGGCACAAATAATTCTATGTCCTCAGATATCTGGGAATGTCTTGAATGGAATATTTTTCATGGACCCTAAACACTGACCAAATGCCTGTCAATAAAGATTATTGCAGGAAGTCAAATTCCTGCATTTATGTAGGAGACAGAAACAAACGCTTGGTTGTGGGACTGTTTTCACACATACCTAGAGGATGTAATCAGTAAACAGCAAATTCATAGGTAAAATTGTGTCCAGTAAATGATCAAATAGTAATGAACTGTGGGAGATAAATCACAAATTTGTAACAGAAAGAAATAGGCTATGGTGATGAAACTGCAGCAACAGTCTCTTTACCCACAAGGCAACAATTCCAGTATGTTTTTCATTGCATTTAAACCTCCATTCACAGTTCCTCACTCTGAGGGTTTGTCCAGGTGAAATGAAACTGACTAATTACTAAATAATCCTTTTGCTCATAGCAATCGAGGTATTTCCTCAACTGAGGTTCCCTTCTATTTACTGCCTCTAGTTTGTGTCAAGATGACAAAGAACTACCCAGAACAGCATACATCTGCATGATACTTTCATGAAATAGAAAATAGAGCAAATGTTTTTGGATTCCTATCATCGAAAGAACTAAACAATTCTTTAATATCTTCATTGTTACTTTAGAAATTTATTTTCTTGAAATTTTATTTGGACATAAATAAGAACTAAAATTTGGAAGTAATCTATTGCTTGATAATAAACACTGAGTTGGTTTTGCCTAACATAAAACATGAGCACCCTTCAGAATGACTCAAAATCAAGGTTGTTAAGAAATACAGTATGAAAAAGAGCAATGTTTATTGTGTTTTATGTACATAGGTTTATATGTAAAAAATAATTTTTAAAATGGGGCCATGAAATTGATCAGGAGTAAGAGGAAAGTTACATAAAGTGTGTAAAAGGAGAGAAGACATTCCATTACTGACATATTTATGCTACAGTTTCAGAATATAAGAAGTTTATAAATATAATCATCTTGTCTGTCGAGTCATAACACAAAACATCTCAGAAGGAACTTTTTCAATGCAATCATAACATCTTTGTTTCTCAAACAGTATATTATGGGATTAAACACTGAAGTCACAATAGTATAGAAAAGAGAAAGGAATTTGTCTGTTACTGCTGAGTAGGTGGACTTTGGTCTCAAATATGTGATGGTACCTGATCCAAAGAATAAAGCTACAACCATAAGGTGGAAAAAACATGTAGAGAAGGCCTTGGCTCTACCAGTAGCAGATGGAAGCTTCAGAATGGTTGAGATTATTTTTACATAAGATCTAAGAATCAACATAAAAGGAATTGTAACCACTAAAAGGGCAATCACATAAATCACTACCTCTAGCAATAAAGTGTCCCCAAAAACTAGGCCCACTACTGGAGGTACATCACAGAAAAAATGATTCAACTGATTTGATCCACAAAATGGTAGAGAGAAGATCCAATATGTGAACCCTATATGCACAGGAACTCCAAATACCCAACAGCTGGTTGCCAGTTGTATACAGAAACTATTGTTCATGATGAGAGGGTAGAGCAATGGGTTGCAAATGGCAACATATATGTCATAAGCCATAGCAGTCAGAATAAGGCATTCAGTGGCTCCCAAGACAAGGAATAAATACATTTGAGTAGCATAAGCTATAATGGAAATGTTTCTGTCTTGTCTGTAGAATAACCTGGTTAATTATTAATAACTGGTTAATAACCTGGGGAGAATGACTGACACATAACATATTTCTGAGAAAGAAAAATTTTCAAGGAAAAAATACATGGAAGTCTGCAGGGAAGGGTCAGTCCTAGTAATTATGATGATAAAACTATTGCACATCACAATAATTATATACATTATCAAGAACACCCCAGAAAGAAATTTTTGCAAATTGGAAATATCAGAAAATCTAATTAAGATGAATTCCAACACTGTTGAATGGTTCTTTTGTTGGGGACTTTGTAATGTTGATGCATCCATGGAAGACAGGTATCAAGGTTATAAGTCATTTACTCCACAAATTAAAAAAAGTAACAAATTGTGTGTCAAATCCACAGACCCAGTAGAGATGTCCACTTGTATTTATTTCTTTGAGTTATTTGCAAGTCTATGTAGTCGTGTTTCCTAAATTTTCACTGGATGCAAAAAAGGATATTTAAAATCTGTTTTTCATACTCACTATAAAGTATGATGGTTTGTCACAAACCAAAAGAGCAAGACAAAGAGCAATGACACACGATCTCAATGGTTCAGGCTGTCTATTCTTTGGCTATAAACAGTTGCTTTCAGTGTGTAGCACAGGGAGGAATGCTATTACGTTGAAGAAAGAAATGAGTTTCTGATCAGTAATATGGAATGATTAATAGATAAAACTCAAGATCATGTCAATTTTGCAGAATTCACATTTGAAAAATAAGTATAAGTTCTGTATATTGGAAGGAAACAAAAGCTAAAATGAATTAAAAAATGTATAGTGCATTGATGTAGGCATTGAACATCTTTGATCTATAAAAATAATTACTTGGGGTTAGTAATTGTGCCATTTAGTTAATATTTCCTGAAACCTGGAGTTTTGTACATTCCTGATTCCATATTACTGATTTCTGCTCTTAGAATTTCAGGTTTCTTTGTGCATCTCTTTTCCCCAAACATTACCATAATTTCAAGTCTGACCTGGTGTTTAATTTTTATTAATCCTGAATTTCTGGGGGTCACTAAAACTTTGATTGTAAATTTTATTTTCAAATAATTCTAAACCTCCTCATGTCTTCCACATTCAGAGAAGTAAATATCAAAGACTTAAAATTTTGGATAGAGTATAATATTATGTAAAGTTATGGATATGTAATCTATAATGTCTTTACTTGCAAACTCTAGTTTGGTTTTCAGAACACTGAGAATTTGTGTATTTGCTTCCTTTTCATAACTATACAATTTCTTTTCCTTTTATGGCTTCTCAAGAACAGTCAATATTTATATAACTTTTCCATACATATTCTTATTTATGTGAAACACAGCACTCATGCAAATTAAATTTGAAAAACACTCACATAGAGAATTGAAGTTTCTTTTTTCCTGATATTTCTGAGTAGCTGACTGTGTAGTCCTGAGTAGATGACGATGATGTAATATCTGTCTTCTCTGTATGAGGGATCATAAGGATGCACATATAGTGTGTATAAAATTCCACAAAGCATAGGTGCTATTCTTATAGAGCTTAGATACTAACATTAAACCAGAAGATATCTAAATAAGAATGAATTTGTAGGAAAAAATTATAACTATGTATTTAAGATACTGAAATATTAGAGAATGAAAGAATTGAAACTCAGCAGCAGATGTGGAAAGTTTTTAGAATATAGACTGTCATAAATCATTGTTTTAAAGTTTTTATTTTAAAAAGATGAAAAATGCTTTCTAGGAGAAAACAACTTCATATTCTCACTTTTCTTTGTGTTCTAGTGAATAATTAGTTCTGTACACAGGTGAGCATTTGATATATATTTACAAAACTATTGGAGGTATGATTCCTCACTGGCTTCAACAACACACTAATAAAATGAATTAACAATGAGTGATTTATAATAGAAATTAGGTATCTAGTTTTATCAAATTTTCTATCTAAAATTTAGTACTAATGTATCAATACCCTCACTGAAATATTTGGTACTTCAAGGGAAACCATGAAGTTCAAGTGGCTATTTCAGTTCAGGAATAGCATAGGCTATGAACTGACTGATCCAGATAATAACAGCTCTAGCCTCAGTAGGTTTTGACTTTATTGCTTACTTCTTATTTCTCATTATCATTATCATTTAAGCCCATATTATCATATCACCCTTGTTCTTCACTTTATGAGAGTAAAAAATGTGAATCAGCAAAAATACAAAGCTTAGAGTTAATAGCTTATAATACACTGAGTGATATGAGGAAGTAACCACAACTAAGAAAGACCTTTTCTTAAAAAGAAGAAAGCCGTCAGCCCGAGCAACTGTATTTCCACCTCATACTAGTTGAGGACTTTGTTATAAAAACACAAACATATCAGATATGTGATCCAAGTCACAATTGTATCCTAAAATATAGTATCCTAAAAAGAACCTATTTTTATCATTTTTATGATTGGACTTGAGGGACTCTTTCAGGCAACAACAAGTGATTCCTTGACAGTTTCTAATAGGAAACCATTGTTCCTACACTGTCTTTACAGAAAATGTGTTTTCTCCATCAAAAGAAAATCACCTTTCCCTGATTTCTTGTTTTACTCTTTTATGGCAACTAAGAATAAATTTAAACAATAAACAGACAAATCTGATTGATCATATTTTGCCCCTCCACTGGCAGTTTCTGAGATTTTTCTTATGTACTAAGTGCTGTGTTAGTGAGTTTCTTATATGTCTTATTTAATGTGTTTCAAACAAAATAGTGTTATCTGCAACTTTTCATGAGTACCTGAAGGAAAAGAGCGGTTAAATAACCTATGTACTGTCAAGAGAGATGGATTCTGTGTGAGCTTTATAATCCAAGAGTCCATAGTCTCATAGAAAGTTCAAAAAGCATTATGAAAAACAAAACAGAAAATATTATTTTGGTTTCTATATTCTTAGCAATAGCAATAAATTTCAAGGAATACTAAACAATTTTTCAAACACAAAATAGTTTCATTTGAAGTAAAAAAATCCCATTATAATAATTAGAGATAGTTTCTTATAGGTATGGCTGTCATATTCAGAATTAAGGAAATTAATCTAATGAAACCAACTGAATTGAAACAATTTTTTATTATGTGTGATAATTTTTGATCATGTGTTTAGAAAAGTCCACTGTAATTTAATAGGTGACTCAAATATTGCTTACCATTTATATGTACTGATCAAATAAATATGTTACTCCAATTTTAAGAAGAATTTTCTCATATACTATCGGTTATATTTTCATTTGTATTATTCAAGTAATAAAGCCAGTCTTTTTCCATGTTCTTAAAGCACGTTCTTTAGCCTTAACTCAAGTATTATGAAATTATTCCTTATTCATTAAGATATATTTTTTTTCTCTGAGATTCAAAATGTACAATACATCAGCAATATATTCATTGTGGGATAACTTAGTGATCAAATCTGTTTGATTCTATCATTAGCTTATTATAACTTTGTCTCTGAGGAATATGCCAAGGGCAGTAGTCTCTTGGCCATTTCTTCTAGATTTTATCCCCATAATTGTTGTCTTTGGAGACTACAGCTATTGGGAAAAGTTGCATAAGATAATCAAATTCATAAACACATTTATAGTATTTTGAAATTTGAGGGAATTTAACTTTTAATAGTTAATCAATCTTGTGCATTTGCAATGGTAATTTTTATTTATACCTTCAAATCTTCTAGTTCTGTTTAACATTGAACTGCTGACTTTCAGTGTAAACTGGTCCATTGTTCCTTCAGGAAGCATTTGATATTTCCTCCTTATGTATGACTTGAATCTCAGCCCTTTGACTTGTCTAATACTTATTGTCAAGTTCCCAAAATGATCTAAATGTGTAGAAATCTAGTTAAGTCCGTTTAAGATTCATTTAACTTCTTCAAATTTTCATGATACATTGAATTTTTTCATTGTTAGTGATAATATATCAGTTGCAGATCATTTGAATTGATAATACAATATAATTCCCTATGAACAAGAGTAGAAAAAGACACAAGAGAGGTCATTACTCTAATGATCAACCAGAAAAAGAGTGGTCAAATAAACCCTAAGTAAAAGGCACATAAACTATACAGAATCTGAAAATATGCATAGTAATTACAGCCAAATGTTTTTGTTTGGTTCTCATCTTTATCGCACATAAACACAATAACTTGGAAAATCAGCATAATTACTACACACATCTTTCCTTATGGGTTTAAGGACATAAGATCCAATGATATGTTTGTCTGGAATCTGTTACACAGCCTGACTTTACACTGATAATTTACTGACAACAAGTTTATGAAGTACTGAAAAAATGGATGTGTGTCACCATGTCAAAGTGTGTCAAAAATGTGTCTTTTTGAAAACACTGTCATCTAGTGTGTCACTAAAAGAGTCAGACCCTGTGGGAATGTCAGTTTTATTGGTCACTTTTCCTTATGTAAATGATGTTAAGGTGCATCCTTATAATCTTTTTTTTTAATATCAAAATACTCAACTAGTGAGATAGCCCAGCAGGTTAACTGCTGGGTGTCAAGTGGTAAGATCCAACTTTGTTCCTTGGAAATGACATATCAGAAAGAGAATTTATGCAAGGAATTATCTTCTGACATGCTTGTCAAAGTACATACTCCACCTCGCAAAATAAATTGTATTTAAAATTTTAAATTTAAAAATTTATATATGATGAAAATAATTTTTATTTCATTACTATATTATGTTCATTAATCCTATTTTATTTTAAAAATAATCATTAGTTGTGATATAAATTGTTTGATTTTATGTTGTTGTTGTTTGTTTTAAATACTCTCCAAAGTGGGACTGACTCTCCAAAGGATATTATATACTATATTAGTATATTATATAGTAGTAGACATTACTGGTATGCATTCACCTCATTTTCTTCTGATTTTTTTTCTTATGAGTGGCCATAGTTCTAGTCATTGTAGTGATATATTATTTGTGTTCTGATAAATATATCTTATCTGAAGACAAATGGCAATGCTACAGTCACAAGAAGTCAGGTAATGCTGACATACTTCTTTAATTCCAGGATTTGGGACACAGAGGCAGATGAATCTCTGTGAGTTCAAGGTCATCCTCGGCTATACAAGAACAACACAGAAATCTCATGTGGTGGTGCCTAACCTTTAATCCCCGTCCTTGGGAGTCTTGTTTTACATCTTAATTTAACACTTTTCTATTAATCTGTGTATCGCCACCTGGCAGTGGCTTTCTGGGTAAATTTCCCAGTGTCTCTGGCAGTTCCATTGTGTTTTCTCCTACTCTGTCTTCTTTTTCCCAGCATTCAGCTCTGTCTTCCCTGCCTACTTAAGTTCTGCCCTATCAACTATGCCAAGGCAGTTTCTTTATTCATTAACCAATGAAAGGAACTCATGGACAGAAGGACCTCCTACACCACACCTGTTCTGAGAGATAGGTTGGACAACCTTTTTCCCTTAGTAAAGATTTTACCACTAGTAAGGTTCGCCTGCTGGCTGACCAGTCAAACATGGTGAGGCAAACTGAAAGCCAGACTGCTAAACGCTTATCCCCAGTTGTAGACCTATGAGTTTTTTTTCTTTTCTCTTTTTCTAAACTGACCATCTTGAATTAATGGAAGAAGAAGGGAGATACCCACTCCAGTTCATCATAACTTTATTTTATTTTTTGAAAGTATAATTACTTCTTTTCCCCTTTCCTTTTCTTCCAACAACCTCCCCATATTCCTTTTCTGCTCCTAGCTTTCTATTCAGTGACTTTTACATAGTCTTTTGTGTCATCGTGAAGTCCTACTTGACCACTTTGGTGGTGTGGGAGGTCCCGTCTATGTGTTGCTTTTATTTATTAATGAATAAAGAATCGCTTGTACCTATGGCAGGGAAGAAGAGAACTAGGCGGGGAAAGAAAGGCTGTATGCTGGGAGGAAGAAAGGCAGAGTCAGATAGAAGCCATGTAGCCCTCAGAGAGAGATGCTGGGAACTTTAGCTGATAATCCACTGTCACGTGGCGATACACAGATTAATATAAATGGCTTAAATTGAGATGTAAGAGTTAGCCAATAAGAAGCTAGAGCTAATGGGCCAAGCAGTGTTATAATTAATACAGTTTCTGTGTGATTATTTTGGTTCTGGGCAGCAGGGACAAACAAGTGACCCTTCCCTCATCAGATTGAGATGTTTGATGGGTCATCCTTATTCAGTTAAGGTTTGAGAGCTAATGTTAGTATAATCTGATGTGTGTAGCTTCTAATAGCTCACATCTCAAAATGAACCTCCAAACTTTTGCCCTCATATTTCTGTCATCTCCTCTGGGTATTTCCTGAGCCATAAGTGGGAAAGTGTTTTGTGTATGTTTTCTAGGACTGGATCACACAAGTATGCATTTTTATTTGTTGTGATTTTCTCTGTAGTTGTCTGCATGTGTTTCAGAAAGAGGGTTTTTTTGTTGTTGTTTTTGTTTTTGTTTTTTTTTTTTTTTGAGGAAGGAACACCATGCTTGCCTGTGGTATAAGCACAATTTTTTTTAAAACGTCATTAGGTATTATGCTGATTTATTGAATTTGAGATTGTAGATTCTCCTCCAATAGCCATTACTTCACTAGCACTACATAGTTAATACAAGGAATTGTATCCCCTGGCTGAGCACTTTAAATCCAAATAGAGAGGTGCTGGTTACTACCAAGGTGCGCATGTCACTGCTATACACTTAAGGTTGTCCTGCCATGCTGGTAATTGATGTGGTTTATAGGTGTCACAGATGGGTAGAAACATTGGTTGTCTTATTCATTTGAAAAATTTTATAGCATCTTCTTTGAAAGGGGCCATCCAGCTGACTTTTACATTTTTCCTGTCAGTGTTCTTTCCAAAAAGCAAAGGCTACCAAACTAAAGTCCCAAAGACAGACATAATATGAATTGATAGACAGAGCTATCAAAGAGACTCCCAAAACATACAACCTCTGACTTTTGCCCTTGTTTACCGTCTGAGGTGGAAAGGAAGTTACCATATATGAAAACACCTTGCATATAAAATTCAGAACCCTATGACTCCAGGAATGAAACTGATCTAAAACTAATTTTAAACTGTAGACTCTGACTATTCTGTTTGAGATATTTTCTTTGTAGCTTCAGGCTATAATCAAGACTTTTTATATTTAGTTTTTTAACTGGCAGATAAAACAATCCAGCCTCCTAAACAGCATCTTTTCAAACATTATTGAATCTTTTTCTTATATTTTCCTCACATCACTGCATACATCAAAGGTTCGTGCGGTCGATGAAGTCACGGTGAATGCTCACAGAAAGTAGAGAAGATTGCCATGGAGTAGCAAAAGCCATACAAACAAGTAGTGTTTTCTGCTGTTAGTGTTTGTAATCAAATGTGACATTATTTCTTACCCAATGGTCAGTCATGTTGTCACTCCTAAAAGTCAGCTAAGCCAGATCTCTGCAAGAAGTAATTCCCTACACAGCTGTCCACAGGGGCTGGCAATTACCCTGGGACAACATCCCACTTGTCATGGACTACAGGATAAATAATGATCTCTTACAATACTTATCTTCAAAACCTGGAGATAAATATTGTCTCTAAATCAAAATAGGTTCCACTGTTAAAAGTCTTAGATGGTGGTGAGGTAAGTATTTTAATCTCTGACATAGCAGCAAAGTATCTAAGACCAATGTTACAGAGCTAATGCTTGGCTTTAGATAATATGCACCTGTGTTGATTCCATGTGAGAGTCAGGCTGCATGGCAGTTAAGAAAACAGGTGGCAGCAGACAGCGTGCTACACCTAAGACAGCATCACCTATGACAATAACACAAACACACCGCTCCATCTGTTATTTACATTACTGACAGAAGAAGGAAGCTGACTTTCCACGTTCTAGAACCTTGTGAAACAATGGCAGAGACTCTCCATAATTAATTACCATGAAACAGAAATTTCTTAATACTTTATTCTTTATTGAACCTTTTATTAAATTATTGACATTACAAGAAACTTTTTATTGAGTATTTTCTCTTTCACCCTTCTGCTATGGCTCGTTCTTGTGTGGTTAATTATTTTGTATCTGTTACGAATATCAGGTTGAAGGGATTGGCATTTCACTATGGAGTATTTACTGACATAGTGGTCATGATGGAACTGGGAGCAATAATAATCATATAATGAGGAATAAATGTACTTATAGTCTTCTGTAATATGTTTTTGAAAAGGGGATACAGTAGTAATGGTTAGGGAAGAGAGGAGGAAGGAAGGTGTTCAGAGAAAAATGTATAATGCAATAAAATCAATAAAAAATCCTTAGTGATTATATTCCTTATTGGGGATTGTTTTCAAAGGAACCAAACACTATGCATGATAATTAAAAAAGAAGTATTGAATTTCTCTGACTGCAGTTAATATTCTTTAATTTTACACCTACCCTAAATATCCTCATGGCTGTGTAAAATGATTCATAATCAGAAATATTGCAGTATTTTGAGTAAATAGACAAGTGAACACTCAATATATGAACATGGATAAATTACATCTTTCCTTTATTTCACTTCCATTTATAAAAAAAATCTTTAATAGAATGTCTCAGGACAATTGAGGAATCTAAATAATATAGGATGTATAAACACATATGATACTCTCCATAGTTAATTATTTCTATTAATTGTTTATTGCTTCCATCAGGATCATCACCAGCATCATCACTATCTTCTAAAATGTGTAAGCAAGAGTTATATGAAATTTTACTCAAGTTCTAGCTCCTAGAATTAGGAATATTCATAACTGATAGACTGGAAATTTACTCTGCAGTGTTGCTTTATTGGTAAAGTGTTACTTTATTGTGTGCTGATGTTATCATGGTTATATTTTATTTACATTCAGTGACATTTCATTCAATTATTCATTTTTCATTGTATGTTTAGTTGTTCTGTTGTTTCTAGTAAAAATAAATAAATATATTCTGACATATGTGACTTATTTTATAAAATTTCAATAGCACACACTAGACAAACATCAAAGTTTCTAATAAGTTTTAAAATTCTAAAATATACTTTATCTAATTAGCCTCAAATTGTAGCTCCAACAACTAGAGTAAGTATCATTGTCATTAACAAGGAAATAAAGAAATAATGTATGCTCGCCTATCTGCAGAAAAGCCAATGAATCTAGACACTAAATTATTTTATTATTCTGCCAAATGATCATCATTTTTACAACAACTGTACCAACTACATGCGAAATAAGCAGATACACTTGATGAGCCTGTTTTCACAATATAAATATCTGTACAACTTCCTCTTCTTGACTCAGCATCTCCAGTATCTGGGTTTATAGAACTCCACCAATAGACAAGGTTTCAAGTCAAATATTGGTGCTGCTGCTGATTTTGCAGATGGTATAATCTATGATTTATAATCATAAATATAATCTATGGTATTTACACTATGGCAAAAATATCCTCTTAGTTGCTTTTCTTGGAGCTAGAGCTTTTGTAATACTTTATATTCTGCTTTTACCTTTAATTAAAGTATTGGTAATCAAACCTAAGATTTTTTTTTTAACCTAAGATTTTTTAATAGAGATTTTTCTCTGCACCAAACTTTTATTTCTCATGTTTGAAAGAATATTTGTGACTTTTATATCCAAAGAAAGGCAAATGTGTCCTTCCTGTGTGTTATTATTTTTTAAAAAATATTCTGTGTAGATAGTTTGTATGCTGTTGTATACTGCTGTTGGATAAATCCATCTTTCTATCATCTAATCACTAGTGAATTATAAATTATCAGAAAGGAAAAGAGGTCCATAAAACCATACCAAATATAAGTTAAAAACTGTCTTTGACATGTCAAGATATTGAGACAAGTAAATTTTAAATAAAATGTATTA
The DNA here is from genome assembly GCF_982192425.1 of Myodes glareolus. Taxonomy (NCBI): domain Eukaryota; kingdom Metazoa; phylum Chordata; class Mammalia; order Rodentia; family Cricetidae; genus Myodes; species Myodes glareolus. The sequence continues at coordinate 2,428,175 of NC_142028.1, forward strand.
TTTTATTCTTAAATTCTGATAGATATTATTTGTAAGATGTTAATATGATATTTTTCATGACTAACAAATTATATATCCATCTAATTCCAAGTGATTAAGTGATACTACTTATGTCACACAAATTTTAGGTAACAAAGATTCACATCTGACAACTTGTGCATACTTTTGATATTCTATATTTTTGTATTAGGTTCTCTATTTCTTGATCACAGATGTTCTATGATTATGACAATTTATATCATAATATACCAATAACATTCTCATAGTTTTATTCACTTGACAATATACCAGAATATAGATTTTTGACCCCAAAGTTTTAGCCGACTCTAAAAATTTTAAAACACTCATTATTTTTCCTATCTCAAAAATGACCTCAAATAATCTCACATTAAAATGAAGAAAATGCAAACCTAAAGCAGGGTTACTGCTTCAAGAAAAGCCATCTTCTAAGTAATATTTTTTAGGAATCAAGAGTAACTTCTCAGTTCCAATTTAAAATAAGTAATGATAAAAATAATGTAATAACATCAAATAGGATTTAATTTAATTAATTTTAAGTTAACAGGCAATCTCATAGGTCTGATTATGACACTGATAATGTCACTATGCATTGCTCTTATCCATCATTCTCCTCCATTGATCTCTTCCTTCTGCTTATGTAGTCTTCCCTTTGCTTTCAAATAGCATATATCTAGTTCTCTTCTCATTAGTCCCAAAGTGCATAAGTGACGAGTGGATAATGAGAAGGTAATAAAAGTGTAAAGAGACAAAGACATGTTCTTTTCTAGCTTGTTTTTTTTTAATTCTCCTTGCTTCCTTAGAAGAGAAAACAAGGACCTTGGTTCATTCAACACCCAGGTAACTTCGCATTGCTGGATATCATCGACTGCCGATGAGAAAAGCAAGAAGCCCTCGGAAATGCAGCACACAAACTATACCAGGCCAACAGAGTTCATATTTATTGGATTCACAGATTACCTGCCATTCAGACTCATGCTGTTCTTGGTGTTTTTCATAGTGTATACATTGACTGTAGTTGGAAATGTGGGCCTAATAATTCTAGTTAGAGTTGACTTAAGACTTCAAACCCCCATGTATTACTTTCTTAGCCATTTATCTTTCTTAGATATCAGCTATTCTACAGCCATTACTCCTAAAATGCTGGGAAATTTCTTAGCTGCCAGGAAAAGCATCTCTTTCTATGGATGTGCTATGCAGATGTTTTTCTTCGCATGCTTTGCAGATGCAGAGTGTCTTATCCTGGCGGCAATGGCTTATGACCGTTATGCAGCCATTTGTAACCCGCTCCTTTATTCTACGCTGGTGTCCCGACGGGTCTGTTTCAGCCTCATAATGCTGGCATACTTTAGTGGAAGCATGACCTCACTGGTGCATGTATCCCTCACATTTATGCTTCCGTACTGTAGCTCCAACATTGTCAACCACTTTTTCTGTGACATCCCACCACTGCTTGCTTTGTCATGCGCAGATACCCACATTAACGAGCTTCTGCTCTTTGCCTTATGTGGCACAATCCAGATGAGTACTTTCCTGGTCATCGTTATCTCTTACTTCTGCATCCTTATCACGGTTTTGAGCATCAAGTCCTCGAGAGGCAGGGGCAAAACCTTCTCCACCTGTGCGTCCCATCTCATGGCTGTCACCTTGTTCTATGGAACCCTCCTCTTTATGTACTTGCGTCCCACCACCAGCTATTCCCCAGACACTGATAAGGTCGTTGCTCTGTTTTACACTGTTGTCTTTCCTATGTTGAATCCAATTATTTACAGCTTCAGGAACAAGGATGTAAAAAATGCAATCAAAAAATTGTTTGAAAGAAATGGGATCATTAAATGAATGAAAATTCAAGTTACTTAGAAATATCTATTCTTGATTGATTATAATGATATAGCTTGTCATTATTAAAAAAAAATTTCAATGAATACTTTACTTTTACAATATTATAAATTTACTACTCTGTGTGACTTCAGGTACACAGACGTTGAAAATATTTATTCTTCATTTAAAGTGATACTTCTCCATTTATTTACTTCTTCAATTACTTTCATAAACATTTCATTCATTAAATATTATTACATTTGACCCAAATATTTGACTATATCTACTATGACATTTAATTATTTCCAGCTAGTGTCTATAAATTTTACTTATTATTAAGACTAACTCTATGTCTTGCATCTCTCCTGTACTTATTGCAACAGTCTTTTTTATAATCGTCAGTATTTTTGTGCATAAGGTCATGCAATATGTTAAGTTTAGTTCTCCTCTTTCCAGAATAAAAGACATTTTATTCATATTCTGTATAATTGTCTGACTATAAATTATACTATTCTATTACATAGTAATAGCAAACACATATGTTTACTTAGAAAAATATCAGCTGTTGATTTGCTATACTCAACTTCACTGATTTAAGCCAATTCAGTGTTACATTCAATAGCACAGAATTTATATATTGATGTAAGTCACCTTAAAACATATCTGCTATATTTAAAAATTCAATAAATAAATGAATAAATAAATTCACTAATCAAATCATGCATTTAATATTCTACACTATTCAACAACTTTGACACTCACCATAATACATTCCACACCAAAAATAGTACTGCATTTGGTGTGTTTTCACTATTGTTACTGTTTTGAACATGTTTCACCTCTCAAGTGTACAAAATAAAAATAAAATTATTTAGATATAACCCCAGAGTTGTAAATTAATTATGTTAAACTACATATATTCCGCGTTGATACTTGAAACACAGAAAGCCCAATTTATTCTCTCTCTCTTTCTCTGTCTCTCTTTCTGTCTCTCTCTCTGTGTATGTGTGTGTGTGTGTGTGCATCTGTGTGTATACAGTTGCACTTTCAAATGTGTACATATGATATGATGGCCAGGCATTGCCATTGGGTTTTATTTCAGTTGGACCTGACCTTATTTTTATCCCACTGGGATGTGGCACTCTCCCCTTCAACAACAAAGGGTTACCAGCAAACCTCAAGAACTCCCATGTCTTCACCTCTTTACGTTTGAGAATACAGGCTCAAGTCACCATATTTTCTCTGGTACTGGGTGTCAGATGAAGCTTATCATGTTTGTGTGGCAAATACTTTGCTAAATGAACCATTGCTCTAGCCCTTAAAGCCCTTATTAATCTAGCACTGCCAGTATTATGTATATCATTTTAAAGTGATAATATTCAAATACCTTGATGCATCTTCATAATTCACACTAGAAATTTCAGAACCTGGACAGATTATAAAGTTTACTGAATGTGACAGTATATTAACCATTCTGATCATTAAACCATTATGTGGTATCAACATCAAACACCAATTTAATTTAAACAGACCTATTTCCCCTAGTGAAAGAGAACCAGTCATTTAAAGTCTCCCAACCAAATAAGAGCAGATCTAGATAGTTTTCATGAATAATACTACCAGATGGTCAAAGAAGAGCTGGCACTAATACTTCTCAAATTTTTCCACAAAATGGAAACATAAGAAACATTTACCAATTTATTTTTATGAGATCACAATTACCCTGACACCCAAATCACATAAAGACCTAAAACAGAAAGAGAATGAGAGACTAATTTCATTTTTCAAAATGGTACATCAAAAATATGCTTCACCAAGATTTCAATGAAGTAAGATGCTTCACCCTAGAGATGCAAGAATTCTTCAAGGTTCAGAAAGAGAATTATGGTATGTATTCACTTTTGTGAGGATATAGCCTATCTACAATATGTAGAGCCAGAGAGGTTAGTTACAGAGAAAGTATATAGGGAGGACACATGAAGCTCCCTGGGAGGGGAAAAAGTCTAGATTTTAATGCAGTCTGAGGTTTTGCATGGAGGATAAGCTAGAGTGGGATAATGATGTCAGGAAGAGATCTAATAAAGGCCATTTGAAGGATGATAGGGAAATAAAATGAAGTACAAGCTTCCAAAAATGTATAAAAGTTATTAGACTGAGCTCTACTAATAATGAAGGATGTGGAGTCTCAACTGGCCACCTCTTGTCACCAAAAGAGGCTTTCAATACAATGATTGAGTTGTATTCAACTGATTTGTTTGCCAAGGATTTCCTATGAAAAGACTCATTTAACCCAGGCAGTTGCTATGACAAAGGGTTATCTAAATATATTTTGTTTGTATTTTAATAAATAAAGCTTGTCTGAAGTTCAAAACATTTCCACTGATCAGTCTTATAGACCAGGCTGTGGTGACACTCAGCTTTGATTCTAGTAGCCACACTAGTTTGCCATAGAAACGGGGTGGTGGTGGATGCCTTTCATCCTAGATCTAGAACTAGGAGTATAGAACGTGAGAGAAAACTCTCACACACAGTCTCATTCTGAGATTCACACAATAAAATCACACTCAATTCTTGATACTATAGAAAGATTAAGAGAGAGTGGCTGGAGAGATGGCTCAGAGGTTAAGAACACTGCCTGCTCATCCAAAGGTCCTGAGTTCAATTCCCAGCACCACATGGTGGCTCACAATCATCTGTAATGGGGTCTGGTGCCCTCTTCTGGCCTGCAGGCATACACACAGACAGAATATTGCATACATAATAAATAAATAATTTTTTAAAAAAAGAAAGATTAAGAGATAAGATTAACTCTTCTTTGGAATGCAAACCCAACATGTGTAATATAGAGTATTTTTCTCAAATCTCTCTGGACTCATGAAGAAGCAAGATATTAATGTTCTGCATTTTCAAAATGTACATTTCAGGAGCCCCAACATTATATTGATATTTAATATTTGACAGTAGTATTTAACTTCTTCATAACATTGAGAAAACTGAATTGTTTATGATTCTGTTTACTAGTCAAGCTTACAAAAACACCTTAAATTTTTATTTCCTTTAAAGGGCATACTGTCCAGTCACTAATGTGATCATATAAAAGACAAGCATTCTAGACAGGTACAGTAAACTGAGATTTAACAGAGTTCAGGCAGGGTTGATCAAAGCAGAAACATTTCCATAAGAGTATCTGATATTTTTGAGTTCTTGATATTTCTCTAGGCATAAGAGTGGTTGTGTTGGAGTCTTGTTCACATGTATATGCATGCATGTAGATGACAGAGGAAAACCTCATATACTTTTCTTTAAGCACAAGCTTCCTCTATTTCTCTGAGACAGTGGCATGAAACTTACAGAATATTATACACGTAGAGACGAGTGATCTCCCTAAATTACTAGTCTCTGCCTTCAAAGGGCTGCAATTTAAATGTGTGCCACCTTGCCTGACTATTTTTTACCATAGATTTTAGATATTAAATTTAATTTCTCAAGCTTGCATAGCAAATATTTTCCCAACTGATACAATCACTAAACACTTTAGACATTTTAAAAGCAAATATATTAGTATTTTAAGGCCCCATTTTTCAAACAAGTTAAGACTGAAATTTGCTGTTGAGTATGCAATAATTATTTTTCATTTTGCTTAAACTTTTGCATATGTGTGATTCTGATTTTAGTATGTTTTAATTTATGAGATGCTTTGAATTCTCCTTGCAATTCAAACCATTATTCTGCTTTAAAGTGTCATTTATTATTTATATATGTAGATGTAAAACACAGTGGAAAATTATAAGTGATTTGCCAATGAGGGAGGTAAAATCTGAAGTATGACTTTGATAATCCGCAATACTAGCTTATGATAATAAGCTACAATGCATTTTCAAACCACTGGAACTCTTATTTCATATAGTGAAATGTTTCTCAAAAGCATCATCTTAAAGCTTCAATTAAAGACTTTAGAGTATTTTGGTAAAATACTTTATTAAATGTCAAAATAAGAATGAAAATTAGGGAGGAAAAACCTGGATAGCTAGAGCCATTTTGTAGAAACAATAATGAACTTAATTTGTCTTATTAGCAGATCATTTTACAGTGTTTCAAGTTTCTCACATATGACTACTATATCCCTTTTCTCAATTCCTGCTGCTGCGTTTCTTATCTTCAATGGACATTTTAGTAAGATACCTGAATTTAGAGAAAATCCCAGATGGTTTTAAAATATTATTTAAGAATGGTATCATTTCTCTTCTTCGTTCATGAAAGATGTATCCATTGGACAGAATTCAGAAGGCTTGGCAGCTCTCTGATTACTTTCACACTCAAGAGACGAGAAGGATGCTACTGACTCAACTGTGGACAGCTGAGACTTGCATACACAGCAGGAGCTACAGGTTATTTCTCCAGTAGAGTAGAAACTACCATTAAACCACCTTGTTCCACATAATAAGTCCTTAAAGACTTGTGAAAGCCAGGTTTTCTACAGAAAACATGTGGTTCATTCTAACTTTGAAAAATTGTAAGTAATGAAGGGCTGTTTCTGTTTAAGACTGTGATATTTTTCTTTTATTTACTGAACACTAATGGAAGCTCATTGCCAGTAATCCACATGTAACATCATGATCAACAATTTAGAATATATGTTATCATTTGAAGATTATGTATCCTTAATTCACCATCCTTCATAGACAAGAGAATTACTTAGAACATTATTGATATAATGCTTACAAATTTACACTATAATTATATTAAACTTTCTTACAAATGCTGCAGGAACTACTTTTGCTCCTTCAGCCAATAGCCTTTGAGATACCAGCCCACTGGGGTGTGGTATCTTTCACTTTAAAAAATAAGCGGCGGCAGCCCTCTCTCTCTCTCTCTCTCTCTCTCTCTCTCTCTCTCTCTCTCTCTCTCGCTTCAGATTCCGCTTCTGGATATCAGACGCTTTTCCTGGTCCTGCAGGAGGCTGTTGTCTAGGACGGTGATCTGTAAGTTTTCCTTTTAAATAAATAACTCTTTTATTAATCTTAATTTTGAGTTGGTGTGGGATTGCTTTGTTTTGTGACTTGCTCCATCAATAATTATATTAAACTTTCTTACAAATGTTAAGGACAAGTATGTTTATATTGTTTAATACTATCTTATATAGTATCTTAAAAGTATTTGTACACTTATGCAAATTTAAGAAATAGACTAATAATTATAATTAGTATATAATACATATGATTTCCTATTAATTTAATAAAATAATATACTTCTAAACAATTTAGACTATTTCTTTAAGCATTTCAATAAAATATTTTAAGAATTTTTTCAAATTTTCTTCCATTTGTTTTTTATCTTGGTACAAGGTTTTATTGTAAGTATAGATTATAAGAGAGTTCAGACTCTTAGCCATAGTAGTTCAAATCTCCTAAGTGGCATACTTATTTTAAGGTAGGAGATAGAATTTGTAGCTCTGTCTCACTTACTTTGTGATATTGATGTTGCTTGTAGGTTTAAATGTAGATTTATTCTCAATGTCAAATTTTATAATTCCATAAATGTATATATTTTTACTTATTTATCTTTAAAATTTTGGCATTGTTTTAAATGCCATTGTTTTAAATATGCATTGTTTTAAAATATAAGTACATCTATAAGGATAAATTCCAACAATTTGAATGTATAAAAGCAACATTTCATTTACAATAAGATACCTTTTCTTTCATGTGTAAAGCATGAATGATACATTAATTTAAATTCAATATCTTTTAATTTTTTTATTCTTCTCTCATATATAACATCCCAACCATCATTTACGACCTTCTGTGGACTCACAGTCCCTTCTTCCATACCTCTTTCTCATTCAGTATCCACTAATTCTCCTTTTTCTTCAGGAAAGTGAAGAACTCCCAGGGATTTCAAACAAACATCAAATACCAAGTTACAACAAGCCCGTATTAAGACTAAAAGATGCAATCAATAGAAGGAAAGGGACCCAAAGCAAGCAGAAGACTAAGAGACAGCCCCCCATTGCCACTGTTAGGAGTACCACAAGAAGACTAAGCTACAAAACAATAACATATTTGGAGTGGGTCTAACTCAGACCCATGCAGTGTCCCCAATTATTGGTCCAGTCTCTCTAAGCCCTGTGCACCAAGATTAGTTGATTCTATGGGTTTTCATGTTGTGTTCCTCACCCCTCTGGCTCCTACAATATTTCCTCTTCCTCATTTGTAAGATTTTCCATGCTACACCATTCTTAGCATAGGTTTCCGTTGGTTGCTAGAAGAAACCTTTCTGATGATAATTAAGCTTGGCTCTTGCCTACAAGTACAGCAGACTATCACTAGGAATCATTACATTGAACTTTTTTTTAACAGTTGCCTTTGGTTCTATCCTAAGTTGCTGAGCTATCCAGACTCTATTCCTGGTCCACCAGACAGTGTCAGAGGTAGGTTTTCCCTAGTGGCATGGGTCTATTTTGAGGTGACGTGTCTATTTGTGTGAATAACTCCGTATTCATGAAGATAGAAACAATTTAATAATCATTAGCACATTTCATGTGCTTTTTCTGGATTGCATTTTTAACTCTGGTGAAAAATTATTTAAAACATAACTATTCTCAATGTATTATTGTTCATTAGCGACCATTCATTCTGATTTTTGTTCTATAATTATAAAATGACAGGGAAAAATCCCCTATTAATTTGAACAGGTTAATTTGTGACTATAGATCGGCCTCATTAATTTGAGAATGCAAAATAAAATTTAAAATATGTCTTTAAAAGGAAATTTTTTGAGGGTAGAATACAGAAATTAGTTTTGTAAATCTTTTATCTCCATCACGACGGTAATATTAAGTGCAGAGAAGTGCTGAATTTAATTTTTAGATGGATTCATATTCGACCTACAATTCTAACATCATAGATGTGAACCATATGTTAACAGAAGATGATGCATTTATGTATTTCCCCTTTTCTTCTTTATTCTGGGTAGATAATGCACAAATGTAACTGGAACATATTTCCATCACATTGCTTTCCTCTCCTCATCCATGTGATTATCAATGAAATCATCTTTTTATTTATTTATTTTTTTAAATTATTTATTTATTCATTTATTTATAAAAAATTTCCACTTCCTCCCCTCCTCCCAATACCCTCCCATTCCCCCCACTCCATCTCCTCCTCCCTCTCCAGACCCAAGAGCAGTCAGGGCTTCCTGCCCCGTGGGAAGTCCAAGTTCCTCCCCCCTCCCTCCAGGTCCAGAAAGGTGAGCATCCAATCAAACCAGAATCCCAGAAAGCCAGTACATGCAGACAGAATAAGACCCAGCGCCATTGTCAATGGCCTCCCAGTCAGCCCCAATGTCAGCCACATTCAGAGAATCCTGCCCAATCACATGCACGTTCAATCCCAGTCCAGCTGGCCTTGGTGACTCTCATTAGATCAGTCGCCGTGTATCAGTGGATGAATGCACCCCTTGCGGTCCTGACTTCCTCTTTCTTGTTCTCCCTCCTTCCGCTCCTCATTTGGACCTTGGGGGTTCAGTCCAGTGCTCCAATGTGGGTCTCCGTCTCTATCTCCATCCATCGTCTGATGAAGATTCCCTCTGATCCTGCCTTCCTTGCCCGCATTCTCCCTCCATCTGCTTCCCATCCGGACCCAGGGAGTCATGAAATCATCTTTTTAAGCACAATTTGAAAACTCAGAGGCAATCAAACTGACCAGCAATTTTGAATATATATCCTTGGTATTAATTTGGAATCTTATGCAAACTCTAATGTATTGAACTTTTATTTGGAGGTATTATTTCAAATAAAATGTATAGTTTTTCAAAAGAGGAAATATAAATTTATATAGATCAAAAAGATTGCAATTTTGTATTTAGAAATATAAGCATGTGTCCATGTATGGATGTATACATCAATATATTAATATAATGACAATCAATGAAAAAATAGGGGATGAAATTAAAAGAGAACAAGCATGAGGATATGGGATGGTTCAGAGGGAGAAAAGGGAAGGGGGTATGATTAAATTACATCATAATATCAAAATTACAAAAATGTTTAAAAGAAAATGCCTATGATAGAGTGAAATCAGATTGACTCTTCTTCCAAAAACTAGTGATCTTGTACATAGACAGGAACTAAGATATATTTCCTGATATAAGTGGGTATTCCTGTATATGGTCATTTCAATTTGATACAGCAATATCCACAAATATGGGACAGTGTGCCAGACTTACCTATGTTCTGACTGGTAAATTTGAGGTACCCAATAATTTTCTTGAAGTGTCAAGTGTCTCACAGGCTCTTGTAAAGAGACAAAATGCTCCTTTTATGCTAAACAGATTGTAAATACTTCACTAAATGAAATATACTCTTGTCCCTTTAAAACCAGATTAATTTATACTGTCATGAAATTCAGTACAGCTTTTGCTGTTGTTGACTGTGTTCTTATGCTCACATTTTGGCATCTGAATTTGCGTTGATTATAGGTCTCAGTGCTGGTTCCTGGGTTTGTCTTTGTTAGATGGATGTTTTATTCATGCCTTTTTTTTCCTGTTTGGTCTTCTGAACTATATGACCCTTGGTTGAGCATGAGGTCTCTGCCTGGGTTGGGGGAAGGGATTTGGTGGACAGTGTGGACTATGATCCAGCAGAGAAGTTTCACCTGTGTAGAATGTTGGGATGTGGTGGTTAGAAGGGGAAAGAGGCTAGGGATAGGCTGATCTTCTGGCAGGCTTCAGTGGGCAAGGGTTGTCCGCTCGAGGGAACCAGGATAGTGGGGGAGGTCCATGGGTAGGTGTTCCACCTGAACTTTTGTCAGTCATGACCTATGACTAAAAAGTGGGTGTCTGGTGTACTGACTAGCAAGGCCTGTGGTTGAGCTTTTGGGAAAGAAACTATTTATTATTTGCCTGAGGGAACCCAGAGAGTGTGGAACATCCACAGGCAGACAGTCTTGCCTGAGAGATGACCAGCCCCAAGCTCTGTGGAGACTCCCTACTTGATGAGAGGCCACAGGTGTGGCCAGTACTCCAACTTACAAAATCAAATAAACAGGGCTCAATAGGGTTCAGGGAGAATGAATCAGCAATCAAGGAGCCTGAACTGGTCTGTACTGGATCCTCTGCTTACATGATGTTACAGGAAGCCTGCTTGTTCATCCCAGCTGCCCATAACTGAAATGACCACACAGAGTCTATCTTAATTAAATCACTGCTTGGCCCATTATCTCTACCTTATTATTGGCTAACTCTTAATTAATTTAACCCATCTCTATTAATCTGAGGTCATGGCCTATCAGCAAAGGTTCAGGATGTTTCTCTGACTCCACCCTCCTTTCTCCCATCATTCAGTTTGGTTCCTCCCCCCTTATCCCACCCCACCTACCTAAGTTCTGCCCTATCAACAGGCCAAGACACTTTTCTTTATTCATTAATGGTAATCACAGCATACAGAGGGAAGTCACACATAAACATGCTGTGGTTGGTTATCTAGTATGGAAATTGGGATGTCCTTTTTTTTTCTGGTTCAAGGGACACATTTCATCCTACTGGGTTGCCTTATCAGACTTGATATTAGGGTGTATGCTTATTCCTATTGCATTGTATTGTGTCATGTTCAGTTGGTATCATTCAGAGGGATTACTCTTCCATGAAGGGTAATGGAGGAGCAGTGAATCTGGGGAAGAAGATAAGAGGGGTAGGGAACTGGTAGAAGGGTAAGAGGGAGGGGATGCTGAAGTTTCAGTGCATCCTAAGGGAGAAGAATAAAGAAAAATCAATAATAAATATCATTAAGAAACCAAAAAGTTAAAAAAAAGACAAAAAGGAACATATGGGTTCATATTAGTAAATAAAGCATATTTATCAGTGATGTGTTGTGGGAGTAACTTCCGCTGCCTCAATCAATAGTCGCTGAAATACGAGCCCACAGTGCAGAGGGGAGCGACTTCCGCTCCGTCAGCCAATAGCTGCTGAAATACCAGCCCACTGGGGCATGGTATATTTCTCTTTTAAAAAGAGAAGCATATCCGGAATAGGCCCTCTTGGTTCCGGCTCTTGGTTCCGGTGCTTGCTCCTGGCTCCTGCTCCCGGCTCCTGCGACTAGGCTCCCTTCCTGACGGTTTATGGTGTATGTAAGTTTTACCCCCCAAAATAAATAACCCCTTAAAACATAACTGGTGTGGGATTGATTCGCCGATAGTGCTTAAATAAATACAATTTGTGTGTTGTTATTTCTGGGACTAAGCTAGCCATGTGGGAGCCGGGTGAGGCGAAAAGCAGGCCTGCCCGCAGCCCCTCACTACAGTGATGCAAGAAATAATATGGTGAATTTATTTTTCTGATGCTTACCTTAAGCATCAGAAATACTTACAGGATTGAAAATGAGTTAATTCCCCCATCCCACTTCCCCTCTTCCCCAATTCACTGCTCCTCCAATTCCCTTCGTAAAAGAGCAGGCCTTCACAATGATAGTAACTGAACATGGCACAATGCAATGCAAAAAGAATAGACAAAAGAAAGTATGTGAAGTCGTATCTTATATTTCTGAAAAGAAAATATATAGATAATTGCAAATTTTGGGGTTACATACAAGCTATTTCCTTTTTATAAAGTGTATTCTGGATTGCTTTACTATTTGTAATGCTGAGAAGAACACTCACAGAATATAAAATGAAAAATTGAATAAAAATGTGAAGGAAAGAATTGTCATATATAATGACACTTGTGATAGTTCATTATTCTTATGACAAAGAACAAATGAAAACATTGATCTATATTGTCGTGGCTCAGGTCTCAATATTAATGTCATCTCAGGGTGGCATAAATCTCATGAATCAGAGATTCAGACATAAGGTGGACATATTTTAGGTAAGGTCTTTGAAAAGGGGGAGGTGACAACGTATTGAAACCCATTTGTTCAGGTTAACTAGAAGCGGAATACTTTCAAATGACTATCCAAAGAATGTTGACATTTCTCTTGTCGTGAGATTAGAGCAAGTTTATATTATTCCTAAGCAGAAGGCTGATGGATGTTAAAGAATAAGACAGAGGTTGTATACAAACCTCTAAATTAAAATCTCCATTCTACCAACTGAGAGCATTGTGTCATAAGAGAGTTCTTATCCTTTCCTTTTCTGTGATAATTGATAAAAGGGAATACACTAATTTTAGCTGCAGTAATTTGAGTCACTGTGAATATACTTTTTGCATATATGTGGACTACCACTAAAATTTCTTTCTTTCTTTCATCTATTACAGGGTCAGCTCTCAGTGTCTCACACCATGATGACTATCAGATCCTGGAAGAAATCTTTTTATTTATTTGTTATTCATTTAAATCTCATGATAGTATGTTGTTAATTAGGAGCTGTAGGATGATGAAAACATGGTGGTGTGGAATCATACAGGTGTAAAGGAATTCATACTGATTGGCTTAATGGAAAATCACAATTGGGAGGTTCCCCTCTTCTTGTTTTTTGGCCTAGTTTATATCATCATTCTTGTGGGTAATTGGGGTATGATTATCTTGATCTTGGTGAATGCTCAACTTCATACACCAATGTACTTTTTCATTAGTAACCTTTCTTTCTGCGACAGATGCTGGTCAAGTTCCTATAAGAACACAAGTCTAGTATGTTCTTTGCTTGTGTTCTGCAGAGCTTCTTTTTTGCAGTTTATGTAACCACATATGGTGGCTTATGATCACTATGTGGCAATCACAAATCCCTTAATGTATAAAGTTATTATGACCCACCATCTGCACTCAGATGGTTCTTGCTTGTTACTTGGGTGGCCTCAGTAACTCTCTGACTCACACAATAGGTCTTCTCAGACTGGAATTCTGTGGCCTAAACATTGTGAATCACTTCTTCTGTAACGTCCCTCCTCTTCTGAAGCTTTCATGCTCTGATGCACACATCAGTGCGATGCTGCTTTTGATCTTCTCTGGAGTGATTGCTGTTTTCACCTTTATCATTATCATTTTGTCCTATAGCCACATTCTCATTGCCATTCTGAAAATTCACTCAGTAAAGGGGAGGCGCAACACCTTCTCTACTTGTACCTCACACCTGACAGCGGTGACATTATTTTATGGTTCTGTAACTTTTAGTTATATTCAGCCAAGTTCTTAGTATTCCATGGAACAGGAAAAAGTGTCTGCTGTGTTTTACACCTTGATCATCCCAATGCTGAACCCTCTGATTTACAGTCTGAGGAACAAGTATGTGAACAAAGCAGCCAAGAGGTCCATTTGTAGGGGGAGGAGCAACTCTCGACTCTGTCCTTTCTCTGACTCTGCAAATTTGATGTGAATCTTCAAACTGACTTCATGGAAAATTATTAGTTTTTCATAAGAGTCACATAAAATTTTACACCAAAATATTTTAGCCTTTTGAATTGTGAATTACTATATTTCCTCAGAAAAATTTTAAATGTGCCTAATGACTAGACGTCCATGAGTCTTTTTATATGGGTCTATACAGTCTCCATAAAAGCAGAAATAATTATCTTCCATTTTTCATACAATTTTCATAGTATGCTAAGTGACTGAATAACAATATAGCTGATGACAGAAAGATTTAAGTAAACCAGATTCCATGCAACAGTCCTATATTGTGACAATTTGTGTGGCTTATGTATTTAACTGAAGTGTTGAAAGTAAAATTATTAGATAAGGAAGAAAGGAAACGAGCTCCTCTGCATAAAAAATATAGAAGTTGGGCTGTTAAACTTGGTTTAATATAAAATTGAATCCATCCCTAATACTGTCTAGGTAGCCAAAAACCTAAGACTAGATAGCCTAGTTCCATAGTGTAAAAACAGTACCAGCGAGCTACTATAAAGGTAGCAAAATGTGCCTCCTAATGACATTCTGCTGTGCTCAGATGAACTTCTTGCTCAGCCATCATCAGAGAAGCTTCCTTCTACAGGAGATGGGAACAAATACAGAGACCCACAGCCAGACAACATGTAGAAAGTGAGAAACCTTTGAAGACCAGTCCTAAATAAAATGTTTGCATCAAAACCCTCCCCTCAGGAACAAAGGATCCCTGCAGAAGAGGAAGTCGAAAGAGTATACAAGCCAGAGGATATTGAGGACACATTAAAAATAAAGCCATCCAAGTTAATAAGAGAGACACTCATGAACTCATAGATTCTGAAGCACCTGGAATTCTGTCAATGAAAAAAGTAGGCACTTGTTCCTATCCTTAATCCAAAATATATCTGCATTTGATAACCATTTAAGAAGAAAAATTTAGTTTTCTCCTAGGAAGTTTCGCTGGGAAAATACACTGTTTTTGAGGGTATACCATGTGCCTAGGGGTAGATGATCAACAAAACACAAATTCAGCATTACAGGTTTCTATCCTCAAGTTTTATGTCAGGGCAGTTTTTGCTTCTTTGTTCTTTTTTCACCATAGAGCTCCATTGTATATGTCTCTTGGCCTATGACATTATGCTTTTAGAGGATTCATGAGTATGTGAATAAGTGGATCTCTGCATCTATATCTTTATATTGTGGCTTTTCTTTTCTTGTATCTCTTCCTTCTGTTTATTATGTCCTATTCTAACATTAGCTTTTATTCTGCACTGTATTTTTTATTATACCTTAGAACCCTGTTTTTTTTTTCTAATGAGAGATAGAATATAGGTATATTCAGAAGAATTAAAGGGAAAGGAAACTGTAATCAAGATATAGGAGAAAAATTGTTTTCTATAAAAAGCAAAACAAAGAAAGTCAAAAGTTATATTGAATAAATAATTGTTGCATAAAAGATAAAGGGAGTAACCTAAATATCAGAGATGTGGACATATCTGGGAATTTAATTAGGAAGCAGAGATACACACAAACAAGTGATAGAAGTAAAGAACATAACATAGAAATACCAAACTAGTAAGTCAGAGGTGATAGACGATTGGACTGTTACAGAAAGAGATAAACTATTTAAATAAGACGTTGTTTCATTTCATTAGAACGTAAGTCTCAGACATTCCTTGTCAGTATTTGTCAGGTTCGTTATTTTTAATTTGTGTAATAACAACTAGCAGTCTCTTGTCCATAATATCCAATAACTGTGTTGTTGTAGCTGCAGATCTCTTATTCTGTGGTCATTATAACCCAAAGTGTCATCATGCAGATGCTTCTGTGAGTGAAAAATATTCCAATCATAAACGATCAGCTGGTAGACCTCCTGACAGTGGGAGTGGAGGTGTCTCTGACTCTTTTACCTTCTTGTGGGACCCCTTTCTTCATACTGGGTTGCCTCATTCAGCCTTGAAATGAGGATATGTGCCTAGTCTTGCTGTAACTCATTACACCAGGTTTGCTTGATATCACTGGAAGTCCTGCTCTTTTTCTGAAGAGAAAGTAAGGAGGATTAATCTGGGGGAGAAGGGAGGTGTGTGCTGGGGATGAGTGAGAGAAGTAGAGGGAGAGGAAATTGCAGTCAGGAGGTAACATATAAAAGAATAGCAATATAAATAATAGTATATAATAAAAAATAATAGGTAAGTAAAACATTAAAGTTCAGAGACATGGGCTTTTCTAGTACGTTCTCTACCTGCTTCCCTTGAACTCACTTACTAAGAAGTTATTTAGAAACTGGTATTGAGGTTGACTTAAATTTATTTCTCTTTTTCATCTCACTGTTTCCTACTGTAAAATATCAGAATCATTTACAAACAGAAAGCAACTTCTTATTCTCTATGTAATTTATTGCTCAATTGTTTTCTCATTCTGTAGAATAGGTCAATGTTGACATAATGCCTATATACTTGCATAATCTAAGTTAAAACATTTCATTATACATGAGTAAGCATGTGTATGTTTATATTTAATACTTATAATATCTAAAACAAAGTAAAATATTTTTGAAAATTACTTACAGTGTAATATCTATATCTAAGTACCATGTTTTATTATACCTAGCTTATTTTTTTATTTATTCATTTTCCATTCAAAAATTTATACGTCCTCCCCTCCTCCCATTCGCTTCCCATTTCCCCACTCATCCTCCTCCCTCCTTAAGAGAGGGCAGGGAATCCTACCCTTTGGGAAGTCCAAGCCCCCCCCACCCTCCCATCGAGGTCAAAAAGCCAGTACATGCAGTAGAAACAAGTTCCAGTGCTTTTATCAATGGCTTCTCAGTCAGTCACATTCTGAGAGTCCGGTTTGATTGCATGCGTGTTCAGCCCCGGTCCAGATGAATTTGGTGAGCTCCCATTAGAACAGGCACACTGTCTCAGTGGGTGGACCAACCCCTCATGGTCCAGACTTCCTTGCTCTTCTTCTCCCTTCTTCTGCTCTTCAGCTGGACCTTGGGATCTCAGTCTGTTGCTCTGATGAGGGTCTCTGTCTCTATCTCCATCCATCGCTGGATGAAGATTCTATGGTGATATTCAAGATAATCATCAGTGTGATAGTGGGGCAAGGACAGTTCACCCTTTGCTCTGCTGCCCAAAGACCTAGCTGGGGACATCCTCGTTGACACCTGGGATCGCCTCTAGAACCAAATCTTTTGCCAACCCTAAAATGGATTCCTTAAAGTAGATATCTTCTTCGTTGCTCCTATATCCGCCCTTCCTCCAACTCCACCCTCCCACTCCCCCAAGCTCTCTCCAGTCTTTCTTTTCTCCCTTCTCTCTTCTCCTCTCTGCTTCCCCCAACCCCACCCCCATGCCTACCCCATCCCTATGCTCCCAACTTTTGCCCTGCAATCTTGTTTGCTTCCAATTTCCAGGAGGATCTATATATGTTTTTCTTTGGGTTCACCTTGTTATTGGCCTCTTTAGGCTTGCGAACTTTAGGCTTAATGTCCTTTGTTTATGGCTATGGAAATCTATCTTTATAATGTAATTCTAACTTTGATGAGAAGTTATTCAGAATTACATTTTGTTTTATTTTATGATTCACGCAAAATATTTTAGGAATTGTTTTCTAATTTTAAGTTCCTTATACTATATCCTGTTTGTAACAAAATTGATGCTTATTCTCAATTTTCTGGTTTTGAGTTTCAAAGAGCTCAGAGCATATTTCTTTTTATTCTGCCTCCCGCTTCCTTCAAGTCTCTCCCCTTGCTGGTTTTCTTCTACCGTTATTTTTACATGCTGGAGATGGAACCCAGGACCTGGCAATTATAACACAAATCTAACATTACCAACATTCTCAGTCAATGGTAAACATTACTCTATATGCATATGCTTCTAATGAATTATTGCAGTAAGTTGCATAAGTATCAACCGTGTTTCTGTATGTCAATAACAAACTATGATAATCTGAAGTTAAGATTATATATCTTTGAATTTACAAAGTATTTATGGATGAGTAGGATAATGGTAATCAAATGTTTAAAGAACTGACTATTATAAATTATGGCTGAATGATATTGGTGTTGCTTACTAGTGGAGAAGTGTTAGTAGGTTATAAAACTCCATTTTTACATATGCCTTCAAAACAACTAATTCCTTAATGCATAAAAAATTATACTACAAAGCTTATGGTGGCTTTGCTGTGAATTGTTGACTATTGCAAAAATTTCAGAAAAATCCATAAAATTTTAGTAAAATCCATAGAGTAGATTATCTGTCAGTAGGAATAGAACAATTCGTTAATGTCTTGTACAACAGTCAACAATGGAAAACTCCAAACACAAGAATAGGATTGAAAGCATCCAGGTATAAAGGAATATAATGCTGTGTCCTTCATTTTGTGCCATGATGTGTATATTACGAGGTTTGATCAAGTAATGATTAAAATTATTTTTAAATATCCAGATTTTCTGCTATAACACCTTTAACATGATGGTTCTGCAGTACTGTCACACATTTTCCATGTATTAGGCTTTCTTAATAATCCAGAAATGTCTGGCAAGAGGAGAGAATAAATGTATGTTAAGTACATTGTTTTGCATAACATCTAAGCCTCTGAGGATTGGGTTTTCTGTGTAAACTCTGGGAATCAATTCTCAGGAGGTGAGACAAGTTTATATTACCACAGACAAAAGCAGTGACTCACACAAGGACTTTTAAACACATCATTGATTCTTTGAGGTTGGAGACAAAAAATGATATTTCTTGAAAAGACAGAATTGGGGATCTATAGATTTTCTTTTATTTTGATAATGGTCATAATTCCTCTGAAGCAAAAATGCCAGTCTGTACAAAGCACTCCATATCTAATAGTAAATGGGACCTTGTTAAGCTAAAACTCTTTTTGTAGTAAGAGACATGATCAACCAACCAAAGAGGCAGAGAATGCATGTGCAGCTATACATTTTACAAAGGAGTTCTATGTAGAAAGTACTAAGAACTCAAAATAATAAGCACCAAGAAAATAAACAACTCAATTTAAAAATGGGCAATAGGATTAACAAAAGTCTTCTCAAGAAAATAAAGACAAATAATTAAGAAATACCTCCTTCCAGGGTAAGTTGTTAATAGGCAATAAATGCACGCAAGGGTATAGGAAAGGAAATCTGCCACATATGGTTTATGGGAGTGCAACCTGGTATAGCCATTATGGAGTCACTATCAGTTTTATGGGGGTGATTTGTTTTCTTTTATTTATTTTCAAGATGTTACTCTACAAGTCAGATGAGCTTGGAACTAAGTAGTAGTCTAAAGTATTCCAGAATCAATGGGGATCTTTCTGTCTCAACATCCCTGCTGCCTCCTTTTGGGATTATAGGCATGAGAAACCTCACAGGACTAGTTTTTGTTTTAGAAAATCAAGGCATACGCTTTAGAGGAAATTATCTGTAGCTTTGAAAATTGAGGATAATTCTTACTTAAACATATGCGTAGAGAGCACCTTAAAACACTACTACAAATTTCCATGCAGACGTGATCTTAGGTAAAGTAAATGACTGGAAATTTCTGCACAGGCTGGTACACCATAGATGAAGAAAGCATTAAGCAACTAAAGGTGTGACATTGATTTTACTTGATGTGATTTCTGTTATTCAATCTCATTAAGACGAAAATTGATTTTTGTTATTTCTCATTGTGCTCTTCACAACAAAGGACCCACTGATATTTCTCTTCATTTGCTTGTTTTCTGTTTGTGACTTAAATCAAAGTCACTTGTTCTGGAAAGCATGGTAAAGTACTAAGAAAAGATATGTGTTGTCTTTGTTGCTATGTTTTTCTAAATTATATAGTCTACTTTTTGACTATACTTTTTTCATTAAAATATTTAGGAAATGGAATGCCTTTGGGGAGCCATTAAGTTCCTATGAGTCTCTTAAATCCCTGGAGAAACACAGAGAAACTGTTAGTAAAACGTGTATTACAGCCTTCAGAGTTTGACTCCAGGGAAGGTTTTGTTGGAACCAAGGCATGTATATAACAGACCATCTTATCTCAACTTGTCTTCCGTCATGATTTTAATAATCTCACTCATGTTCTCTTTTCAAGGTTTCTGTGAATTTGAGTCTCCTAAATGTAAGGATAGATTTCAGTTTCTCCAGTGCTACCTGCAACTTTTGTCATTTGCTGAATTTGCCCATCATTTTAAAAAAACCTTTAGTGTTGTATTTTAAATTGTTTGCAAGAATGTTAGAGAAAACATGGTTCATAGAGGGCCACTAGGTTCTTAAAGGGGCTGTGATGTTGGATATTTTTTCTTTTACTTGTAAACTAAATTCATTTATTTAATTATTAAATAAACAATCATATAATTTAGCTACTGTCTTAATGATTAAACTCAATGTCAAAATTTTGTTCTGATTGAGTTGCCAAATTATAAAGGGAAGACTAGTTGTAACTTACTTATCCACTTTTTTGTTTTTAATACATTTCTTTTTCTTTATGAACATCAAATAGTATTTACAACTGTTCAATACTTATACATACATACACAAACACACATTCAAAAATATATTAAGTCAAATGTCTGTTAGGTCATATTACATCATAAAATAAGAATTATAGTTTAATATAGGTACTTATGTAAAAATAGATTCTTATGTCTACCATTTAAATATGATAAAATAGATACGATATTATTTTCTTCTTTAAATTATTTAATACTTATTAACTGTGGTTCTTTTTCAAAGTTTTAATTACAGTATAAGTGAAACGAATCCCAAATGAACACATGATGACATCAGTGTTCAATATTACTCTTTAGATGATGCTGTCAATTGTCTAGTTTTCAGAAAGACTAAGATTCGGGGACATTTACTGAGTGATTTATGAAACATGTCCTGTGCTCCAGAAGGTATTGATGATATCAGATGGGTTGGCCTCTGTGGAGATTTGGAGACTGTGTTATAAAATGCAGGAATCATGCCACCCACGCCAGGGGAGGTGTTGAGTACTGCCTTGGAATCTAAGAGAAGTTCCACGGAATGCTATGGGACATTTCAGAGTGACAAGTCCTCTGACTTTTAATTCTGAGAGCAAGTGTCACATACCCTGTGGTTTGCGGAAGTGGCTGCCCTGAGGCCGCAGTCTCAGCTTGAAGCAGCTGTTCTGCTCACTGAAGGAAGCCTTAGAATAGATTGGGACAGTGAGATAATGTCTCTGGAGGCCCTTGTTTAAAATAGGCTAGGATGTCTTGCAAGCCCCCAGACCACCCTTGCTACGTTAAGTTGCTTTGTGTGCATAATCTAAATAAGTCCTTGGTTAACTCATGATCTATAGTTCCTCTTTTAGATAAAACTGTTGACTGAAGCAATTGTTTCCAAAGCGTATAAAAGGATTACTTAATAAACACACAGTGTGCAGTTTGCAAATGCTATTTTTCACACTGCATCCCCTGTGTCCTTGTTTGTTCGACACTCTTACCCAGGGATCCCCAACGCTCTAGATGTTGACAGGCTTCCAGCTGTGATAATATCTTTGCATCCTTCACTTTTTTGTAGTTTTTTCATTTCTAAAATAAGCAATAAAAGGAAGATATAAATAAATTGAACTGGTACTGTGTTTTGAAATAACTGGAATCAAGTGTACAAAAAAGGGCACATATGCCATGAATTCTGCAGAATAATTATTAATAAATAATTACAATAATAAGTTACAAATAATATGATAATATATAAATAGTAATAAATAATAGTTAAATAAAATCAGCATTGAGTAGAATTTTAAGGCATTTAAAGAAGCTAGTTAAACAATGTTCTTCTTGGGATCAATAGTTTGGAATGTGACTTAGAATAAGTCAAACAGGCATGTTCATTTAAACTCTACATTGTACATGGTTCTCCAGAGAGGAAGCAGGACCACAGCAGTATAAGTAAAACAAAGAAAAATATTTCTCATAATAAGCAGTTAGTATGTGTTTTATATTTTTTTATTTGTGACATTTATGTAAAGAAAAATTGAGTTCCAGGACAACACTGATCTAACAGACATTGCCTATTTTAAAAATTGGGTTGCTTCAAGAAAGCAAATATAATTTGCAAAGAGTTGTCTTAATATTTTAAATATCTGTTATATTTTTAAGGCATTTATTTTTATATAGACTATGGAAGCTAGGAAACCTCAGAGTCCTGAGTCATAGAGTAAGTGTAAGAGTTGAGTGCCTGGCCTCTGCTTATTGACACAGTTAAAAAGAAAACAAATAGTCACAGGCAATGTGCAGAAGACTTAAATATCATGTACAAGTCCTTGTGTTCAATGCACATGCCAACACACAGACAAACACACATACACAACTGCCAACATGTGCACACATACACATGTACACACGCTCACACACACTTGGAGAGTAAGACCAAATTTGAAGGCATAAAGTAAATATAGTTATTAGTATTACACTAGTATTTATGTGGGTTCATAATAACAAAAGGCAATGCTGTACCACTGAGGTTCATTTTGACTAAATTATCTCAGACTTTTAACATGGTTTCTATGTTGATATATTTTTGCATTGCTGCTATTAATGTTGATTAAAATGATAAAACAGGTACATAAAATGGAGACAAAGATTATATTTCCAACATAAGTTCTTATGCTTTATAAATAAGATTTTTACTGTTGTTAGCCAGACTTCTGTTTAGTTTTATGTGAAATATAAGAATTGCAATTTAATATATATTTGCCTAAGAATCCAGCATTTTCTTTATCTAATCACGGATAATATTACCAAAAATCAACAAAATAGCATCAAAAAATGAACTTTTTATTAAATTCTTTTGTGCTTATATAAGCAGGGGTATCAAAGGGAAGATTCTATATTACAGATAATTTGGCTAGTTTGGAATTCCTGAGATGTTGATATTCTACTGGTACGGTCCATTTATCTGAGTCCATCGTTAACAGGTACCAAGACACACAAGTTCATGGGTGGTGTCAACTTTACTTTTGTCACTGAATTTGACAAATCGTGATGAACTCAAGGTGTTCCTCTTCATATTGTTCCTGTTGATCTGTGCCATCTCTTTGTTAGGAAATATAGGTATGTTCTTACTGATCGACATAACACCTAAACTCCACACGCCCATGTATCACTTTCTTAGCTGTTTGTCATTTGTGGATGCATGATATTCTTCAGTATTTGCCCCCAAAATGCTGCTGAACTTCTTTGCGGAAAAAGAGACCATCCCATTCTCTGCATGCATCCTGCAATATTTTTTGTTTGTATCACTGCTTACGACAGAGGGATTTCTGCTGGCTGCAATGGCTTACGACCGCTATGTGGTCATTGTGAACCCATTACAATATACCGTGGCCATGACTAAAATGGTTTGCGTTGGGCTTGTGTTGGGCTCATGTATAGGAGGTTTAATTAATTCAATGATGCATACAATTGGCTTAATGAAGCTATCTTTCTGTGGGCCAAATATCATCAGTCACTTCTTCTGTGACCTTCCTCCCCTGTTGAAGCTGTCCTGTTCCGACACCTCCATTAATGAATTGTTGCTTTTGGTCTTCTCTGGAGAAATTGCAATGATCACCTTCTTGACTGTGATGATCTCCTACATCTTCATTGTTTCTGCTATCCTGAGGATCCACTCCACAGCAGGCAGACACAAAGCCTTTCTCCACCTATGTTTCCCATCTCACAGCTGTGACCTTGTTCTATGGTTCCATCAGCTTCAGTTACATTCAGCCAAGCTTGCAGTACTCCTTAGAACAAGAGAAGGTGGTGTCTGTATTTTACACCCTGGTGATTCCCATGTTGAACTCACTGATTTACAGTTTAAGGAAAAAGGAAGTGATGGATGCTGTGAAAAGGGTGAAGGAGATGAAGCTTTTCTCTTGTTGATTTAAGACAAAGATACAGAAGATATTTATTGATTAAAGGAATAATGTTTATAAAAATTGAATAAAAGTTAAAATAACTGAATTATAGTATTGCTTCAAGCTGAACATGGTTATATAGTGCTAAAAACACATTAAATATTATACCATAAATGTATGGGTCATATTTTGTTGTTTAACATAAACCCTAGGCTCTGACCTAGGATATTTATCGAATATAATTGGTAATATTTTTATTCCCTCATATGAATTGAAAGTCATATAAATATGTATATTTCTGATATAATTATATATATGTGTGTGTGTATGAGTGTGTGTGTGTGTGTGTGTGTGTAAAATATAGATATTCAGATATACCAGTAAGGATGCCATAAAAGAAAAAAAAATAAAGTTTGCAACATTTAAGATACATCTCAGCCTATTCATTTTTTTAAACAACATAAATAGCACTCCAACACCAAAATGTTGTCTTACAAAAATTTAGCCAGTTAAAGATTTTAAATTTTTTCCCTGGTAATTTATAGTAATACTTTAAATTGAATGTGCTGCTTTAAAAATACCTTGATGATTCCACCTCCAAGATACTACTTACAATTAATCCATGTTGGCAAAGGAAAAATAATTTTTCTCCAGCAAAGTGTCACTGAATATGTCAGTCACACTCCAGAGAAGGACCCTTCTACACAAATCACAAAGTCATTATTTTGTGAGATTTTCATTTGTTTTGGTATTTTTTTGTCTCAATGGTTTTTGTTGTTTTGTTTGTTTGCTTTTGTGTTTCCTTTTAGTTTTGATTTTTTATCTACTTTTTGGATTGGGGGATTATTTGATAGAGAAAACATGAGATTAGGTATGTAGGGGAGATCTGCAAAAAGTTGTAGAAAGAGAATATTTGAATAAAATCTTGTAGATAATTTAGAATTGTTTTGAAAAAGAACTTGTTTGCAGATCACATTTGTCTATGTGGGAGTAATATAAGTAGTTCCTACTCATGGGTCCTACTTCCACATGTGAAATCCGACACAGAGGCAAATCTCAGTAAGTTCCTCTGTGTTGAAGGACTTAAGAAAGCAAGTGAGCAAGGTAAAAATCTCCCAAACATTCATGGAGTAGTTTACGATGAAGGATGTAATTCATCAACAGTAAGTAAAATTAGATTGTGTCAATGTTTGAGGTTTGATTTAGAAGCATTCTACATTCTAGGTCATCTTGAATACAGGAGATATTGTTTCTCAAAATCAAATCAAAACAAATATGCCTTTGCCTGAATTAAACATTGACGTCCTTAAATTTAATAACATATTTTTCATATTAGAACTTACACTAATTTTTGAAGTATAGTATAAATATATATTTTACTCTTCATTCCTAGAAATTTAATGTGTTAGATTGGATACCTAATATTTTCTATATGAAAATTTAGACAATTTCTCTAGTAATTTGGGGCCATCTGTAATGTAAGTTATATGAAGTCAATTTTTTTATGGGAGGAAGGTAAAGATAAAAATCAAGATACAATTGATCTAATAGGGAAAAATGGAGGAGTAGAGGTTCCTAAGAGAAGGGGAAGTGAAGATAGGTAAAAGAGGAATATAGGAAAGATAAAAATAAGGGTGACTAAATAACACACATGAAACCATACTATGAACTATTTTTTACTAAAAAAATTAAATGAATAAAGCATACATAGAAAAGCACAAGGCATGAATTCTGTGTATAAATGTACATACAGAGTTTTAATGATTTTTTTCCTCTGGGCTTATGATACTCCCTCAAATACTCAAATGTTACCTAACAAAAATCAGACATGAGAAGCACTCTTCTGAGTTCTTTGCCAGAGCTTTCTAAGACACCCAAAACATAGAGACTACTGCTCTTGACCATGGTTATTCCTCAGACGTGAAAGGTAACTCCTTATTTCTAAAGACACCACATACTTCAGAAACAGGAATCAGAGAGCTTTGAAGTATAACTGAACTCACGGTCTATTCCCTGAGGAATAGCTTCATGGTATGAAAGGCATTATGCATGCATCCAAAGGGTGGAAGTAACACACAGTCTCTCCCAACTCTGATACCTATAAACCACATAAAAAACCAGTATGGTATGATAACCCTATAGTTGCAATAATGGCACACAACAACTGTGCAATTGAACTAATGACTGCTTAATAAAAGAGTTATTATGATTTGTGCTGGAAATATAGCTAACTATTCAGTGGTGGTAAAATCATGGTTATTGGAAAAGGATCTACAAGCAATACTTTACAAAATCAAAACACTCACTAACAACAATCTATATAAAAGGTAGTTGCAAACTTTACCCCTCATTAAGGAAAATTCTCTTCACAACAGGAGACTGCTAAAGAAAAATACAGCCAAATAAAATGTATAGCTGTAAAGCCAGTCACAATGGAAATATCAAGAAAGCATTTCAATGCCAATCAGGGAGCTTTGTGCAAGTGGGAAATGAAAGATTATAGTACTAGAAGATCAGAAAGTTTGACAGGAGATTTTGCCTATTAGGAGCATCAGAAGCTGTACCCATAAAGTCTTGCAATTGATGTGGGATTCCCCTCTGTATGCTGTGAATACCACTGGTCAATATAGAAACTGCCTTGGCCTGTTGATTGGGCAGAACTTAAGTAGACAGGGAAAACTGAACTGAATGCTGGGAAAAAGAAGGAAGAGTTAGTGAGAAGTCATGTAGCCCCACTAGAGACAGATGACAGATCTTTAGCTGGTAAGCCACAGCCACATGGTGATACACAGATTTATAGAAATGGGTTAAATTAATGTGAAAGAGATAGCCAATAACAAGCCAGAGCTAATGGGCCAAGCAGTGAATTAATTAATACAGTTTCAGTGTGGTATTTTGGAGCTGAGCAGCTGGGAACAAGCAAGTGACCTCCTTACAACAAATTGGCTTGCCAAAGTGTGATAGCTGCATCCACGTAAAACCTAAAGGCTTATTTTGGAGCGGAGCAGTGGGAAATGAACAAGCTACCTCCAACAACGTGCCATGACTGCTTAAACATAAACTGAACAAGGATAAGAAAAACGGACATGCCATACTGGCTGCAGAAAAGCCCTTGAGGCCTCAAATCCAGACAAAGGGTTATAAGCATTTGAGAAAAGCTTGGAGAAGGAGATGTGCTCTTCCAAGATAAGCTCTTTCCAAAGAAGGAGCACATCAATCAGTTGCCCAGTGCTAAATGATCAGCCTAGAAGACATACAGATAGAATTATGTAGACTCATCAGTTTATATTTGGGAATATGTGTGTATGTACAAAATTACATATGCATGAAATAACCAGTGAAAGGAAAAGAGGCCGTGAATTTGAAGGAGTGCAGGGTAGGGTATATGCAAAGTTTTTAAAGTAAGGAAAGAGAAGGAAGAAATATTGCAATTTAAATATATTGCAATAAACAAAATAAACAAAAGCATTGAAATGACATTATGTTGATTAAAGACCCTAACAGGTCTGACTGCCAAGGACATAGCAAGCATTTAGCAAATAGAAATGTTTTTTGACCTTTTACCTAAAAGAAAAAATAATCATTTTAACAAAACTGATTATATTATTCACCTTATATTAGTTTTTAAAAAATATTTAAGAGATTATTCTATGTTTACTGACACTTTTGTGAGCAGTTGCTATATTTATTTATTTGGGTTTTGTGGGACTTATGCTAGTGACTTATTTATGCACATTGCTCTTCAATCAAAAATATTTACAACATCATTTAAACCTGCACTGAGCTTTTAAAATATTTTAATCTATTGTTCAATTATTCAGGCTAATCATTATTCCAATGTGAAAATGCCGGTTAAGAAATATATAGAAGTGTCATAATTAAATATATTAACAATATCACACAGTATTAAGTATATGAAAATAGACAGAGGAACATAACTACACAGACACACTTTAAATCATATTCAAGTCTTCTGTGTTTTCACATTGAATATATACATGTAATATGCACAAATGAAATTGGTATATAAATTATAATTTTAAAACAGAAAATAATTTTTCCTGCTTTTCTTTGTACTGTTACAGTTTTTTGGAAACATAGTGAAGTCCTTAACTTCTTCAGGGCTTTCTAAAGCATTTACTTTAATGAATCCCAGTGTTTGCAGTACCCTGGGGATTCTATCCTCTAAAGGCAAAAAGCCAAATATAAATGCAAAGGTAAGAAAATTTAGAAACAGCCCTATTCTGTGTCTTCACAACAGGTAAGTGCCCTGCTTGTTTATTACAGTACCTCTTTTATTATTATCTACACAGGTTTACAAAATGAGCAATATCCCCAACACATGAATATAACATTATGTAAGGTCACACGACTCTTGTCCTTCTGATCGTGAGTTCAGGAAATGGTGTCAGGAAAATGCAACAGTCAATGGTCACTCCCTATCCCAACTGCAGGCATGTTCTACATTTCCTCAGATAGCTGTGTTTAGTGCTGTATAGCTTTACTTTTTGCAAGTTAAAAAGAGAACATAGTTCAAGAAATCTTTGAAAATCTAGAGGATCCCTATAAACTGTTGAGTAAAGGAACAATAAGCTAAACTTTTCCTTTGTTAACCGAAATAAGTTTTAGACTCAGAGAAAATTTGCTCAAATACAACTTATTTTAAGCAAAAGAGAAATCAGTCTAGACAAAAAAAAATCACAATTAGACAAATTAAAATATCAGCTAAAAAAATCACTGAATTGAATAAGTCAAAGGAAATATAAATTCTGTTTTCTTAAAGTAAGATTCAATAAGGGAAAATGAGGAGGAATATTAAACCAATAACAATTTAAGATAGATTATTCCAAAATGTCATTGTAAAGTTTTCAGGACAAACTTACTTTGTCTTTATTTTCCTTTATTTTCTGTGTTTATTAGCCATATATCTGCAAGGAATATTTGGCACCCTATGTTAGGTGTGACAATTTTTCCAGATGTTTCTAGATTATATGAACAACTTCCAATTGAGACAAGTTTGTGGTAGATCTACTTCCTTATAAGACGCTCAGAGTCCTCTGATAGAAGACAAACCATCCTTTAATTTGTAGCATCAATGAAGCATAGAAAGTTAATGCTAATTTGAAATATTTGCCTTGTTTTAAATGGCTGGAGAGAAATTTGAGCCCCTACTTTATCATCCTTTACCTTATCATAAATGTCAGGAAAATGTCTTTCAGGTAATTAAGGTACAACAATTGTGGAAAATCATATCTATGAATGTTCAGTTAAAATGACATTTTCTATCCCATTTATGTGACATTTTCTCTAAATTTTCTTACTGAAAACTGTTGTGCCCCAGCATATTATAGATTCTGAACACTTGTACATTAAAAGTTTCCGATAAGCATCAATTTCTCACTTACTAAATATGTTACAAATCAACAAATGATATTATTTATTTGATGTTATATCTTGAAATAAAATAAATCCATTTCTCTAACTTTTGTGAATTTAAAGGAAGATCTATTGGTCATCACATGGGTAATAGGAATATAAATTCTTTCTTAACATATATCTGTCTCCTTGACTTCAGGGATTAAAAGACTAAAGGAAATAGTTAAAACATTGTGAAAAATGTCTGACATTTGTTAATTCACACTGAAGAATGAACATTGCAAAAAATCTGAGAAGGGCTATTTATTGTTTCAAAGACTAATTTTGTGGGAGATGGAACAGTTAATTGAAGGAAATTCATCTCATTATGATAGTTTTTCTTCTTAATAAATGGAAAGGTTCCAGTCTCATTTTCCTCTTTTCTTCACTGTACATTAGTTAGATGCTATTGAATATGCTTATTTATATTTATGAAATATATATGTATGTACATTATATTTAATACACCCATATTGTATTTTCCTTTTTAACTTACCAAAATATGATAGAGAACAATTTTTAGATGTCCTAACCCACATGGTTAATGTTGATAAAATTTTGTTTGCTTGCTTTTTTATTCTTCCAAAGTAGTTATTAACCCCTGGAAGGTGAAACTCATCTTTCTCATTCTGGAAATTTTGAATATTCTGTTACCCATAACCCATCGATTGAACTCTCTACCAGGAAAAAAAAAAGTAAAGACCTGATTCCTACTGTATCTTCCACACAGTACTGCACTTTCTCTACATCTTCCTTCATATGACACATAATGTTAATTTCAATTCCTTGATGAGGGTCAAGTTAATGTTTTTAAAAGCTAAATTCATACTCAGCTAATTTTAATTTAATTTGGATTATTATAGCTGAAGATGAATATTTTGACATTCTTAAAAGATGTGAATCGAGTGATTTCATGATTATAAACTGTGTCCTCTGGTTATATGTTTTTTTCTCTGGTCCTTTGCAGATCCCCCATAAAGGAATCATATCGATGGCTGACAGAAATTTGAGTGTGACAACTGAATTTATCCTCCTAGGACTAACGGACGATCCTGTGCTGAATACTGTACTCTCTGTGCTGTTCCTCTTACTCTATGTCATTACTGTTGTAGGCAACTTGTGGATTATCTTAATAATTTTAGCTACTGCCCAGCTTCATTCCCCCAAGTACTTTTTCCTTAGTCACTTGGCTTTCTTGGATTTCTGTTATTCATCGGTCTTTCTTCCCAAAATGCTGATAAACTACTTGTTAGGTCAAAAAACGATTTCGTACCATGGCTGCCTCCTACAGTATTCCTTTGTCAACCTGTTTCTGACTGCAGAATGCTTCCTCTTGGCTGCGATGGCCTATGATAGGTATCTTGCCATCTGCAGACCGCTTCACTACAGAGGTCTCATGACCCCCACATTTTGTATCTACCTGGTGTCTGCCTCTTACCTGCTATACTGTGCCAACTCACTCACCCACTTGAGGAGCCTTCTCAAGCTAACTTTCTGTGGGCCCAATGCCATTGACCACTATTTCTGGGATATTCCATTGCTCTTTCAGCTCTCCTGCTCTGATACCCGCCACAGTGAGATTTTATTCATTGTTCTTTCTGGGGCTACATCTGTAATTACATTTTTGATAGTAATTAACTCCTATCTAGGGATTCTTATTACTGTACTGAAAATACATTCTGCCAGGGGAAGTTATAAGGCTTTATCTACATGTGCCTCCCACCTAATTGTGGTGACACTCTTCTATGGAACAGTAATATCTACTTACATGGGAACCAGCTCAAGCTTTCCACAGGATATGGAAAAGATCCTATCTGTGTTTTATACACTTTTGCTGCCAGTACTGAATCTCTTGATATATAGCATGAGAAACAGAGAAGCCAAAGAAGCCATGAGAAGAATGATTAAAAGAAAAGTATTCTCTCAGTGATGTGGATTTCCAGACAGATGTTTAAGACACACTTATTGATTCTATAGACTAAGATGTCATTAAGGTCCCACAGGGTTTCAAGTAGGGGCAAGTAAGTAATTTTGAAAGCAGTTATTGTTTTTAAATACGAGTTCATGGTGATTCTTTAATATTTAATAATTTAATATTTAATGCTTCTATTAACATTAACTAAATACTCATTATGTTTTTCTTATTCCGTATGTACATGGCACACATGCTATATGTATGTTTATTATATACATTACCCTGTTGTATATAATATAACAAGATTGCAGATTGCCCTTTCCTAATAACACAGGAACCCTTCCTTTCCCAGCTAGCCCCTGGTGATTGCAAGTTCTTTGGAGACATATGTGAGTAGCTCCAAGAACTGCACTACAGTTACTGATGGGACATAGACAAAGATGTATTTCTGTATTAATTTCAAACTCATAAAAGATCCACTTTGTCCACAACTATACACAAATCTGTATACCTAGTTTAATGTTGGAAGGGAAGACAGAAGAGAGAATTTGTATGTGAAAAAAAAAACGCCGTTTAGTGCATCACTAAAAGCTGATTGGAAGATTTTAATGTGTTTGTTTCATTCAAGACATGAGCATGTATTTCTTGTTCTCTAACAACAATAAAACCCCACATGGAAAGGTCTCGTGGTAATTTCTCTCCTTCATTAAGTGAAGATGCCACAAAGAATGGATTAGTACCATTCCTGTTCTCAAAAATTCGGCCTTTAATATAGCTAAAACAGTTAAACAGTTTTTGTTATTTTTTTCCCTTGAAGAATCTCAGAAGTCCTCTCTTCAGTAATTTCCTGTCACTGGTATCTACATTCCAATATTTCATTCTCAAATGATGTTCTGAAAAATCTAATATCCTCTATAATTGATTAACTCCGTTTTCCAGCACTGGCTATTTTAAAATAGGATTGTCACTTTTCTTCAAGAACAGAGTTGAAGAGGAGAATAAAAATCATATAAAATTCATAATTGAGAAGAACTGATTGCAGAAGTAACCTGTATTTATATTTCTTTATTAGAGCTCCTCATGGCTAGACAATTTTACAGATAAAACAACTCAGGTCAAAGGATGTGAGCACAGACCACAGGACAAACTTTACAAAAGTCTGACAGATGAAATTCAAAGACACAATGTTTTATGCTTATAAATAAGCCTTCTTCCAGTTAGCATTAATAAATAGCACTTATTTTATATTTTTTCTATGCCATCACTCATTTAGAACAATAGAAATTTTAATATTTAGTAAACAGTAGATTCCCCCCTTTTACCTTTAACAGTTTAATGTAGGCATCGTCTTCATTGTAACCTTATGCATTCCCTAATTACTTTTACTTATTGTCTACCACTATTACTAACTCTATTGCAAAAAAATCCTACAACTGTTTTCAACTTCTCCCACATTTATTCTTGTCTAACTATTTTGTGCTATTTTTGAACAGATTGTCGCTTCTTCTCTGTGTGCATGATGGCAGCACTATGTCATATCCGGTAGAAAGTAATCTGTCATATCCAGTAGAAAGTAATCTGTAGTACTCTTCTCTGTCTTCCTGCTCTTGTCTTTTCATTCTAGTTTCTCTGAAGTTCCTTGAACATTAGAGGAGGTGCAAGGTTTTCTACCTCTATCTCCATTTCTGGATACTTATTATTGTGATAAAATTACTTTATCTTGTTCAACTCTATTGTCCCTGTATTTATAATAAAATCTCCATCATATAAAAGATATTTAGTATTTCTTTATTGAAGAAATCAGTGATATAAAATAAAATAACTTTTCATCTTCTTTTAAATCATTTCTTTTATTGTTTAAATTATAACATAATTACTTTATTCTCTCTTCCATTTCTGTGGTGAGCCTACAAGTATTATTCAGTAAATGAACAATTGACAGATCTATTGAACTAATCCACGGGAGTTTGGAACTTCATATGGAGGAAAGTGTTTTGCAGAACTGTGGGAACACCTGGTTTTTTTTTTCTTTTCTTTTTTCTTTTTTTTTTTTGGATAAGTCATTGTCAATTCCGTAGAAATATTGTGAAGTCATGGCATTTCTTCCTTTTATAGTACCCCAGGAGTGTATAAATCTGAATTTTCTGTAGGGCAACAAGGTACCTTTTCCACACAATGAAACCCTGGTGTGAAAGCCCTTGAGCAGTCAAACCTTTGTTCACATAGACCAAATCTACATAAAACTAGTATTCCACAACTTTCTTTATTAACAGTACTCACTGATAAAGAAGAAGCTTCAAACAGGAGAGAGTATATTTGCTCTAATAACAAACTAAGGAAGGTGTAATCTACTGCTCTTCTGTTCGAACTTAACAAATTACTAATATTCTGTATTTACCCTTCACCTTGGTTTCAGTTAACATAGGATCATAACCCAGAAAATTAACTGTTTATAAAGGAAAAATCCTGAGTCACTAAAACTAGCATCAGAGAGAAAAATTGTCACTTGGACACTCTGCTGGAGTCAAAAGAAAAATTCTCAAAAGAGATTCTGTTTCACTCAACCATCCAGCCACTAATTCATCAAGCCCATAGGTCACCATGGATACCAAGGCTGTGCTCCCAGCCATTAGGAAGCTTCACAGCCGCACCTGCTCTGGGATATAAAAACAAAATATTATTTTTAATTTTTTAAAAATATATCTTCTCTTATTTTACATGCCAAATCCATTTCCCACTCCCTCTCCTTCCTTCTGGTCCCTCAACCTTCTCCCTCATCCCATATCCCACCTATCATTCACTACTCAGAGTGGGTAAGGCTTCCTATGGGGAGTCAGCAAAGTATCACATTGCTTTGTGACAGGACCAAGCTCCCCCACCCATTATATCTAGACTGAACAAGGTTTTCCTCCAGAGAGAATGGGTTCCAAAAGGACAGAATAAGCAGTAGGGATAAATCCCCGTCTCACTGCCAGTGGCCCCACAGTCTGCCCCAGCCACACAACTGTCAGCCACATTCAGAGGGTCTAGTTTGGTCCTATGCAGGTTCCCTTGCTTTCGGGCCATAGTTGGAAGGCTTCCAATAGCTCAGGTAAGCTGTTTCAGTAGGTATCCAAAAAACATTTTCTTGTCCTCTTTGCTCCTATTGTCACCCCCTTTCTTCGAATGTTCTTTGGGAGCTCAATCCAATGCTCCACTGTGGTTCTCTGCATCGGCTTTTATCAGTGACTGGATGTAGGTTCTAGGATGACATTTAAGATAGTCATCAATCTGACAACAGGGAAAGGCCAGTTCAGCCAGCCTTTTTACTATCGCTTAGGGTCTCAGCTGGGGTCATCCTTGTGGATTCCTGAGAATTTCTCTAGTGTTGGGTTTTTTGCTAGACCCATAATGGCTCCCTCCATCAAGATATCTCCTTCCTTATGCTCTGTCTCTGCTCTTCACTCATCTTGACCATCCCTTTCCTTCCTCTATTGCTAGTGGGATTGCAAACTTCTACAACCACTCTGGAAATCAGTCTAGCCTTTCTCAAAAAATTGGGAACCAACCTACCACAGTACCCACCAATACCAATTTTGGACATATACACAAAGAATGCTCAATCTTACTAGAAGAATATCTGTTCAACTATGCTTACAGCAACATTATTTGTAATAGCCAGAGCCTGGATACAACCTAGATACCCCTCAGCTGAAGAAAGGATAAAGAAAATGTGGTACATTTACACAATGGAGTACTACTCAATGGTAAAAATAAAATGAAAAAAATGCCATCTTGAAATTTGCATGCAAATGGATGAAAATAGAAGAAACCATCTTGACTGAGGTAACCCTGACTAAGAAGGATGAGCATGGTATGTACCTATTCATGGGTGAATACTAGCTATAAAGCAAAGGACAAGGAGCCTATAGTCCATGACCCCAGAGAAGCTAAGTAACAAGGAGAACTCTAAAAGAAACATTCATAGATAGCCCTGGGAAGGGGAAATAGACAAGATCTCCTGAGAATTTGGAGCATGGAGGTGGGGGTATAAGGGAAGGAAGAAGTGGGGAGGAGGGAAAAAGGGGAAGGAGTAGAAGAATAAATTAAATAAATAGATTTATTTTTCAATCTATTAAACCAAACATGACTGGCAAAAATATAAAATAAAGGAAGAAAGAAAAAAGAGATAAATAAAGGACAGAAGGAAGGAAGGAAGGAAGGAAGGAAGGAAGGAAGGAAGGAAGGAAGGAAGGAAGAAAATAGGTGGAATGATCTCTAATGATGTCCTGATATACTCATATTTCAGTGACTAACCCAATCATCATCAGGGAATCTTTCTCCAGAAGCTTAAGCAAAGGGATGCAGAGACCCACAGTCAAACTTTACAGAAAACCCAGGATGGAATTCTCCATCTGAGAACCTGGAGCTAAGTGAATCCCATAGAAAAGGTGGAGTGTATCTGGGGAAGAGGGGAGGTAGGGAGAAACTGGGAGGAATATAGGAAGCAGAAGCTGTGGTTGGGATGTATTATAGGAGAGAACAATAATTTTTTAAAAAATGTTTAAATAGCCAATTTATGAAAGGAATACTTGTAACAGTTTTTAAATATTGGGATATTAATACTATGCAAAGATATGAGGATATATTCTTTAGTAAGAAGATAAAGAATTAAGATTTGAGCACTGTGCAATGTAGCATTCTACATATGAGAATGCATTTGTGGTTTTAAGGAAACTACTTGGAGCAATACCAGTAAGATTAAAAACTTCCCCACTCACTCATAGTGATATGCAGTAGAAAGCTTCGAGTCTTAGAATACTATCTTTGGTTATATAACTGAAAAGCAAATTATTATTAAGTCTTTGCATTGATTTCTTGTATAATTGGCAGAAACTATGATTTTTCATGATTGTAAATATCACACTTGGAGAAAATTGTATAATAAATATTTATACATATGTGTATAAAATATTTCACAAACAAATCAGCTAAAGGGTTGAATTGGATAGTCATTAAATATCTGTGTTAGTCACAACATAGTGCTAAATCTTCATCTAAGATATATCATCAAAAGTAATTTTCATAAAGAAGCAAGGTATTTGTCTATGTTGCCATAGGACAATCATACACAACATGGATCAGCGAGGATAAGACATACTCCTAAAGTTAATGCATAGCTATGGAAACAAGTCCATGCTCATGTTTTCTAAATAATTAAATTATCTTTATCAGCCTAATTTTCCATATAAAAATCCCTAAGTTAACAAAAATATTGATTTCTGAGTATAATTAACATATTATAAAGAAAAAAAATAAAAAGTCCAGGGTAGTGATATTTCAGTGATGCTCTATTCTGACTGTTAAATGCAACAAGCAGACTAGTCACAACAAAATCTAATGTTGTAATAATGTCTCCCCTGAACATATTTTCTTTAATTTAGGTTCAGACCTTAGAGTACAATTAAAACATATACCTCAAGAGATCAAATGTGGCAATTTATAACCTCCTTTATTATGTGAGCTTAAGCATCTGAAAATGTGCGTGTATAAAAAGTCTCCATAGCACAGATTGCTGGAGGCCATCCTTTGTTGTACAACCCTTTTAGAAATAGGCAGCCAATAAAACATTTTGAATATGAATAAAGGCTTAAGGAAAATTAAGAACTTTTAATTTACTGGAAGTCATATCAAATAAATGACAGCTAATTTAGCTTTTATTTCTACTTCATCAGGGAAAGGTAAATAAATATAACAATTAGAATTCTATATTATCAAAGTCACTAGCAGTTATAAATATCATGGCATGTGTAAGGGCTCACAATAGATGAAAATATCTTCACGTGAAATAATCTATCAGCAGCAAGACCAATAATCAGACCCAAAGAACTGCATTGATGAGTCCTGGAATGCAGACAGCCAAGGAGGTAAAAGTAATGGATATAAAAGTAAACTAATGGGTGCAGAAAGAGAAATAGACTTCTTGGGCAAGTGTATGCAAGCATCATAATCTTTCAATGGTTCGTGGGCAAGTATATCTGTAAATATAGCTATAGTATGCCTATTCTTTTCACACTAGATTGCTTTTTCCTTTTACAAATTTGCATGTTTCAGCAGGTATTAAGAAAGTTATTTTAGTGACAGACAAGAAGCATGCTGTCATTGTAAAACTTCATACTAAATAAGCAAATAAATATATAGGAACATTTGTAATAATGAGGCGCATTATTAAATGATTAGCTAGGCACAAAAGGAATCAAGACCCTTTGGCACGGTGTGTTAAATATAAAAACAAATCGGCGTTAACTGGGTAAGCTACTTTCACTTTTACTTATTTATTTGTCAGTGAATTGAAAAAGAAGCTTCTCCTGTTTGCATGAGATCATCTTACAATGTTTTGGTTTAAATATTTTTTTTTCAGATTTTTCATCACTGCTTTGGGATCGACTCACGAACAAAGCACTTGTTACTTCATGATGTCATGTGTAAATGTAAACTGGATATAGTCATGCTCTCAGCATTCTCAGGTGAAAGAACTGGAACTATGTTATACATTCTAGTCTGCCACTTCTGAAATCAACAACAGGAAAAATAAGTGACAGAAAACAGAGAAGCATGAACACATTTTTTACAAAAATGTAATGTGGGCTGGGTGTTTATAGTTTTCCATCATGAAAGCTATCTGAAATGTACTGAGACTGAGACAATATTAGGTGTGCTCATCTTGTCCATAAGTTGTAAGTTAAATGTTTAAAATTTATTAATCAAAAATTAAATTATAATTAAGTAAGTGGATTACAGTTGTTTTTTAAAAGTAGGCTAAGACTGTAATAAATAAATCTATTGAATGATTGATTCCAATAAATAAATTGCTAGGGGTAAAATTTTGTCCCAGTGATAGAGTTTGATAGAAAACAATAAATTTAGCAGGAGTATCTTGTAACTATTATGGGTATGAGGCATTAAAACATTCAAAACTCTATATAAATCTTCATTTGGCTATCCATTAGCAATTTCCATTTGCATTAAAATAAGTCAAAGGCTAGAGATGGAGCTCAGAGGGTAAGAGCACCTTCTGCTACTTCAGAGGAGACTTGGTGAATGTCACCCATATTAGACAGCTCTTCAACTCACACATTTCCACGTTCCCTTCTGGACTTTACAGATACCTGCATTTAGGTACACGCACAAACACACACAAATAATGAATTAAAATATATTTAAAATGATAAATACCATAACATCTTTCAACATTTACTACCTATTCATATTGATCTCAGTGCTGGAGATGAAGCTAACACTGATTCTAGGACCTTCTGTCTTGAATGTTTCTTTAAATTTTCTTACTGTTTATTCAAGGTAAATCAATAGTTGAATTATCAAAAATGGCAGAGAATAATTTCACAGAAGTGACACTCTTCATATTCAGTGGATTTTCAGATCATCCAGAATTGCAAATCAGTCTGTTCTTAATTTTCCTTTTTATCTATCTCTTCACCGTCTTGGGCAATATTGGGCTAATCATGTTAATAAGAATTGACTCTCAGCTTCACACGCCTATGTACTTTTTCCTCAGCAATTTAGCATTCATTGACATATTTTATTCCTCCACAGTAACACCAAAGTCACTAGTCGATTTCCAATACACAGAAATCAATTTCTTTTGTTGGCTGCTTTGTTCAAATGTACTTCTTTGTTGGTTTGGTGTGCAGTGAGTGTTTCCTTCTGGGTTCCATGGCCTATGATCGCTATGTAGCAATCTGCAATCCCTTGCTATATTCTGTGATTATGTCCCAGAAGGTGTGTAACTGGCTGGCAGTGATACCATATGTGATTGGATTCACAAACTCCTTGATCTCTATCTGTGTGATAAGCAGTTTGCCATTCTGTGATTCCTACATCAATCACTTCTTCTGTGACACCACCGCTCTTTTAGCCCTGTCCTGTGTAGATGCCTTCAGCACAGAAATGGTGATCTTTGTTTTAGCTGGTTTTACACTCCTCAGTTCTCTCCTCATAATTGCTTCCACTTACCTCATCATCATCTCAGCCATCCTGAGGATCCAGTCAGCCGCTGGCAGGTGGAAGGCCTTTTCCACCTGTGCCTCCCACCTCACAGGGGTCTCTGTCTTCTATGGTTCCTTGATTTTCACCTATTTGCAACCTGATAACACATCATCACTCACCCAGGCACAGGTGGCTTCTGTATTCTACACTATTGTCATTCCAATGCTGAACCCACTGATCTACAGTTTGAGGAACAAGGATGTAAAAAATGCTCTCCTGAGAGTCATCCACAGGAAACTTTTTCTATGAAAAATCATGAGCATTGCAAATAATAAAAGATCTGGGCCCTTTGAAACAGTTACTTCAATAGTCAGGTAATTGTAGAGTAAATTCAAAAGATATAATATAAGCTTACTGAGATCATAGTTTCTTAGAATTTGAGATATGAATCATTATTTTATTTATTTATGGGATATACCAAATACCTCAGAAGGTCATTCAAGCTCATAAATTGTTCATGTAATAAAAATATATAAGGCAATTAAAAGACATATGTACATATTTCAGTAAACACACTATCACACTAAGGCATAAACCTTCTTCTATTTCATAGATTATTTTATATGTGAGTGTTTTACCTATTTGAGTACAAATCCATCACCATGTATGCTCCTGGTGCACATGGAGGTCAGAGGAGTACATTCCATCCCCAGGAAATGGAGTTATGGATGGTTATGAACATATGGATGCTGTGTACTTGAGGAACAGAATTTTTTCAGCTATTTGAACATAACAGTTACATTTTTTCTCCATTTAGATGTAAAACATTCTTGTGTCTTAGTCACAGAATTATGCTCATTTTAATTACAACATAACTATTTTGGTATTATGAAGAATGATATACATTTAGTAAAATTCTTCCTATATTCACTTCTATATTTATTTGGCATGATAAGAGTTCTATAACATTGCTTAATTTTGTTAAAATTGCATTTCTAGGATAGTCTTGAAATACTTTACAGATGCATTGCATTTGGCAAAACTCTATATAAATATATTTCTTCTGCCATTGTAGCTTCAATTTGTTTTTCCGTTGTAAAGGAATATAATGAGGGATTGTTTGAACAAAATATTGTATGCTATGTTTGTGATCTGAATTATAGATATCTCTTTTATAGTTATTGCAATATTATATTTCAAGTAAGTATCTCATAAAGAGAATTCATCTTCATTCTCATAAAAATAGATGTTGGTCTTCATGTGTGTTATTGAATTTTATGCTAATAATTTCAAATATTAATTTGTATTAATAAATGTTTATGTCTATTATTCTGCTTCTTGAGATTGACATTATACTGCCTGTCTGTACCCACAAGTGAAAGCTATAGTTCTTTTATTTCTCTTCAGGAGAGTAACATGTTTTAACTGTAAAAATTATATTTAAATATCCATATACGGTCTTTAAAGATATTTAGGTTCTTTAGATACTCTCCACCCATGTGTCTTCCATTCTTCTGTCACCTCTATACCCTGCAGTGCTGACTTTCACGAGTTTGTCTATTTCTATTATTCAGTCACTTCTTTTGCTCTACTGCTCCAGATCTCTTGCTCTTTCCCATACTAGATGATGAAGATGACAACAATTACACTGTGCTCCACACCACTAGGATGCTAGATTTCTTCTAGTTGTTGAACAGTGAGAAAAGACACTCAGTTGAAAATATGTTGCATCAAACTTTAAAACAATACCACTTTTCCACTCAGTGTGCTAGATGTAGAATAATTTAGTGATGTTGCTGTTAGGCATAGATATTCTTGGAGTTTGCATTTTTCATCATTTTTAAAGTACACACACACACACACACACACACACATATATATATATCACTTTTAATTTACTTTAATTCAAGAAAATATTTCAGGCATTACAGAGGAAACAAATCTGTCAATGAAAAGAAATTGAGTGAAAATTCTTCTGATCATGTATATTTAGAGGTATTGCTGTACTTTACATTTCTTTTTTTCCTTTCTGTCTTTTTTATTATTACTTTAAAAATACCAATCCAAATTCCCATTCTCTCCCCTCCTCCCAGTCCCATCCCTCTCCCTCCACAGACCATCCCCCAACCCCTCCAATCCTAAGGGAGTGCCATGCACCCCGCCTTGTGGAAAGTTCAAGGCCCTCCCTACTACATCTAGGTTGAGCAAGGTTTACATCCAAAGAGAATAGGACCCATGAAGCTGGTATATGCAGTAGAGATACATCCCAGTGTCACTATCAATAGCCCCTCAGTTTGCTCCAGCTGTCAACCCTCTTCAAGGGGCTTGGTTGTTCCCATGCTCATTCACTCCCAATCCAGTTGGAGTTGGTGAGCTCCCATTGGTTCAAGCAAACTCTCTCAGTGAATGACCCCTTCATGGTCTTGAATTCCTTGCTCATACTCTCACTCCTTCCATTCTTCAGCTGGATCTTGGGAGCTCAGTCCAGGGCTCTGATGTAGGTCATTGCCTCTGTTCCCATCTGTTGTTGGACGAAG
This sequence comes from Myodes glareolus, assembly GCF_982192425.1. NCBI lineage: Eukaryota > Metazoa > Chordata > Mammalia > Rodentia > Cricetidae > Myodes > Myodes glareolus. The sequence goes on from NC_142028.1 coordinate 2,470,049, forward strand.
GTTCTATGGTGATATTTCAAACAATCATCAGTCTGACAACAGGGTAAGGTCAGTTCAGATACCCTCTCCTCTATTGCTTAGGGTCTTAGATCAGGTCATCCCTGTGGGTTCTTGGGCATTTTTCTAGAGCCAGGTTTCTTGCTAACTTCATAATGGCTCCCGCAATCAAGATATTTTTTTCCTTGCTCTCATATCTGTCCTTCCTCCATTTCAACTATCCCATTCCCTCAAATTTTCCTCAACCACCCTTCTCCCCTTCCTTATAGACCCTGTTCCCCTGCTTCCAAATTTTCTCTGATTCTAATTTCCAGGTGGGTCTATATATGTTTTTCTTTGGGTTCACCTTATTACTTAGTTTCTCTAGGATCCTGAACTATAGGCTCATTGACCTTTGTTTATGACTAGTATCCACTTACAAGGGAGTACATACCATATTCTATTTTTGTGGGGGGGGTCTGGGTTAACCCAGTCAGGATAATGTTTTCTAATTCCATCCATTTGCATGCAAAATTCAAGATGTCTTTATTTTTTACTGCTAAGTAGTACTCTAATGTGTAGACATGTCGCACTTTCTTTACCCATTCTTCAGTTGAGCGGCATCTAGGTTGCTTCCAGGTTACTGAACTAAACAGAATTCTCAATAGAAGAATTTCAAATGGCCAAAAGATACTTAAGGACATGTTTTTCTACCTTAGCTATCAGGGAAATCCAAATCAAAACAATTTTGAGATACCATCTTACACTTGTCAGAATGGCTAATATCAATAACATTAATGATAGCTTATGCTGGAGAGGTTGTGAAGCAAGGGTAACACTCATCCATTGTTGGTGGGAATGCAAACTTATGTAACTAGTTTGGAAATCAATGTGGTGGTTTCTCAGAAAACTGGTGATCAACCTACCTCAGAATCCAGCAATTCTACTCTTGGGAATATACCCAAAAGATGCTCAATCATACTACAAAAGTGTTTGTTCAACTATGTTCAGAGCACCATTATTTGTACTTTACATCTCTATCAAAAAACTTACCAAATTGCCAAAATTTAAATGCAATTTGTGGACATATTGAAATGGTGAAAATAAGACTATGCTAATTGCCCTGAGTTGCTTCCTCCTTACTATATTGATTACTATATAAATATTACTAAGTACATAAAATTACTAAATAAATATTACTCTATAAATACTATAAAACTGCTCCCTACTATATAAATAAATGTATATATCACATACTTTGTATACACAAATACTCTGTATATTCAAAACCTTTTTACAACACTTACTAATTTCTTTTTGTAATTTTAAATATAAACTAAGGATATAGTATTGATTAAAGTATAATAAAATTAAGTAAATAGCCAGGTAGTGGTGGTGGTATACACCTTTAACCCAGCACTTGGCAAACAGAGGCTGGTAGATTTTTGTGAGTTCTAACCCAACATGGTCAACAAAGTAGATGCCAGGACAGCCAGGAGGACTGTTACACAGAGAAACTCTGTCTCGAAAAACAAAAACAAACAAATGAAAATTAAGAAAATATATAAATGTGTGCTCCATTAGTTTTATGTACCCACAAAGAGAAAATAATTGAGACAAATTAAAATTATGTTAGAAAAATATCAAGAAAGAATTTTGAATTTGAATTTCTTTCATTACTTTTTAGAAATATGTTGTACTTTAGTTTTTTTCTGATTAATGTGTCTACTCTTATGAAAAAAATGTTTTCAATCCCTCACGATAAAGAATTTTATTCATTTTTACATGAGGTTTAAAATAATTATTTCTTGAACATTTCCTCTCACCCTAAAAATGACCTTATGTCATTATTATGCAATGTAAAACTCTATTATGTCAGCTTAACAAACAGTTAACTTTTTGATTAATAATATGAGGAAAGAAGACCACATGAGAGTGTAGTTCATAATAGAGATTCTGAGAGAACAAACCATTGCTCATTTGCCCTTGAACTTTTGACATAATAAGTATGCCAAGCACATTCCCCTGGAAACTGGTCCCTAAGGACAGTCTCATGTTGAATGATCTTCAGTGTTGGTTATATGAGGTGCTTTGTCACAACAGGATGAGGGACAATGCATTACTCTAGTCTGAGTTTTAAGTATTTGACATAACTTGGAGACCAGTTTCTAATTAAAAATTTCATTTGCCCAGAATAAAACAAAATTTTGTTGTAGGCTGTGTTCATTGAAAATTCTTAATAAAATGAATGCACAAAAATCTAAAAATAACCACTCCAAGGAAAACAAACATTATGTTATAGAAAAATACAAATCATTTAAAAACCTTTATAATTTATACACTAGAAAATTTTAATGTTGAAACATTTCTCAACTATAGTTGAGGAATACATATCTTGACAATCCTTCACTCACAGTAAGTATCCTCCAGTTTAGATGTTTCTAGAACATTTTATTTAGGTCTTATCATGAACAGTGTTGGTATTTGCAAAATAGAAATGTGGTGTTGTCAAAGTCAGAGTTTGCCCTCAATGTAAATGTATTGAAGTACAGTTTATTAGGTTTAGATTGGTCAAGTATTATAATATCTATAATTCTAATTTACCACAATAATGTAAATGAAAATTGAAATTTATATATAATGTGTTAAGTGGTTTTGTGAATAAAAGGTAGCTAAATGATATGCTATAAATGTTACCCACTATTATTGATTAGCTATAAAGCCTGATTATTATTTTTTAAAATGATATAAATTACTTGGTTAAGAATCTGGGAATAATCACAGTGCTTTAATTGTTCTTCCTTGAAGCAACTTTTCTAAGCTCCTTTTGTTAAAAAAATGAAACATGTAGGTAACTATAATATTTGTGCTGTCACATACTCATGAATATTAAAACTAATCAGTAAGGATAGCAATGTGAACAAAATCTTCCTTCTAATTTGGGGATATATCATATTTGTACTTCAAAATGCTTAATTCAAACTATTAGTTTTAGATCCATAGAAGTATTTATTAAGATTTTAATTAAAGAGATAAAGTGATAGATTAGTTGTAAGAACACTGGTTGTTCTTCTTCTTGAGAACTTGAGTTTAAATCAGAGCACCCACCCAGCAGATCATAACTAACAGTAACCACAGTTCCAGATGATCTGACATCATTCTCTCCCTTCTCAACACACTGAACGAACATGGTGCATAAACATACATTCAGGCAAAACACTCATAAACATAAAGTAACAATGAAAACTCTAATTAATATACCATATTGACAAACAAATAATATGTCCTACAATAAATGTCTAGAGAATGAAATAATCCTTTCTGATTGATTTTCTTTTAAGACCTCACAGTTTTCAATTTTATAAAGTGAAAACTGTTTCCTCTCTTAGTTATGAGGTAACTGAAAAGAAAGAGCAAAGAGAGAGAGAAAGAGAGAGAGAAAGAAGAGTTTTTAATTCACTAGGTGAACAGTTATATGTTGTACTATTTTCAATTGTATTTCAACTTTAAGTTCAAATTTTAAGTAAAAGGAAGTAGAACAGAGATGATGAAGTGAAATGTCATCTTCTATCATATCAAGCTCAAAATAAATATTAAACGTTGGTGTTTTCTATCATACACTACAAAATTTGTGTTCATGACAAGGAATAATTTTTTTATCTTCTTCACCTTGTAAAACTATAATGCTAGTGTTCTATCCCCCACCTCAACACACACACTTTACATCTTGAGTGTACACAAAGGCCCTGTTATATTCTAGGAATTTTTAAGTAGACAAATCCTCCTTGTTTTTCTTCATCTTCTTGGCAACAGTTCTTTAAATCTAATTAATCTTGAAAGACTGTGATTTCAGACCCCTACTAATGGTAGAAATATCAGATGCCACCTGTCTTAGACCAAGTTCACCTTCAGCCTTGGGATGCTTTGTTCTTCCAAGCACAGATTCTTGATTATGAGGATATCAATGCAAACATAGCTATTTCTAAAATCACTTTTGATTTCTCATCAGTTTAGGGTCATTCACTATGAACACCTGGAATTACACAAATGAGCATGACTTCATCCTCACAGGATTGACAAGTTCCAAGGAGATACAACTGGTACTTTTTCCGCTGTTTCTCCTGATATACTTGGCCACTGTACTGGGGAACACAGGCATGATACTTATCATTCATTTAGATGCCCAGCTTCACACTCCAATGTATTTCTTCCTCACCCATCTATCGTTTCTTGATCTCAGCTACTCAACTGTCATCACACCTAAAACCTTAGAGAACTTACTGACTTCCATAAGGTCTAGGTGGGACCTTTGTTTGAAGTAGAAGCAAAATAACATTGAAGAAGCTAGAGGCAAGTTCCAACTCTGACTTTTGGTAAACGTGAAAATAGGCTCATATTTTCAGGTCTCCTCACTCTGATTGGTAGTTCAGACTCTGTGAACCCCATGGCCCTATGCCAGTACACTCTGTGTGTTTTCTCATAGTGTCTTTGATCCTTCTGGCTCCCATTATTCTTCCACCCCCTTTCCAGAGGATTTCTCTAGGTCTATCTAACACCCCTCTGAGTGCTGATTCCATCCCTATCTCCATCTCACCTAAACCTTCTGCTCCCACACAGAGCGCCTTTTCCTCTCCATCCTCTTCTTCCCAATCCTTTTTCCCAGAGCCCATTCAGCACTTGTACTCATTCAGGGACGTCATGGGTGGCAGTCTCTTTCTCTCCCCCTCCACATTTTGGGACTTCCTGATGAGGATGGCAACCCCTACCTGGTTTATTTCCCCCTTTCCACTAGTTATCTGTATAGCTGGAAACTACAAACTCATTCCTTTACTGAGAAACCCCAAGTGCTGATAGACCTCCTTGATACTGTCTTGTTTACACATTCCGTGACCTGGGAGGAATTGCCAGCAATTGTTCCACATAATATTCACCACTGAAGAAAGAGATTGAATTAGGCAAGAATGCTTCAAGCAAGTTCCAGGGTAAGATGGTTGACCCACTAATGATGAAGTAATCATTAATGAGGTTGTCTTGGAGCAGTTGCTAGACAGCTGACCAAACTGTCTAAGGCTTCTGAGAACCAGATGGCACACAGCCTGGCTTTCATCAACCAAGCAGCCCCCGATATTAAGAGGAAACTTCAACAGCTTGAAGGAATTGAAGGTAAAAATCTGACTGAGCTACTAAGCTACTGAGCTACTATAGCTACAAGGTTTATAACAACAGAGAAACACCTGTGGATAAGCAAGCTCAGGGACTGGCAAAAGTCTTACTGGCAGATAAGAGCTGGAGTCCTGATGGGCAAAGGGAACACAGATTGTCCCAAGTAGCCAATGGGCAATGCCCACAACGGAAGAAGGAACAAAAAGTCCTGGAATTGATGGGTCCAGATAATTGAAAGAGACTGAATTTGAAGTCTCTCCCTGAGCCTAAGCAACCCTAAAAGTGGAGGGGCAACCTGTTGATTTCCCAATGGATACTGGTGCTCACCACTTGGTGTCAAAAACTCCAGTAGGGCCTCTTTCAGACAAACAAACATGGGTTCAAGAGGCTACAAAGACGGTCCTGCAACCATGAACCATAAAATAGACAGTGAGTTTGGGAAGAAAGAAAGTTACGCATTCCTTCGTAGTTTTCCCTGAATTTCCTTACCCCCTCCCAGAAAGAGACTTATTGGCTAAGATAAGAGCCCAAATTCATTTCACTGGGAAGGGGGTGATGATCTCCCCACAGCCCAAAATGCATGCCTTATGCCTGGATCTAAAAGAATACAGGCTCTTCTCAGACTCTCACTATAGAGGTCTCTCCTCTAATGCCTGAATTCCAGCACTCGATCCCAGGAGTGTAGGCAGAAACTAACCCACCAGGCCTAGTGATTCAGGATCTACCAGTTGTAGTTGCTTTAAAAGACACTGTCCAACTGGTCAGAGTCAGGCAGTACTCCATGACCCTGGAAGCCAAGTTGGGCATTAGTAAACATATTAATCAGTTCTTAGAGGATGAAATCCTGGTGCCTTGCCAGTCTCCATAGAACAACCCGCTTCTGCCAGTCAAGCCAGGGACCAGTGACTATCAACCTGTTTCAAGACTTTAGGGAGATTAACAAACGGGTTGAAAACATTCATGCAGTTCCCAACCCAAATAAGCTCCTGAACTCCCTCTCTTCAGAGCTTCAAGTATATTCAGTTCCAGATCTTAAGAATGCCCTCTTCAGCCTAACCCTCGAAGCCAAGAGTCATGATTTGTCCTCGATTGGCCAAATCTAGATCAGGGCTTTTGTGGTCAGTTAACCTGGACCTATAGGCTGCAAGAATTCAAAAATTCTTCAACCATCTTTGACGAAGCCCTACAATGAGACTTGAAGGATTATCAGTCTTTATACTCAGAGGTTCCTCTGAGCCTTAGGTCTACTCGGAAACTATTTGACCACTTCCAGAATTTTAGGAATATAACAGTAGATTTGGCCAGCCTCCCAGCCTCTCTCTACCTGGAAGTGAAAGTTTCAAAAAGGCTCCTGTCTATGCTAGCACTGCTGGCAATCAGGGAGAGGACCACACCCTCCCAGCCAGTACCAGGCCAAAATCCAAGGAGGAGTCAGGAGGACAGAGGTGAGCAGAGGCAACTGCAAGGCCGGGCACTGAGGATGACCACTGTCAGTTGCTTCTCCTGGATGATAATTGGTTTTACTCTCAGCTGCTCCAATGCTTCAGAGCAAGAAACACCAGAGCAGAGCAGCTGCAGAAGCAGACCCATCAGGAAAGTACAAATGGCCTGCTGACCCTCCCCCTGCCTAAAAATTCAGCTGGAAAAAGTAAGAAAAGTTTTGTCTGTTTTAAATGCATAAACATGGCCACTAACTCTTTATTTCTAAATCTATAAGTAAATCACGCTCAGTGTGTCCCGGCTGCAGCCTCTACTGACTGCCCAAGCTTAAAATTCATTTCTGGATGTTCTGGTTGTAAATATGATATAATCATGATGATGATGATGATAATGAAAATAATAATAATAGTATACAATAAACCCTTATCTCAGGGTTTGTTCATGAGATATGGGTTAAAATCTATATAATTTATAAGCAAATCTGACCTTAAGCTTATAACAAAGGGCTTATAATTAAACTTCCTGTTTAAATATGAGCTGGATTTAATTATGCATACATGTGCTTATAATTAGGATTCAACAATTGTTTAAAAGTATGTTATATATAATACTTCTTAGTCTAAGCTCTAAGTACATTGTATCCTCTTCTACACTAAGAAAGCAACAAGTCTCAAGTGTTCTAAATTGATTTGGATTTTTGTATGATGATAAAAATTTAAGATTATAAAGATATATTCAGAATAACAAAAGCTAACTGAGAGATGTACTCCTAAGTACTTATGTCTTTGCCAAGTATTAAATACCAAGCCTCTAGGAAAATTTAAATAAATGACAACATATGTTTGAGAAATAAGGTATATGATAAGTAGGATATATATTCTATAATAAAATATTTGGTTCTCTGTAGTGATGGAGCTGCGGACAGGCCTGCTTTTCGTCCTGCCCAGCTCCCGCATGGCTAGCTTAGCCCCAGAAATAATAACACATAAATTGTATTCATTTAAATACTGCCTGGCCCATTATCTCTAGAGAGTTAGTTACTGACTAACTCTCATATCTTGATATTAACCCATTTCTTATAATCTGTGTAGCACCACGAGGTGGTGGCTTACCGAAAAGATTCAACATGTCTGACCTGGTGGCTGGCTCCATGGCGTCTGCCTCATAACCCTCTTCCCAGCATTCTGTTCTGTTTACTCCGCCTACCTAATTTTCTGTCCTATCAAGGGGCCAAGGCAGTCTCTTTATTGACCAATGAAAATAACACAATAGACAGATAAGCCTCCTCCATCATTTCCCCTTTTTCTGTTTAAACAAAAAAGAAAGGTTTTCATTTTAACATAGTAAAATTACATATAACAAAACAGTTATCAAGCAAGAATTACAGTCACAATATTTATAACTCTATTTTTATCATAATAATGGAAAACTATAACTATGACTATCCATTCTTCAACTCCATTAAAGACTCCAGAAGGATATAATATTACCTACGTAAACAAGAAGTAAGCAACTTCCAAAACTCTAGAAATGACAGAGACATCTCGCTGCCTGGACAGTCACCCAAAGTTCCTCTGTATTGTTGGGGCACCCATCTTCGGCCTTCAGGCCCATAATATCCAGAGACATTTCCATGAAGCAGGAAAATTCAAAGGCAGTTCAGTCACTATCTGCTGTGTCCTGCAGAATGTCTCGCAGACTCTTTGATGAATCAGGAACCCCGAAAGATCATCTCACCTTTAGGCAAGTTCAGCAGTCCTCTCTCCGCGGGTTCTCTGTGTCCAGTTTATATAACAGTCCAGGCAAGAGCAATTTCTTGCCCAAATGGCTAACCAACTCCATAAGGAGCCTCTTCGATGCCCATCTTCCTCTTGAAGTAGATTGGTGCTGCCAGGAGCAGACGTGTCTCATTGTCATGAAAAGTCCTAAGTTATTAGAACATTAAATGCCATGTTCTATAGTCTTTGAAAGATATGAATGTCTATCTGGAATATATCTATGCACTTCTAGAAAATCAGACTAACATTACTACAAGCTTGACTATTATCGATGATTATCCATTAACAACCTATATTTTTAATTATACATTGCATTTTTAAATGAGCTACACAATCAAAATCAGAAATATATACACATATAACAAAATTGACCTTAAAATCCATACCAATGCAAATTATTCATATCTATATCATATCCCCCTTTAAATGTAAAAGAACATTTATAAACAATATTTGGGAATATGGGCGTAGTTATTTCTCTCCAAACTTCTTCCTGTTGTATAGGGGCGCTGTTAATCAGGTCTTTCGTGGTAAAATCTGTCTGCCAGGTTCATCTCAGTTGGCAGTTGAATGAAGTAATTTCTTGAGGGTGTTCACAGCAACCTTTCAGGAGGACGTGGTCTATCATACCGTATTGGGATAGAAGCAATCCACAGGGTCTCATCCTCTGTGAAAACAAAAGAAGGACCTCCTTTCCAAATGATGGCTTTATTTTAACCTCTATTTCTTTAATTTTTACTTTTATTTTTTGAGACTGGTTCTCTGTATATCTTTGTCCTGGAATAACTCTGTAGACCAGGCTGTCCTTGAACTCAGAGATCCCACTGTCTCAGCCTCCCCAGCACTGGGATTAAAGGTGTGTGCTACCACACCTTGAACTCACAGAGATCTGTCTCTGCCTCCCAGGCATTGGGATTAAAGGCGTGTACTACCACAACTTGAGGTCACAGAGGTCAATCTCTACCTCTGTCTCTTGAAGTCACAGAGGTCAATATGCCTCTACCTCCCGGGCATTGGGATTAAAGGTGTGTACCACCACACATAACTACTCTCTTTTTACTTTAAGAACTTTAACTTTTATCCTGCATTTATTTGTAACACACTATAAACCATTTAGAGGTTTTCTTCATCTTTGAATCTCTCTTTACTGTATATCTCTCCTTTTTTCTGACCACATGAGCCTAAAACCGTGGCTTTGACGGCTGGATCTAGGTCATTTCTTAGCTTTCCAGCCTCATGGCAGAGGTACTGCTGAAACCATTTTTATTGCCACAACTCGGTGGCATTTCAAGGTCCCTGCTAGCAAGCAAGCTGGAGCATTCTGCTCACAGACCACACTCAGTCGGACTGCCTGCCTGAAAGAGTCAGAGTTTGCCCTGGCACGACGGCCCAGAAAGCTGGCATTTTAAAACAGCGCAGCTTTTTTCCTGTTATGGCTGAAAACCGAAAAGCATGAGTTCAGCTTTTCATCAACACCGTTTAAGTGTTTCGTGGCAGAACCTTTTAAAGAGCTGCAAAGTTTTGCAACTAAGGCTGAGTCAGGAAGCCTCTCTTAGATGAGAACGCTTGCTTGCCTCCAGCAAGTAGAGCAGACCCGAGAAATTGCTGCTACCAACAAAACATGCTTTACTCTATTCTTTCCCAAGCTTTCTCGGGCTTTCTGTGGATTCAGTTATCCACGTCTGGCGCCATATGTAGTGAGGAGCTGGAGCTTCGGGCAAGCCTGCTTTTCATCCTGCCCAGCTCCCGCACGGCTAGCTTAGCCCCAGAAATAATAGCACATAAGTTGTATTCATTAAAATACTGCCTGGCCCATTATCTCTAGAGAGTTAGTTACTGGCTAACTCTCACATCTTGATTAACCCATTTCTAATAATCTGTATAGCACCACGAGGTGTGGCTTACCGGGAAAGATTCAGCATGTCTGACCTGGTGGCTGGCTCCATGGCGTCTGCCTCATAACCATCTTCCCAGCATTCTGTTCTGTTTACTCCGCCTACCTAATTTTCTGTCCTATCAAGGGGCCAAGGCAGTCTCTTTATTGACCAATGAAAATAAGACAATAGACAGATAACCCTCCTCCATCAGTTCTCCCTACCCCAAATGGTTCTTCTTAGGATTAGACATTAGGCCAGAGGCTCCCCAGTCTGTCAAGGACAATATTGGCCTCTGGGTGCTGTCAGGCTCTGCTCAGTGTCCATATCCCAACACATAAGCCCTTTTCTGCTGTTTCCATTTTCCCCTGGGGCCTTTCCGTCATCTCTTTCCTTGCTTTCTCAGGAGACAGTCTCAGTTTGGTATAAACTTGTTCGGCTGTTGCCCAAAAATCTTTTACTGAACACATCTGATGTGGGAGTCTTCTCTGTGTGCTATGAATACCATTAAAAAATAAAGAAATTTCCTTGGCCAGTTGATAGGGAAAAACTTATGGGGAAGAGAAAGACAGAACTGAATGCTAGGAGAAGGAAGGTGGAGAGAGAGACACCATGGATCCATGGCTGAAGGTATATGTGCTGAAACTTTCCTAGTAGGCCGTGACCTTTGATGATATACAGATTAATAGAAATGGGTTAATTTAAGATGTAGGAGTTAGTCAATAAGAAGCTAAAGCTAATGGGCCAAGCAGTGATTTTAAATAATATGGTTTCTATGTGATTATTTTGGTTCTGAGTGGCTGGTACGAACAAGTGGCCCCTCCTCCTACACTCATCATCTACGATTAAAGTGCTTTATTTTTAGTCTTTTAGTGTTATACTGAAAGAGCTTCAATTCAAAATCATTATTCTTGACTAAATCTGACAGGAATGTAATGCAAAGTCCTAATCTTATCCATTGATAATGGCACTGGGTCTTGTTTCATCTGCATGTACTGGCTTTTTGGGATCCTAGTCTGTTTGGATGCTCACCTTCCTGGACCTGGAGGGATGGGGGAGGAACTTGGACTTCCCACAGGGCAGGAAACCCTGACTGCTCTTAGAACTGGAGAGGAAGAAGGAAAGGGAGTGGGGGGAGTATGAGGGTATTGGGAGGAGGGGAGGAAGTGGAAATTTTTATAAATAAATAAATAAGTAAATTTAATAAAAGCTGCTAACATGTTATAGACTGTTAAAAAATAGAAGTCAATTTATAAATGACAAGCTCCTTGGTCATTGCCAAGCTAAGTATTGATATGATTAATTACAGGGATAAGCCTTACCTATTTCCCTATGTACACAGGGCAAATAACTGGTGACAAGGTTATCTGTTCATATATACCTAATGGACTGACAGTCCTCAAATGCTCAGAGATCTGCAGAAAATGGCATTTAAGATATTTTACTAAAAAGCTTTTATAATAGAGGTATGCCAGCTCCAGACAGCTCCTCTATTTCCTCCGAAGAGGACAGATGAACACAGAAGAATATCTACTCAAAACTGGCACAAAAGTGACAGCCCTAGCCACTGAGCAAACCTCTCTTTCATTTCATCTACTGCAAAGACTTCAGATGATGAAGAAAACAGGACACTGGGAAATTGACCATCTTAAGTTGCCTAAGGCAAAGTGTAGGCTGGTCCTCCCATGAGTCCTTACTCCCACAGAAGTTTAAGGGATTTTCTGCATCCTTGCAAGCCTACCTCTGCCAGGCAGAAGCCAGAAGTTACCCTATCACCTGCCCTCAATGACCATGGAGGACCCTGAAGTAGCTGTCTAGGCAGCCATCAAGTAAGTCTCTGTCAATTTTTAAATCAATAACTCAGATAAAATTTATTCGTCTTAGAACTCTGAGATGACTAATAGCTTTGCCAGCTGAAAAACAGCAAACAAGGCTTCAGCTGTCTTCTCAGCTCTCTGTAAAATTTAGGTCACAGGTCTCACTCTCTTGGGGCCAATAAAAAGTCTAGACACAGTTCAGCTTGTTACCAGACTTAGGGATAGAGAGAGATAGAGAGAGAGAGAGAGAGAAACTCACCAAACAGACTTCAGTATAACGTCTTACCTCTCCTTTGTTTAAAGAAAATTTACAGTGACAGTGATTGTTGTCAGTAGTCAGCCACCTGTACTTACTGCTAAAATAAATGAAAAATATTTTATGATGCAAAATTTAAGATGTAGGTTAGTTTTGTTGTTATTGTTTTCTGTTTATTGCTTTTCACAACAGGGTTTCTCTGTAGGTTTTGAGCCTGCAATGGAACTAGCTCATGTAGACCAGACTCTACTCAGACTCACAGAAATCCATCTGGGTCAGCCAAGGACCTAATAAAATTTGAGAGTCTAAGAAAGTGCACAAAGAAAGTGACTTAAGGTACCTAAATAAGAATGCTTCCAGGAACAAGGTGACTTGAGATGTGTAAATGCAAGTTACAAAGATCTGAGGATAAAAAGCTTAAATGTTGATTTTAAAAAGTTATTTGAGATGTTTAAAAAAATAAAACATGTTTCAGATTTCTCTCACTATGCTGCTATTATAACTAAAACTCCAAAATTTCATAGTCTTAACGTTAATTGGCAGAATTCTGATAAGCTATTAATTGAGCTCTGGCTGAGTACCACCATTATCATCATAGCCCCAAGCTCAAGATTTCAAATTCCCTTTGGTTGTTTCCTAACTGTAGACCTCAAAGATGCTTTTCATTGTGCAGAAAACATCTGTCACAGTTTTCTGGACAAAGAAAAAATGTTAATATTTTCTACCAGATTCCTTTCTGGCACGAGTATACTGCCATTTCTACTGTGTAAATATCAGTACAGATTATAAAGAGGGGGGATATTAATAAGACTAAAACTTATATCTTTTCACAATGTTAAAAAATTTATATAAACTTCATAGAACTGAAAAAAGTCCTGAGACTTAAATCTACTTCTCACAGATCAAAAAGACTCCAGATAAGTACAACCTAAAGTTCCCTACCTGTCTGTTCCTAAGGATGTTTCTCTCCCTCTCCTCTCTTGAGACTTTGCCCCTTTCTGAAAGTTTCAATTGTAATTTTTCCTTTAAATTTCTAAATTTTAATATTTGTCTCTAGTCCATATCCATTTTAGCTGGGTTCCACTTGGCTGGCAGGCATGTCCAGGCATCAGCTTCTAACTGTAGCAGCCAGCCATGATAAGCTGAATAGAAACAGATCTCCCAAAGGATGTTCTTTACTTCCAACCATTATCATCTGCCAGTGCAGGACTCAGTCACGATAAGTTTAAAGGAGGCCTGAGTTTCACTAGTTTACTCTGAAACAATACCTGGTTTTTGGAAGAACTACAAACTGAGATTACCTGGGCACAACCCAAGAACAGACCATCCAAAAAAAAATTCTTAACATTCCAACTGTTGTAGATAGGATCACCCTCCAGCAAATATTCACCAGGACAGCCCTAGACAAATGTCAGCCAATCAGGGGTCCGGAACCATAGAAATCCCTCATCCCCAGCTTTGCTACTCTAAAAACCCAACTATAACTGAGTTCAGGTTTCTCTGATTATTCCAATACAGGACACATGGAGATACCGAGTTTGCAAACTTGTATTAAATAGACTCTTGCTTTTGTTAAGTTTTTTTTTCCTTTGGCCTGGTAAGCCTCTCCACTGACACAATAGTCCAAATCAGACCAAATCAAACCAAATTAAAAGAAGCCCAGTTTAATGGATGCCATCACTCCTGTCTGGTCCTCAGAAAACACTGTGAGGGGGACTGAGAACTAGGGAGACCACAGAGAATCTGTGAGACCACCAGTGGGGGAAAAGTAAGACCATGAGTTAGTTCTCTGGGGGGCAGTTTAAATAGCGTGTGGGAGTGGTCTTGACCCTCCCTGGGGAAGAGTCATTGTTTGGCAGGTTTTCTAGGAGGTGGAGTCTGGACTGCAGCCACTATAGGAGAGGAGGCTTGAACCCCCAGTCAAACATTCCAGACTCTGTATATATGGATGCCAGGGGACTGGGGTGATACTTTCAACCAAACATTTCAGACTCTTTTTAGATAAAGTAAAGATGGCTCATGTCTGGCTACTTCCTGCAGGTATAGGACAACGTGGGAGAGGAGAGATCTGGGACTTGATGAGTTCACTCTCAGCAAAAGGTGTTTCTGGAGAAGCATATGGTTTACTGCCATCCTGGAGACATTAGGCAACTGTTCCTAGAGAGAGATAAGAAGGCAAGTGGCCAGGAAATATATGTATGTATGTATGTATGTATGTATGCATGCATGCATGCATATATATATATATTGCTTAATATATATATATTGTTATTAATGGCCTTATGAATAAGAAGCGTCATTAACTGCCAGAAAGAATGGGGATGGGGCAGAGAAGTACCCTGGTTGTACAGTAGAGGCTCAGGTATATAAGTGAGAATAAGAGCAGATATGCCCTTTTAAAACCAGATTTTAGTTGGTAGGTGTCCTTTTGAGCCAGAAGAGGTGGTATTAATGGTGAAGTCCTAGGAGCTGGTACAGCTGTTGGCATTGTCTGGAAGACCCTTTGTGTGTTGGTCTTGGCCTAGAATAAGCTTGAAAAAAGGTGGAATTAAATTAGGCTCTAGAGACTGTTAGTGGTTTTTTTGTTGTTGTTGTTGTTACCCAGATCTGATTTTTTGATAAAGCAGTAGAACTGTTTTAGTAACCTGCAGGTATCTGTAAGACAACTGGAACATGAACATTTTAGACAGCTATTAAAGGGAATTGAGAACTCTGAATTTTAAAGATACACCTGAAACCTATTAATCCTAGACTAGGAAGCCTGTAAAAGAGGCACACCTGTTTGCCTTTTAGTAGGAAACTTAACAAATGAACTAATGAGTTACCAGTACCTTAAGTCATCAAATGCTATTAGACAGATCTAAGAGGGATAAATGAGCAAAAATGAGATAGCTTTTTTTAGCTATGTAGGCAATCCTAAGTCTCCTTGTAATCTTTGGAGAACACCAGCCTTACAAGTAGTACTTGCCCTTAACTGCTGAGTCCAAGAAGCCTGAAGATTTTTCTGTGGGGCGGAAGATTTAGTCTACTTGTCTTGACTAGATGAGACCATCAATTACCCAGTGTAGCATCCAGGAAGCTGATAAGGTGAAAGGCTGCTTTTTGCTGTGTTGGTGGCTTTGCCATTCCCAAATGCAAGCCTCCAGGCGGAAGGACTTTTGCAACCATGTATCTTCTTGGAGAAGCTATAGGATGCTGCAGGAGCTGTCATGTTTTTGTATTAGAAGCCCTTTTGTTAAATGCCATACTCTCAGATCTGTAAAGGCACTCGAGAATTGGGTACCATTACCAGTTAGTTATATTTAAATTAGACATATAAGTGAAATTTAGACATGCATTTTGCCCAATTACTTATAGTTTACCAATGCTAGTAAATGTAAGAATATTAAAAGGAATATTTTAATAAGTTAAAGAATATTGCAGGTGGAATGTCTCCTTGGCAGGTCTTGTACACCTGGGTACCCTTATCCAAAAATGGAGCTGAGGTTAAAATGGTGGCTACCCTCGTGTTTGTATTTTTCCAGAGTTGTTGTAATCTGGAGTTATAGATTTTACAGATTTTAAAACATGCATACAAACGCACAGAGAAATAAGACAAGCATATTCTGGAAACAAATATATGTACATATAGACATAAAAGCATAGTGTAGCCACATTATTTTAACAGAAAGACAAATAAAACATTTTTAGGAACCTGTGTCAGCTGACCAACTTAAAAATATTAGTGTAGGAAGGCAGCAGAAGACATGGATACATACAGATGATTCCATTAAGGACCAGATTAGCTGATGCTGTAAGAGGGAACAGAAATACAAAGACAGAACACCTATACAGTTTTAGAGTAGAAGGACGGGGGAAATGGATCCCTTGTAGAGAGTTCCAGCTTGAGACAAACAGCAAACAGCTAGAGAAGTGGGGAGGGCAGTGGGAGCAGGAAGAAGAGTGGGAGTGAGCACATAGCATCCAGAAACCATGGGCATATGGGGCCTTGTTTGTTTTATGTTAGGTGTTAGATAGGCCCAATTTAAAAGAATTTTTGTAACAGGCAACCCAACAGCATTTGGAGATCTGGCTTTGAATTGCAAAGTCTATGCCAAGTCTCAGGACTCAGTGCCTACCACAATGTACCCACTGTGATAAGACTTGAGTCAAAAGCAGAGGGGCATAAGAAATGTGTGGGCAGACTTCTCTGTTCCATATAATCCCACCTCAGTGAGGACTACTTCGCTGCTTGTGGGGTTGGAATCAACAGAGTAGAGACAAACAACAAACATAAACGTAAACAGGCCCTGAATCCTAGAGGCATGTACCTGAGAAAGGGGAAGTCACCCAGATGAAACTAGTCTTAGTCGGGCAGGGAGCATGGGTGAGAAGGGTGTTTTCCAATCGGAAACCCTGGGCCAGTGAGGAAAACAGACCCACACCAAGTGGGACCTCCAAATGTTAAGTTTTTTTTTCTTTTAGGTAAGCCTCTCCCCAACTCAATAATCCAAATCAGACTGAATTAGAAGAAACCAGGGTTTAATGGATGCTGGTGCTCCTGGGTGGCCCCAAATAAAACACAGACAGGGGAAAGAACTGGAATGACCATGGAGAACCAAAAAGACCACTGAAGAAGAAAAGGGAGAGACCACATATTTGTTCTCAGGGGTAGGGCAGTTTAAATAACCTGTGGGAGTGGTGTTGACCCTACCTTGGGAGAGATCACCATTTGGTGGGCTTTCTTGGAGGTAGAGTCTGAATTGCATCCGCGGAGGGGCCTTGGATCCCCAGTCCAACATTCCAGACTCTTTTTAAATAAGGATGTTAGAGGCTGAGGTGATGTTCTCAATCAAACAGCTTTTACATACAGTACTCAATCTCCTTTCAGTTTTGGGGGGACTTTGCATATTTGGTCATAACACTGGAATTACTAAAAGCTGATATGGACCAATCCAGTTGACAAGAATGTAACTTGTCTCCAACTGGGTCAAAACAGATGCTCCTGATTAGTGCCTCATTATTCTCTCCTTACTTTTGCTCGGCCTTTCAGTCTTCCTGGACCCTGACTGTCTATGCCCAATTTCAACTTGAAGCAGCTACAGAAAAGAATACATCATCCTTGTCCCCAAACCAGGATAGGAAAGGGCCAAGTCAGAGATTTTAAATTGTAGAATGATCGGTGGGTCGCTTCCCACTGCCCGCCTCCCAGCTAGCTTTACCCCTGAAATAATTACACGGAAACTGTATTCTTTTAAACACTGCCTGGCCCATTATCTGTAGCCTCTTATTGGCTAACTCTTACATATTGGTCTAACCCTTTTCTAATAATCTGTGTAGCACCACGAGGTGGTGGCTTACCAGGAGGATTCTAACCTGCAGCTGTCTCAGAGAGGAGAGTCATGGCAACTGCTTCATTGCCTTCTTCCTCCCAGCATTCTGTTCTGTCTACTCCACCTATCTAAGCTGCTGTCCTATCAAAAGCCAAGGCAGTTTTTTTATTAACCAATGAAAGTAACACATAGACAGTTAACCCTCCTCCATCATTAAATAATCAAAAATGAATCAAAGATATGATACAAGTTACAAATCCAAGGGGAGAATGAAGGTTCCAAGAATAAGAATATAAAAATATAGATCCCAGAAATGTAGAAATAAAGGAATACAAAGTTGTAAGCTGAAGAGAATGAGAAAAGACTGTCAGCAGCTTTCTCAGCATCTTAAGGATTAACTGTTAAGATTGGGATACTCTGCTTTACAACCCAAAGCTCTATTTACAAAGCCGAACTATCTCTCTACAAACTGAGAGCTAGCCTAAGGATATGAGCTGAGTTAACTTTTTTTAGGACATAGATATATGACCTCTTAGTTATGCATTATCCCTGCTATGTGAAACTGGCAGCATCAAGGGGGAGAGCACAGGTCTTCAGTAAATACTATCTAGAAGAACCAAGGAAGAAAACAGATTAAATACAAACACTAATTTAACTGAAAAACTGTGTTAATGAAAATTGTAAAGGAAGGCAATGTGTATCTGAGTTTTACTCCAAGATTGAAAAAATTCCTTTGTTCAGACCTAATGCTTGGTAGAACTTTCTATACTATACGTAGGTAGGCTCAGAAACTGACCTTTGACACAGCTTTACAGCATTTATCTCTGCCTATGGTCTCAGCTAACTGATAAGCTTTTTGTGCCCCATGGAGGTTTTTCATTTTATTTATTTTTCATTTTTTTCCCTGGGATCTGGTTTCCAAAATAAAGTTTGCTTCTGGTTTATTAGACTATGATGGTTTGTCCCCATCTTTGTGTGGCCCCCATAGACCCAACAATGATTTTTCTAGAATTTGTTAAAATTCATGGGGTAGTTGGAAATGAAGACTGCATGTAGATTCTATTTAAAACTTGTTCTGACACTGTATTAGACCATTTCATTTTGGAAAAATATTGATGAAGTATACTAGTTTGTTTTCTACAACTTAATTTCAGATGCAAATTTCTACTCCTTAGGAGGAGGATATTATTAAATGCTAAGTTTTATTTTCTTTCACAGCCTCATTAAAACTTTTGTTGCAGGAAATGAAAAGGAGAAAACCAATGAAACTATTTCCTAGTATATAGTGAAATGGAATCCAGTCCTTTCAAATGATAACTTATGCCATGTCCCAAATCTTTCAATTCCTTTGCCATGCTCACTTCATTCTAACCTACTAACTCTTTCTCATGGATATACCTAGAAAACAGCTAGGGAGCTCCATGAA